>NC_081144.1:8732131-9068604 GCF_958295425.1 Solea solea
TAAACTTGTATAACTTTGTTAAATTTAAACAAAATTGTTTCACGTTTTAACAGAAAACTTCTATCATAAAATGATATAAAGATGTTTTGCAGGATCCTGAATTCCAAAAGAAAATGTTGTGCAGCCCCATCTATGGAGGTAGAGTGGGTGATCAACTAAACACAGGGTTGGTGGTTTGATCCCCAGCTCCACTTGTCCTCATACCAAAGGGTTGGTGTCTCATTGTTATTGGTCTCAGAGCTTCACTAGAGTAGGTTTTTTTTTAAGTTAGAATGTGTGATTATAAACACATCTGTATATGATTTCTTTAAACACTGCTATATAAAACGGATTGTTAAATCAGCAATACAATTTAATCTTTTGATTTCTTGTTGTGAACTTTTTTCTCTCTTAGTTTTCCCATGAAAAGTATTTCAGTATTAAAGGTTATTTGAAAGACTGAACATTTATAATCACTGGCAAAGTAATAGTCAGATATGTGACACTGGCATACATCAGCCAGTCCTACTGGTGTTGGGCCTTGAAAAAGTCCTTAGTTAAGCCTTTATTTTAACTGTTGCCTCTGTATGTGGCCTCAGTGTATATGATGAACACCAAAAATTGGCTTCTGACTTTCTGGTTTCCTGGCTGATTTCTGAGCAGACACATCAGGTTTTTTATTCCCTCAGGATTTATTTGCTGTGGTCTGTGGTGTGGAGAGACGCACCACACTGCCAACCCATGAGAGTGCAGGAGAGGGAGTTTGCAGGGGTGTGGCAAGGGAGTTAGAGGAGGAGGTGTAGGAGGAGGAGAAGGAGGAGGTGTAGGGAGCAGACAGGCAAAAGTTCACCCACAGCAGGCAAGCTGGTCATCTGAGGTAGGGAGCTCAACCCGTCGCCAGACAAGATATCTCTGTCAGTTAAAGAAAACATCAGGAGTGTTGTTTTTGGAACGGTTGTGTGCACTCCATTCAGGAGATAGGAATATATTAGAAGTTCCAATTCTCTCCACAGCCAGACTCCTTTACCTTCCCCGTCTTTTTTTCCTCTACTTTTTTATAATTTTCCATCCTATTGTTTCCAGACAGCCTTCTGATTCAGGTCTGTTACAGTAAGGCTCAGCTGGCTCCACATGCACATACTGACATTTTCTGAGATCCTTTTTCCAGCTCTGGCTTTGGGGGATTCCTTACTGTAAAGCCACAGGAGCACATGGTGTATGTTTTTCACTCAAGCTTGTTGGTTTGGGAAACTGATGCTGCTGACTTTATTCTGTCACATAACTGGAAGCTGGAAAAATGGAACTTGCTCACTTGAATAAGTGTTATAAGCCTGCTGGCTCCATCCTTCTGATCCTGCTCAGCTCCATAGACCCTGAGACAACACGGTGTAAAAAGGTCTTGCAGTTTCAGGTGTTTGTCAACATTCACTCAGTATAATTTGAGGAAAATACGTGTTTTTATGTGCTGTGGATTTTGGTTGCAAAACTGCAAGGAACCACTAGATGAAATTAGCAACAGGGCTGCGTGTCAACACCATGGTCACCTCTCATAATAATACATCCAGGATCCAAATACTTTCAGTGCCTCCCCTAAGTGACTAAAATGTTGACTGAAGTAAAGCATGCACTCTCATCTATTTTAGAGACACCAGAATCAATTTGCATTTCAGAGACTTCTCCCAGTCTGAACAACAACAACAAAACCTATTGTGTTCTTTTCACTGTGTTATATTATTCTATTTATGTCTTGGGTTTGATTAATCGTGTCGCAGTCTCATATAATTCTTGGTTTTTTTTGGTTGTTTTTCTACATAACTGTCCAGAGCTCTCCTGCTTTTGGCTCGTACCAGCTTCTGTCCTTCTTTTGTCGGCCTCTCATTGTGAGTGGTGAGGGTTCACACATGCCCTTCTGCCAAAATACACCCATTTTTTTGGTCTTTTCCACAAGGGCAAGCTCAGTCAAATGGCTGGTCACTGCTGATTTAGACACCGCCTCATTGCCGGACAGCTCTGGGTTTGCCTTTCATCCTGACAGATGTCGGTGTCACAACGTCAGACACACACTGAGGTATTCAAAGAATAATAGCAACAGATTGTATTTTTGTTTCTATTAAATGGTGGAGGAATTCTCTTTTCCAGTTCCACAGACCTTTGAACTGGTCAAAATGAATAGATACTCAATATATTTGTCCAATGCATTATTAAGGCCTAGAATAATCATTTCCGAGAGTGCGCTACGTGACGTTCACCCGTCCTTGCAAGAGTCAAGTGTTTGTTTCTAGTGTTTAGAGTTTTTATTTTTAATGTTAAACAAGAGCAGAAGTGTTGTCATGAATGTTAAGTCTTATTCACTGACCTTTCAGTCAGGAGGACAGCATCATGACAGGACATTAAAATCAAATAAATAGATGTGAACATCAGTAACATCTTCTGGTATCTTTTATTTACTGAAACACTTCATAATCCTTTCCTCATATATGAGAGAAGTACCAGGACTCATTTGTCATTGATGCTATCCAGGCTGCTAAATCTATGCATTCACCTCTGGCTTAATGTGCAGGCCTTCAGGATGTTATAACTGAAGCATAAATTAGTAATTATTGCTGCTGCAGCCATCATGTCACTTCTGTGAAGCCATTAGTGCAGATGTGTGTTTTCGAGGAGGAGAGATCAGTGGAGTCTGGTGCAGAAATATTTATAGAGCAGCTCTGTGCGTCTCTCTCTGTCTCTTTCCTCTGTCAGAACAGAAAGCATTTCTGCTTTAAGTAAGAGGGACACATCTAAGCTCTCAAGTGGAAATAAAAGCCTCGGCTTATGAACAATAGGCAGAGCTCTGAACACATGTTAGGGAGGGTATTATTGCAGACATTTGAACTCACGCTGCACCTCAGATGCATTAGGATCGGGTTACTCCATATTGTGGGGCGTTGTAAATCCAAAATTATTAGGATGACAATGTAAATGTGACGCCAACTGGAAGAGTATAGGGGCTTTTTGTGGGAGGTCATAAAGTTAAGAATGTGCTGAATTTAAAATGTATATATCACAAAGTTTTTACACCATGTTTTTCATTGCCTGTTTAGATGCTTGGCTTTTAATTCTGGTTGTAGATTCTTGTCGTCTGACTTCGTTAGTGCTCTTAAAATGGACTGGGTATATTTGGCATGGTATAGCTGGGGTTTCCTCCCTGACCCTGCATCAGTTCACATAGTGGTCTAGAGGGGTGGGGGGGTGGGGGTGATGTGGAGAGCTGGGCAGGGCAGAATGCACTAGGTGCCATGCAGCTAAGAATAACCCGAGCTGCTGCTGCTCAGCTCAACATAGCTGAAAGGAAAATGCTTTGGGATCCCACCCAACCCCCCACCTCAAATTAGCCGTTCAAGCATGCAATGCAGCCTCATTTGGGACACTAAAGCAATCAATAATATGACAAAAATGCAGCCTTTTCTTCAGACAGGAAGCTGCTTTGTCACAATGGAGCCCTCAGACAGACTGGGCCACCCTTTCTCCAACACTTCGCCTCCCCCTCCTCTAACCGCCTCCTGCCCCCCTCCCCAAGGCCTCCACACAAGTAAAACATTCTTTGGAAGGTTTTGAATTAAGATGACATTAAAGATATTGAGGAGTGTGGGAGAGTGGTAGAAAAATGGCCGATTGATATCAAACAGCTTGCTGATTACTGAGGATCACTTGAAGCTAGCATCCAGTCTGCTCTACAGCTGAGCTCATTCGTATGCTGGCACCAAGACCAGAGCGTACTTACACCACTGCATCACTCAGCAGCTAATTCGCCTATACCCAGCTGTCTGCTGTCTGATGGTTTAGTCTCCATACCCCAGCTGGTGGATGTGCATTAGGGGTCAGTACCTGGACCTAGTGTTGGCTCTGTCCTCAGCATTCCACCTGCTCATTCTCCCTCCAGGTTATCATGAGTGCAGCTGCATCGCTTTCTGACATCTGATCCACACTCAGGAGCCAAGACTTACTGTACCTACTCACTTACTGTCTAGCGTCTTTTCAGGCCAACTTATTTGACTTTTTATTGAAAGTAGTTGGCAAACACTGCCAAACAAACTCCAGTGTGAGTCATCCTCCAGTTCATGAGTTCCATGAGTTCAGCAATTCGGCATTGAACTAGCTGTTGCTTCCTTTTCTGCAGTGGTGATGGCTCGAACAGGTGAGCAGGGTGAAGGTGAAAGGAAGGAGAGAATACATGCAGGGAGACTGAAAAAACCAAAACACACCACTAATCCATACTTGGTGCATAAAGAAATAATAATAAACAACACTGCTTCAGCCAGTGCTGTAACAAAAATACATTTAAATGTGTTTTTTAAAACGAGTGGCTTCTCCTTGCGCCTCAGCCGTTGCTCTGGTAGCACCGTCAGCAGCCAGAAACCACAGGAGCTGCAGCTTACTCAGCACAATCTCTGTATTTATTATGTTTTTACACCAGCGTTTTACTGCACTGTTCCATGTCAGATAAATGTTTCCAGACTAAACCTGCACACTAACAGGCACACACAGAATAACCTCAACCTGCTCAAATAAGTTTTATTCAAACTCCAACAACAACCAGTGACTTCATGTGTGTTTCACTCAGTCAGTGATAGACTTGCATGTGAAGCTCATGTAGACTCAGTGCTGTTCAATAGTCTCCTGATGAGGTTTTAATGAGACAGCAATGGTCATCTGCTGTCCTGGTAGCCTTGTTGTGAATCGTGTCATTATCTACTTAGCTTCTATGCTCCCTGTGGTGTGAATGAGGGTCAACTCACAAACACACTGGGGACCTCTGTGGCCCACTTAGGAGATGGTTGCCGTGACTACAGGCCTGGGGCACTGTGTGCATCCATTATGGGAGGCATGTGCAGTGAAACTGGGCAGTGGGGGTTAAGCTTTAGGGCGTGGGGCTCAACGTGAGCAGCTGTAACATGAGCCACAGTTTGCACATGTGGATCATCTGGCTCGGCTGGCACCATGTTGAGCGTCATTGGTTCAGGAGAAGGATGACAGAATCCCACTGCCATCCCCAGGCTTCACTGCAACACACTTACTGTTTTTATTGTTTAATAATGTCTTCTTCATTTAAATATTTGAAAGGTATATGATTTCCTGTGTTTGATGTCATTGCAACTTAATATCTGTAATTGTTTTACTGTGGCATGACAAAACATCACAACTGCTTTTTGGAAGTAATTTGGGACAGACAGAAAAGAAAGGTGCTTTACATGGTTTTAATGCATACTGTAATGCAGCAAAGTGCTGGCTCCTTTGAGGTCATATGATCCTTTACCCAGGTGATAACTAGTGACCCCTTCTAACAGTTTGTCTATGAACACAGTAACTGAAAACCCCAAATTTCTCTTTTATCAGAGAAATAATTGGAGAAAATGCCATAAAACAAAACCAAATCATTTGCAAGTTTTGTTTTTGTTTTGTTTTCTTTATTCCTGTATTGTCAACGATGTCCCCTCGGATGAATTATCTGACCCCTCTGCTGTGACCTTGACCTCTAGTTTGGAAACCATGTAACTGAACGTTTTTTTTATTTTTAAAGTCAGCTGGCCAGAGCTGATGTATTCATGAGCTGCGTTGTCTTTGTAAATACACAGTCGAGAACATCCACCATGCAAACACTCGGACAAGTTTTGTTTTGTTTAACATGATTGGCAAACTTGCATTGAGCTTTGTTATCGTCTTATAAAGCAGATATCTACAGTCTAAAAAGCCTCTGCTTATCTTGTTAGGTAAATGTAAAGGTAATTTTTTTCTCAAGACATGAAATATGATCATTGGTGCTTGGGGATCCATCCTCCAGAAGAAAAGAAATCGAGCGCACACTAAGCTCTGCATTATCACGTTAAAAAGGCAGTTTGAAAAAATGACCTCAGCAATGAAAACAGCTTTGCTCACTGCAGGATTATCCGTGGGTGTGGTCAACTGAAGGCTGTTTGGTCAGAGATCAGCTGAGGTTAAAATAACACAAGTACACAGGTGGAATAATATGGTATTGATTATTTAGGTAATGTATGTTTCCATTCTGCATGAGTTGGAGCTTTTGACAGACATTTCCTCTCTGGAGTATTTTCCCCGCTCATGTTAGAGCAGATGGTGTGGGGTTAAAAAGTGTGGGGGTGTGGTGGAGAGGAGCATGAGCTCTCTGCAGCCTGGCAAGCAGGCAGGCAGGCGGCTAATCCACCCAAGGCCAGGGAGGAAGAGAAGAGATGAGTTACAAGTTTTATATCCTGCCAGGCATGGCCGATATATGCCACAGATACTCTCATCACAGAGCTCCTGTGTGTGCAAAGCTGTGATTTGATATCAATTGGAAAACTAGCTCTGTGTGCATCAGACCATTTCAGACCTTTATTGTCCCTCAAGGGGGAAATTTGGTTTGCAGCAGTGGTTAAAAAGACAAAAATTCAGCCACATGTTTGTTAAAAAAAACTAACAAAAAAGGTCAGCAACTATAAATCAACAAATAAGCAAAATTATACAGTGCTGCTGAAAGTGCTACATTTCAGAATTTGGCACTTGGAACAAAAGAAAACTTGTATCTATTGCACTTTGCCTTAGGTAACCTCCAAGTGTATAGGTAAGCTGCAAAATTGGAGGAGATAAAATTCAAATTTTTTGAGTATATTTTATATAAAATAAATATATTTCATTTTCAATGTAATTGTATAACTAACAGTAGTGATTTCTAGTTATTGATTCTTTTCAGTCAGTTCCAGTTTTGTGTTATACCAGTTGTATTAGATTTGATGGACCCTCCAGGTCTTATTATTTTTTAAATATATTATTTAATACTGGAGGAAATGGAGATGCACCAACCATGGACAAGAAAAATGTTTCCCCTGAAATCTCTTCATTATAAACAAATGTTACTAACCTGCAATATAATTTACAAGCATAACTTATCTGTGTGCAGATTTATGATATGGAACAACAAAGTAGAATTTGTACAAGAGTAATTATATTATCATAAATAAAACACTATTTCTACAGCTAATGTTTATCAACAACATCATATTATGTGGATCAACTATTCAGCCAATGCAATCAACGCTGTAATTATTATTAAATGTTATAAATACACATTCTCTTTCCTAACCCAATTGTATAAAATTCGACATTTGTACGTTTATAAAGGGCACCTACCTAAAGAGAGCTACCAAGGAAATAGTGTCTTCTATATCTACTTTTTTTCATTTTTTTTTGTCACGTTTTTATCTTAACATAAATCTAAACTGCAAAAAACAAATAAGTTTCATTGAGAATGAGATTGTAATGTGAGTGGGTGTGTCATCTATTTATGTGTTTGTCAAACATGTAGCATATTTAGCTGCAGACACATGTGTGATACTTGTTGGGAATAAATAAAGGGAGCGTTCATGATCCAAACACTGCCTCCTAAAGTCAACTGTCGCGAAGCTGCTGGGCGTTTATTTAGCAGTGACATCATCCAGCTGTAAGCCTCTGGGTGTAAATCACACCTCTGCCCTTGTTAGTGGCTCCACATGCAGCTGGGTGTGGTGATGTCGGCGGTGGTGTTGTCAGTGGGTAGGTGGACTGGGGCTTGCTGGATGTTGTCTGCACTGCGTGTGCAGACTCCGTCTGTCGCATTGTTTTGACAGAGCTGAACTGCTCCCGTGACGGCGTCTCAACCACTTACAGAACACACACAAACTCCTGTCTGTCGCTGCACTAACTCATCTGCCTTTGGCTTTGTGAAAACCACGCGTGTCATGCTTTCTCAAACAAAAACATGGGGAATCACAAGCAGATTGTAGAGTGGCTGCTTTACAGTTAAATGGATAACCTTAATGGAATGTCTTTACAGACATTAAGTAACTCAAAACCACACAGTTCCACACTAAACGTTTCCTCTTGTTTCTGTTTTTCCAGGGCAAATATTGATGAGGTGGAAACCGAGGTTGTGGAGATCGAGGCAAAGCTAGATAAGGTAAGACGGCTCTTTGCAGAGCCAGAGTGTCTCTATTCTGTGTCTGTGTCATATTCACACAACTAAGGGCAGTTAAGCAACTCTAGTAAGGGTGGGAATCACAGAGTACCTCACAATACGATATGCGATACATGGTCCACAATACAATGATTCAATATTATCAATATATTGCAAGACAATCATATAAAGAAACGATGCATCGTGATTTCTGTCTCACTGAAGAAAACAAAAAGTGAAAAGTGCTGCCAGCTTTCTGCCAGCCCAAGCTGTTGGTGCATGCTTGATCTCTTCTTCTACAAGTCTTGAAGTGTAATGTGCTCATTTGATTGACATGGACAGGAAATCCTGTCCAATCTGCAATCGCTTCATCAGCCTGAAGGCATCTGGTGACATCACTGATTGATAGAGTTGTGGCCAGAAGTCTGACACACCTGACAGCAGCACAGGAATGATTTGTTTGTATGGTAATGTAACATAATTGCACAGTGTGACCTACTGTATAAGGTACAGATGTGTCTTTAACACAGAGATAGACCCTGCTCTGGCAATGACACAACCTCATTTGTTTTGAACTTGTCTGCATTCATTATTGGTTATTTATTTTTGGCCCTAAAGATTTATTTATCAGTTTTTGGCCGTTTTGTATTATAGTTTCAGAACAGACGTTAGCACATGAACTACACATGAACCACACCCTCATTATACCAGAAAACTCCTTTGTTTTTGTTTTTCCTGTAAGTCGATGATTTTCTCCTTTTCATCCATGCTCATCCTTCTTCAGTGCAGCTCTCAGCATGGTATTAGTCTACTCTCCATTTAATGGGCACTCAGTTTGAACAGTTCAGCTCTGGTTTGTTAAAAGGTGACGTGGCAGTAGATGGGATTCACTGGTCTCCACAGCATCCAGTCGCTGTGTAATGAAGCAGCCAGATGCTTTGCCTCTAATGTTCATGACACATCTCCATCTGTCCATCTTCCGACTTAAAAGTGTTGACGTGTCAGCGCGGGACAGGATAAATCGGGCTGTTACTTCTTCTTCGTCTTTTCCTACCAGAAACATTGGAAACCTGCACTATCATTATGCTGCTCTAAAATAAGGATCCTGGTCAGTTTTAATTGGAATATTCAAAATTCATATTCAAATAGTTCTCAGGCAGCATCATGGACCACAGAAGCGAGGCCAACTCAACAAAGGTTTGCATCACTTTGCATGAATGATTATAATGAAATCCAGCTTCACATGTTAACATTAGATCATGAAAATGGGAAAAGGAGAAAAGAAAGTAGTTAGAAACACATTTCAATGGAGCGTATGATATAGATGTCACACTGTTCTCATTACAGAGTAAAGCTAATAAGCCTATTATCCTATAATGTTCCTTTAGATTAAAGGATGGAGAAGCCCAGTCTAATGTCGATTTACAGGGACACGACACATAAAAGGTTGATGGTGCGTGGGTCTGATGGTGCTAGAGATGGCATCATTGGTAACCTTGTCTGAGAGCTCTGTTTGAGCAGTATAGAGCTCTGGATGTCATGTGACTGACACGCCCTCCTTGGCAGGAAACAACGGCGTTCATCTCATAGACGTTTATACAGTAGACGGCTCATAAATCAGGCAATATGTCAGACAACTCATCTCGCCGCCGATTATTTTCATCAGAGTATTTTACCGGATCTCCACAGAGAGAAGGCGTAGGTGAATCACCGCTATGAAATGCTCTCACAGCGAGCAGAAGAAGACGGAGCGATGGCAACAAACACAAGCAACTTATTTTGTGGTTAACGCTTGGTAAATATTGGACTCAGTCTAACTGACATACAAGTCTGCACAACAATGTTAACACAGAAATGTCTTACTGAGCGCGTTTCACAGCAGTGATTCATCGCCACCTTCTCTAAAATACTCTCCCGTTACCCTGTCTGCAACTGTTTCGGCATCCCGGGACACGACATCTATCCACCATCTTCACTTTTATGATGAAAACAGCTGGCGAAGAGACCAGTTTTCTGACACACTGCCTGATTTATGTGCCGTTTACTGTCAATGCGATGAACCGCGCTTGTTTCCTGCCAGGGTTATGTGATATCATCGCTCAGAGCTCTATAGTATTTGAGCTAAAGGCATAAATGTGATTGGATTGGTATATTTGTTGGTATATTTGCATAATGTGCTTTGATTGGCTGACACTCATGCACTGATGCTTGAAAAGCTGACCATTTCTCGACGCCTGCCGCACACAACGCAAAGCAACAATCCACCATGCAAAGTGAATGAGAAGCTTTTACGTACGTACTTGTGAGTCTATTGTTACTAGTATGTCTGGTTAGCAGATGGGTGGAAGTGGGACTAAAAAACAGAAAGCCTGGCAGCAGAACACAGGATGCAAAGTAACCAGAGATCCATTCTTTCCTCTGAGAAAAGAAGCAGCTACACAAAGAAGATTTCATGGCAGATATTGCAAATTTTGCTGACAATGGCAGTAGAGCAGTGTGGCGTGCTTGCTTCAATGTGTTTGTGGTCAACGCGGCAGCAACGTGTTATCAGTCCAGTCCAGGGTGACATTAATAACATTTGCCGGGTTGTCATGCCGTTGTCAACATATGGACTCCAGCTGACAACTGCACACTGTAGCATAGAATACTGTATGTCACCCAAAGGTGGTAACGAGACAACAAACATGCATCCTTGTCCATGTGTTATGAGAAATGTGAAAACAAAAGCTAAGTGAGAGCAGATTTTTTTAATCACCAAAGCTTGATGAAAGAGAAATAATAAAAAAAAACATATGATCAGAATCAACATTCAGGGCAGAAGCCAGGAGTCTATTGAGTATGTTTTATTTTGTTTCTCTTTTGTAGAGATAACTTTACTGTGCTTTTCTGTCTAAAGGCCCACGTGTGCAGTATTTCCAGTATATTCTAGATTTAGATATTCACTTTCACTTTAACTCATTTCACTTATGAGTTATTGCAGGATGTGGTGTGTAATAGACTTGGACATTTCACAGGTCAAAGCCAAAAGAGAGAAAAAAAACACACATTTCCACAGGAGAATCTGAGCTCCCTCTCTGAGTCAGTCTTATCACACAAATATGAAACAGATATGGAGATTATAAATGCTGTCAAGGGTTCAGATGTGGAACACCACACAAGCAATTTAGAAGGAAAAACAAGAAAATAAGTGGGTGCAAATAGGCAGGCAATTAAAACTGTGGTAAAAAATAAAAAATAAAAAATGAATTCCTAGAAACAATAGAAGAGAGAGTCATACACATGGAAGGACTGTAGTTTAATACTGATATGAGTCAATTGGACCCACCTGAAAGTAATCTCAATGGTGGGAAAACACCAGGAAGTGAATTTGAATTCTGAAATGATAGAAAATAGTGTTGCCGCAACAGGAAATGGTACAATATCATTATCACTGTCATCTCCACAAAAAAAATAATAATAATAATACTGCATCTAAAAACATCATTAAAAGCTCTTCAGAATGTGCTTGAGAAAAACATGTTCATAAGTTTCCTCGAGAACCAAAATAACCCACATCTGTGGCGATATTATAAACACCAACTGCTTACATCTGATTCAGCATAAACAGTAAACAAATATAGGTGGAAGTGATGTTTCAGCACCATCTGATGCACTTTTACTGAAGTATTTCTCTCCAGTTTTAAAATATTGAACATTGTACACACAGTAGGTGTCAAAATATTTTAGTTTCAGTTCATCAGAGGAGCAAAATTCACACTTAACTTCCCACAACTATAGATCAGTCATGATTGACATAGTCCTTAATGGTAACTATGACTCTGTGCTTTCATCAGTACATGTGCGGGGAAATCCACAGTATACTGCATTACCTTCATTTATCACCCGCAAATGTCTTCTTTTTCTCTCTCCACAGCTGGTGAAGCTATGCAGTGGGATGATTGAAGCGGGGAAGGCGTATGTGAGCGCCAACAAACTCTTTGTCAATGGCATCCGGGATCTGTCTCAGCAGTGCAAGAAGGACGAGGTGATCTCGGTGAGTTTGTGATGAGCCTGGAACGGGTCCCGGTCTCTGTTTGATCCATTGTCGTCTTTACTGTGGGCTTTATTGCATTTATTGGAGGGGGTGTTTTTTTTACAGGGTGTTAGCACTTGGAGCCGTGTAGTGTAGTGTAGTGTATACGATGTGAGTAAACCTGATTACTAACACATTAGTTAGTGAGAAGCAGCAGTCTGGAAACTTGCTTCTGGCTCAGCTTCGCAGCACCAGTGTCTCAGACTATTTTCATTGCTGCTGACACTATTAAAAGCCTTCTTGGCTTGAGCGGCATGACTAATTGTGAGTTTCTTATTAAAGTCTTGTTCATATTTGTAGTTTCCATTGGGGGAAAAAAAAGAAAAAAGGTCAACCCTGCAATTATAGTTCCTTTTCCTGTACAAGTTTGAAGGGGGAAAAAAAAGAAACCCTCCAAGGCTCGTCAGTACACTTCAGTGACATTAACCAGCTTTGACTTCATTTTACCGTTTTTACGATTTTGGTTTTACTTTGTGACTGGTTTTTGCATTTTTTATTGTCAAATGTTAATGCAGCTGTAATAATAAGAATACTTTATTATGTAGTTAAAGAACATTTTATGCTATTTTCTGTGCAGGTGTTCCTGGAAAAGTGCAGTGAAAGCCTCCAGGAGATCATCAACTACCACATGGTACGTGAGCCTGCGTTGCACATTGTCCTCATATGCTCCACATACATGACTAGACTCATCCACTGCTGAAACACTAACAGCAAATGGGATGTAAAGTCTCTCTAGGGTCCTTACAGTGTGATACAGAGGGTCAGATTGGGCTGCAGGTGAACTGATTCAACATGGATACAAGGCACTGGTACTGTAGCCGTTAGAGCTGCAACTGACAATTATTTCAATAATAATAATTAATCTGTCAGGTAATCCTTTGGTCAATAAAATGTCAGAAAATATCAGTGATTCTCAAACCGGAAAATTATGATGTTCTTAAATGTCTTGTTTTGTCCACAAACCAAAAATGATTCAGTTGTAAGGATTTCTTTGTTATACGGAGCAAAGAAACCCGAAAATATTCACATTCAAGAAACTGAAAAATCTGTAAGCATGTTTTATTTCTTAAAAAACACACTAAAACCGATGAATTGATTATAAAAATAGTCAATCGAGTAATTGCTTGAATCCTCATCGCTGTCAAAGCCTGAGCTGGATCACACCTGAGACAGAAGGACAAAAAGGTCAACTCAACTTCAGTAAAGATGATACCACACTAATGAGGCAACTGTTAGGATTTTAATGATCACGTGTTTGGGTGTTAATATATTATAAAGTGTCCTAATTCTCATCCCAGACACTCAGCTGAGCTTGTGTTTCACATCTGTGCCATTTCCTTTCCCGCCTTCGAGGCTCCTCACCCCCTGCCCCCATTGTGCTCCTCCAAGACCCTTTGAAGCCCATTAGCTTGAACGCCTTGCATGCTGATGATGCAGTTAAGTGCAGTGTGTGTGTGTGTGTGTGTGTGTGTGTTGTGGGGGTCACATTCCTTTCTGAAGCTGCAACAAAGATGTGTCTTTACAAATCAGCCTCTGCCTCCATCCCATTCACTCTCCAGTCTATTGGCACAAGGAGTTTAGCACCACAAGTGGGAGGTTCGTGGCTCGGGTCAATCGGGCAAGTGTGAATTAGCTTTAGTTGTTGGACAGTCGTGGCCCGTATCCCTTGACATGTACAGTATGTATGTGTTGATAGCTTGAGTGGATATCTTGTGAGAGCCATGGCGTGATGAGTAACAGCTGACATTATAGACACGATCACAGACAGGCAGGATAACAGCTATTAACCTTTGACACTAGGGTTGAGGAAAAGAAATGGAAGAAATCGACAAATCGTGATTTTTGTAGATGATTTTACAGATGCATGTTATTTCTACTTGCCCGATGAACAGAAGCAGTTGTCGATATATTTATTGGGAGTTCTGTTAATTATCTGGTTTAGAAAAGACATTTTTCTGTTATGCGTGCCATGTCCTGTTTTGAGAGGCTCTATTCAGTTTTATTTTATTTTCTTACAGCACAAGCTCAATGAACACTAAGCACAGTTAAAAAAACACTTCATTTTCTTTATTTTATTATTAGCAGTGGCAGATAAATGTTGCAGTTAACTTGTACCTCTGTCTCGTTGGAGTTAGCTCATTGTCGGACTGACTGACTGACTGTCATGTGGTCTGCATTGATTATATTGAGCTGCAATGCTGCTGGATGCAAATAAACATGTATTCTTTCTGTTGGCAGTGACCCAATGATGTTTGTGACCCGTTGTTTGACTATGTAGACGTGTCAGATGGTGTGAGTCATTTTTACTAAAATCTATATGAGTTTTCCTTACTAAAAATACAAATACTAAAAATTAAATACTTGCATCTCTAATTTGTTTATTAACTCAAGCCTTTATTTATCACCTTACCTTTATATTTTTGTGACTAACGTGTTGCAGACGCCACAGTCCTAACACAGTCACAATCTTGATCGATTTTTGTTTTAATGACATTCTAGCAAATAGCAAGTGGGGCACTTTTTGGTAGTTTTGGGGTTACATGGTGCGTCTCTGAGCTTCATCAGAGCTACATTGACAGATTCCCTTTTCAGTCTTTATAGAGACCACAACACAGCATGCTTTGGGCTGTGACCAGCTGGCCTCTTCCACTGTAAGCTCAGCTGGGGTTTCAGCCTCCTGCTTCCCCTCTCTCTCCTTCCCTCCAGTCCATTAGAGCCAAGACTCTGACTGGACATCAATATGATCAGCCCTCAAAGGTTTTCTTTGTGGCTTTGATGTAAAATCAGTATGGAGGGGGAGGAGGAGGCAAGGCGGCGTAAGAACAGCGCAAGACCGAGGCAATAAGAGAGATTCCCCTGAGGTTAAGGATTAAATGGAAATGTTCTTCGCGATGTTGTGACCTTAACACGGCGAGCAGAGCCTCGTGATCCTCATGATCTTGTGTTCCTGTTGACGTCGTGCTTGTCTTTTAATGAGGAGAGACAAGCGATTAGCTGTGCGGCTTCCATGTATCTGAGTGACTCAAGCAGCGCTCTGAATGATGAATAAGAAATGACCACGGTCATATCTGTCACTTTTGACAGATGTCCCCTCTGTGTGCATGCTCTGCTGTGCCGCTGACATGTGTGCTCACTCTATGTGTCAGACTCTTAAGAATATGAAATGGGATGGCGCTGCGCCCTCTCTCCGCACCCAGCGACTTAGTCAGAGTGCGTTTAAAACCCAGGAAAAAACACGTGTTTAAGCATTTACTGCACGTTGATGTGAGCAGAGACGAGCAAACACGCCAAGTGTGAGTGCCTTGGCCCTTTGATTGTTATTGTCTGTTATCAGAACAAAGGAACAAACGGCGTCTGGTTGTTTTTAATGTAATGAACGCCACAATTTAAGTCTAGCGTAGCCCGCTCTCGTTGCACTCAGGTTTCACAGTTAAAGAGGTTGTTTATTTTTCCGACGGGCAGAAACATCAGCAGAATCAGGCCAACACTTTAACAGTTCTGTGTTTAATTCAAGCGTGAAACTCCATATGAATACTCAATAAATTATTGACCTGTGTTTGACTCTCTGAGCATCCATTAGACACGAGGGGAAGCTGAAACAGAGAAGCAAAGGGGAGACTAACATACGAGCTGCCAACTCTCAATGCACTGAAAACAGTAAATGATTACATTGGGGCCGATGGGATTTACAGTCGGTGCGGGGAGACAACATGTTATGAGTGGATGAATTTGGGTTATTGTAATGCCTTTGATTAGAATGAGTCTCCTCGTGCTTTCTCAGCTCTACATAGTGAACGAGTGAGCGAGTGATTGAGTGAGTTCCCCTGTGAGATGCCAATGTGTCTCTCATTGTCTCTTATATTTAGAAGCCAAACTGGAAAACAAAGGACACAATGAAAATACTTTTGTTTGTTTGCAACTGCAGTCGTGTTTTTTTACAGAACATACCAGCGTCAAGGGAGCCACAGATCTAAACTCATGATCTACTTTATGTAACGTGACTTAATATACTTATTGTCTCCATGTCCTTTTTTTTTGTAAGAGATTCGTTAGCTGGAATTTTCTGAAAACCTTCAGTATGTGCTGGAGAAGGTCTTGGCCAAAAAGTAATGCAACAATTAAAATAAATGTTGTAGTTTATGACATCGAATAAGCTTATATCTTAAAAGTCGAGCAGCATTTTTGTTGGAGGGATACTGTTGGATGTTACAGTACGTTGAAATTGAGCAACATTAACCAAGGTTCCAGCAGAAGACTGGCTGTGTATGGGATATTTTTACTTGAGGACCTGGGAACATGAAGCAGAATTTATGATCAGTCAACCCTGCCGGTATTTCTTGACACTCAACAGAGATGCTTATAGTAAGTTTCATGTTTACTCTTTTTCAGATTAAAGTTAACCGCCTCGTCCATGTCATTAGAAGCGTCTCTGTCCCGACATGCCGGTGAAATGAGGGGGGAATTAAAGCAAGGCAATAGTCAGGACAGTGCTCCATTGTGATGTGTGTTTGTAGCCGTCTCATTCTCGAGCCGTGATGTCATGTTGGTGAAGATGTGCCAGATTTCCCTTTCTTTCTTACAACGCAGCATTTTCCTTGTTTTTGCCTCATTCCAGCTCTGATGTATCAGTGGAATTTTTTCTCAGGTGGTACTTGTTGGGATAAAAAGTTTGTAATATTTATTGATACAAATGTAATCTAGAAACAACCATGTTAATCATTTAAACCTGACTGTGAGCCTGTGGGTCATAGCTCTCTGAGACTATGAAGAAGTGCAAGCTAGAGGTCCCACTTCCATGTTCTGTGCTGCATTGAAGGCGCTCAGAGCACTTTTCTCAGGAACAAAATTATAGCTCCCATTAAAAAGAAAAAAAAAAACTCTGTGTATCCGAGGTGCAATAATTGAATGTTTTGACTTTCTCATGTGTTTGGAGGGTCATCATATATTTAGAAAACTTCATGGTTTGCTGGCGCGTTACTTTCAGCACACCACTGTTGTGTGTATATAGTCTGCGTGTTGTGATTTGGGATTGTGGTGATATGCAATTTTTTTTACTGTGTGGCTCCAGTTTCATGCCAGTGGGTTGTACTTTTTTTTCCTGTCTTATCGGAGTTGGCTTCTTTACAAGCCGATGACTGTGGCGAGAGTGAGCAGTCAGACGAGGTCGGGCACTTGATGTTGTTCTCCCCCTTTCTGCTAAATTTGGGTTGTAGCAGAAGCAGCGTCTTTACACTGCTTTTCAGATGTTCCAAAAACGACATCGTACGGCAACTTTTATCATCAAACGCTGCATTTTTAAAGGAGCTAATTAAAATACAAAATCCTTCAAGGCATCTTTAGGCAGTGCACTGGTTATTCATCTTTCCTCTCTTGCAGTCAGACTCGTACACATCGCGCAGAGACAACTTGTGAAACCTGGGTCCAATGAAAGTAGGGTGTCAGCTTCCCACAAAGCAGCTCAGGAATGCCACAGGCTGCACTAACCTCAGAGTCAGGAAGTCCCGTCACAGCTTTCCTGCCACCACTCACTCACAAACATCATGTGGAGGTGCACTTGTTGACTCTAGATAGAGACTGGTGGTTAACATCGAGCAAACATGAGCATCCATCTCAGGGATGATGCCCGAACTAAGCCCACACTCAGGTGTTTGTGGCGCGGCACACTGATGTGGATCAATAACACAACCTTCCAGTTCTCACTTGCACTTTTTTAACTGTGTCCAGGGGAGACAGACTGACCACACATGCCGTCTTTAACGCGACACTTTGCATGAAGCAATTACAGGGAGTTCATTTATCCGACGAGACATGTTTCTGGTTTTTGGAGTGGTTCCGTCGTGCATTAATCACAAACAGTGAAGTGGATGCTTGAGCATCTTTGCTCATCCACTTTCACACATATTTCGACATGGTGAGTTTATGGAGCAGTAAAAATGAGGCCTGAACCCATGATCAAAACAAACACTGCTCTTTTGGAGGCGCTGGCAAGAACACTATAAAGCTGACCGCTTCCATCTGAGCCACATTTTTGTTTTCAAGTCTGGGTAAAATTAAAGCCATCTATATTTATTTTTTTTCTGCTGGTTACTGGCTCCCGCTGTTCACTGCCTTTATCTACAGTTACGACAATAGAGAAGTTCCCTTTTTCATCATCGGCTTCTGTAATCCCTGTGTTAAAGCACCCATATGATGTCGTATAGGGCCTAATCCACACACAGAGTTCTTTATCCAATTATTCAGACAGGATGAGGAACACTTTGATGAGTCCAGCTGGTCACTTAGTTTATAAGAGTATAGGCTACCGTGCGACAATTTGTCTAAATTGGTTTGCACCCTGCACTGGATGCAGATTCTGTAACGTCACATGGAAGCAAAATCCCATCCTCTCTCTTTCTCCCTCTCTTCGTCTCTGCCTGAGTGACCTATTTAGCAGCAGCAGCAGCAGCAGCAGCAGTGGGATAGCAGGGGAAATCAAAGACAATGTGTTCCAAGTGTCATCAGAGAGGAGGGAGGGACCTTGAATGTAAAGCACCTAATTGAAGGCAGCATGTTATCACATTAGAGCAGGTGTGTTTGAGTCAGTGTGGCGTTCCTCTGCCATTCATTCCAACAGGCGGGAAGAGCTGATTTGCACCATTTGAATGCATCAAAAAGTTGTGTTGTGTCGCCCTCTGTTGGTTGGAAAAACATGCAGGTGGTTTGACGGAAGCAGTATATCAATAGATAAGCAGCCTTTATGTTCTCATAATAAAATGAATGGGTTGAAATTCATGCAGTTTGGCTCCTTATAGGATTACTACTGAGATAATGATATCAATGGGTTTCAATATTTTACTGTACAATAATGTCGGTTGCTATGGGTTACTGTTAAACACAACAAGCTTCAAGTTTTTTCCTTAAATCTGTTATAAATATACACTTTGTGGGTTATTTTGCACAAAAAAACATGAAAACAGCAAATTGAAATAGCAGAGATGACACATAGTGTTATTAATTAAGGTTAAAAAGAGTTAAAGCAGTATAATTGTGACTTTAATAGTGTTTCAATCACAATTCTAGATGCAAACGGAGTAGGTGGAACTTGTAAAGAATGTTTTACATGATTAATTCAGTCTTAAAAAATTTAAAGACGCTTATCAAAATAAAAGAGATACATGTTTTAATGATAAATTATTGATGTATTGGGGTTGAGTTACCAACATAACAATTCTGCACTCCCGAAATATGAAATATGCAAAAATGTTTGGCCAGTGTCTTTCAGCTGCTGCTGTATAATGTGTTTATTCTTTCTGTGTGTTTCAGATTCTGTTCGATCAAGCTCAGAGGTCTGTGAAGCAGCAGTTGCACAACTTTGTGAAAGAGTGAGTAAACCTACCAAGCAACTTTATTCGCATGAAAAATTCAACGCAGGTAGAGAAAAACACCACAACTTTAATAGCGCAGACGTCCCCTTGTTGCCCCTGAAAACCCTTTTTGTCTCTTTAAATATTAAACAGAGTGCAGCCTAGATATTTTGTCAAAGGCATGTGAACAATTTAACAAACTTTAAACCTCGCATTGACTTTGTGGTGACCCCTTGTCCTGGTAAATATCCATGTACCGTCATATCTCCCTGTCAATGTCGTTATTTGAGCTTGTTGAACTCGGTGTCTGTGTCTGTCAGGGATGTTCGCAAGTTCAAGGAGACCAAGAAGCACTTTGACAGGGTGCGAGAGGATATGGAGATAGCGCAGGTGAAGAACGCTCAGGCACCGAGGAACAAGCCTCACGAGGTGGAAGAAGCCACCAGCACGCTCAGCATCACCCGCAAGTGCTTCCGACACCTCGCTCTGGACTATGTGCTACAGGTCAGCTCTTCTGTCTGTAGCAGTTTACTTTGACGTGGTTATAGATGATGTTTAGTTTGTGTGATATGCATGTTTTCTTCATATTTGTGTACATGAACGTGGTATTTTATCCATGTCTGAGTTTACAGCTGCTGGCAGCATAGATGCCATCTTTATGGCAACTTTTAACCTTTGCATTATAGGGCTATTTAACCCATATTTTAACAAAAGAAGCAGCTTTAGTAATCCAGGAGGAAAACACAATGGGTTGAAAGCATAAAAATGTCACCTTAACTACATCTGACATCCTTATTGTGTCCTATTCTTTGAGCTCTAAACACAACGGGTCTGAAAAATGACAATGCTTAACACATTTATTAGACCTCTTGTCACAGAGAGAACATAAATATTTTAGAAATCTTTCAAAAGCTTGTTTAAAAGTAAAAATTAATGTGAAAATGAAGTCAGAAATGAATCGAGCATAACATTCAACCACTAAAACAAAATTTGCAGTTCAAGAATGCAAGTGAATAACTATAATTTGACATCTTAATCAAGAAATAATAATCATTGTTCCAGTTTATTTTGTAAAACAGTACAATTAAAAAATGTATGGACAACAATTCTAATTATATTTAAGCGTTAAAAATATAATTTTCTACATACTGGTGTATTAACCATTACAGAAACATTAGAAATGATAATTACCAATTTAGGGTTAGAGGTTGTATATATACATTAGAGTATTGTGTATATATACATGTATATAGGCCTCAAAATGTAAAAGGTGATTTTAAAAGTTTCCCAGTGTTACATGATTTTCCCAACGTTGACTGTCATCTTTTATTCATAAATGTTTATCCCCGTTGGTTTCCAAGGTCTTCGTGCCACTACGGGAAGTTTATATTTCATGTAGTAAACACTGATTAATAGGAGACTTCATAACATCCCTGTGTTACAGTTTATTTGTTTATTTATACTCCACAGGGTCATTTCACTAGACGTATGAGTGCTATCCTGCAGCAACATCTGTGTCCATTCCTTTGTGCCTTTGTGACACATTCTGTTAATAAGCTGCGTTATGTTGCCCACAAGTTGTAACCTCCTTCTCGAGAGTGCCCGTGGGAACAAAGTGACTGATTCAGTTTCACTGCTGTGACGGCTGTGCCCTCTTTCCATTCTGTAATTTGTCTCTCAGCAGTTGTCTCTCAGACATCTGACCCTTTTGAGGGTCTTCACTGAAAATGTCTCACGGCAGAAAATGTCAAAGCTGCAGGGAGATATGTTATATGTATATGTGACCTCTTAAATGCAGCACAAAAGGAGTTTTTCTCACCCATGCATAAGAGTTAATGTTGTCGCGATAGATGTCAACGAGAGGAAATTGAGTCAAATATTGTGGGCATTGTCAACAAAATGATCAGGAGTCCAGACGATTAAAATCTATCTTTTCTTCTCACTGTAGATTAACGTTCTGCAGGCGAAGAAGAAGTTTGAGATTCTGGATGCGGTAAGTCAGTGCCCAACTTGATAACACGTTCCACGAATGCACAGAGAGTCGTGCGAGCGGCGGCAAATACTGAACACTTGCTTCTGCCCCTGCTCAGATGCTGTCGTTCATGCACGCCCAGTACTCGCTGTTTCAGCAGGGCTACAACCTGCTGGACGAGATCGACCCGTACATGAAGAAACTGGCCGCTGAGGTGAGCGGAGCATCTTAATCCTCTGTAGTGCACATGTGTGGAAAAAAGGCCGTTATTCATGAGCCAGCTTGTTTGTCACAGCAGGTTTATTGCTGCAGGAGAACTGAATCGATGCTTCATCCTTCCACAACCACTGACCTAACGTGTCATTTGTGTTTGCCAGTGGAAAATGTTATAGTCAACTACTCTGAATCGCAGCAGCTCTGACTTAATCTAGTCCTTTTGTAATTGTTTTACTGCTAAATGAATGAATTTGACTGAACTTTTTTTTGTTTGTTGTTTTTTATTATTTTTTTGCTCCTGTTGAACTGACCTTCAGCTGGATCAGCTGGTGATTGATTCAGCCATGGAGAAGAGGGAAATGGAGCATAAACATGCCACCATTCAGCAGAGGGTGAGTTCCTATTATTATTGTTTATTTTTGAAGCAAACAAACAAAAAATAGTAAACATACCAAATATCGTATGTACTGTATATTAAATTCACACATGGACAGTCCTGACATTTCTAGTTAATTTATTCAAGATTCTTATTGTCATTACAACACACATTAAAACAGTAATACTAAATGAAATGAAATGAAATTTAATTTAATTTAATTTAATTTAATTTTATTTTATTTTATTTTATTTTATTTTATTTTATTTTATTTTATTTTATTTTATTTTATTTTATTTTATTTTATTTTATTTTATTTTATTTTATTAAACTCTGAAGGTAAAGTGTGTGTGAAGATAAAAGAATTAGCTAACTAAATTTAAATAACTAAATTCAAATAACAGAATATAAAAAAAAAGTCTAACAAAGCAAGAACTAAACCGTGGTGACTTTATTGAGGTATCTTATAAATTAGTGCAAATGATATGATATACAGTGCAAAACAGTCAAACTTATCTTTGTTTACATCACATTAATTCATGTTTTTAGATGTCAAGGTCGAAATGTATGACAAAAAATACATAAACTGTAATGAACAAAACACTTAATCTTGGCAACACACACCAAGAACTCAGCAGTCCTGTTTGCTCAGCTTTGATATTTCTACACAGACAAATGATTGAGGCATTTTTTGGGGATGGGCTGAAATCGACCTTGAAGCATCTTTTGTCGTGTGTAAGGTTGGCAGGTTGACAGATAACTGTACTCAAACGCTAACAGGATGTCAATGTGTTCACATCACACCTTTTAAGATCCAGGCTGCCACTTGACCCCAGTGTGCCTGTTGTGACCGGGGAGGGATTAGACCTGGGCAGCTGGGAAGTGTTTGATTAATCTCCCTAACAAGGTCGAGGATTGATTTAAGCTTCAAAGCAGTTTAAATGAAGTGTTTTATTCCCACTGTTGCCTGCTGTACATGGTGGTTGATTTCTAAGCAGGAGCGCATTGTGTTCACTCGCATGAGGTTTGCATTTGTTGTATATTATTTGCACTGTCTTCACGTTTGCTACAAGACATATTTAACCTTAAGATGATTTGTAATAAACTTGAGTGATTGCATTTAAGGTTCCTTGAAAATTAGTCAGAGAAATGTCAAACAGAGAAGGAGCATCACAGTGCTAATGCTGAAGCTGATGGGGAAGTCTTCAACTCTGCATTTATTTGCTCATGAATCAAATTACTGGAGAAAAATTCAGTAGAATATATCCTCTTGGGACCTTGAATATCTGCTGTGTATTTCCAGAAAATCCAATGACTGTGAAGATATAAACATCAGTAAAATTACAATTGCAATGGATTGGATTAGTTTGAACGAGGCTGAGTTAGCTGATGTAACTTAAACCATTATTGTGACTTTAACAGCAGTCTCACTGACATGGCTGTGAAATCGTAATTTTACTTTGATCTTAGGGATGTAAATTCACCTGGAGATGATGAAGTGTCCCGTCCATTGACGGATTAGGAGACAGGCAGTCATTTCCTTTCTGTGGCTCCTCATGTGTGAGTGTAGCCCTATCCCTGAGGCACACATGGGGTGTCAGGTGCCTTTAGGTAGGATAACTGCATATCCTACCAGCACACAGAATTTAAAGGTTTCACTTTTTCAGAACTTATCAGGTTCTTTTGAGTATGTAATCGTAATATAATTGACAACACTGTCAGATTTCTGTTTGATCTGTAATGCCTTTACTTCTTCATTGATTCATTATGTAATTTTTTTTTTTTTCAAAGAATCATATCTATTATTTTTTATACAATCACTTCCTCACATGTAGAGTACACTCTCTGTTAATAATTCAAACAAACCTCTTTATTTTCAGGGGGCCCAGTGTCTGGCTCCTCTGTGCCCCCAGGATCAGTGGCCTTCTGTCAGACAGCTTCAGTCAGTCAGTCAGTCGGTGCTCTTCCTGCAGGCGCTGCACTCTGTGTAGTGAGCAGAGCCACAGGGAAGGGCTGGGTCATGTGGGGAGCCAGTTATTGATCTGTTATTGCTGTTAGAGCTGTTAGACTCTAAAGCCGCGTGAACTATTCTTCACCAAGGGACATGCAGTAGAAAACCGAAAAAAGGTCACAAATCAAAAGAGCCTCTTTTGAAATTTGCATAAAAATGTTGAGGTGTTGTAATAAGTAGGTGATGAAGTTTTAAGAAAGATTATTGTATTATCTCCTCTGCCTCTGTGTGTGTTTCTAATGCTGTATTCTCTGTTCCTCTGTCTTCATGTTTCCTCTGCTGCCGTCGCCGCTCAGACCCTGATGCAGGTGAGGAATCCTCCGTTTTATTTTCCATGAAACACAGCTTTGGTTCAGTGTGTTGGCAGAGTGCAACGTTAGTGCTGAACATCAGAAAACCTCTTTGAAGTTTTCCTTGGGCTTTAGTCTCGACTCTGTCAGGCTGATGTACATCCTGAATAATTTACAAAGAGAAATGAGTTGAACTTTGTTGCCAAGAAATGTACAGAAAACTTCTTCTTCGTCTTTTACGTTCCCCTCTGCAATTGTCTTAAAATGTGCTATTTTACTCTCATAAGTGTCATTCCCGAATCAGAATCAGTGTTCATGCTAAAAGTAGAATTCAAACACAGCAGTGTGACATACATTTAATTCTTTTCTTCCTCCTTAAGGAGACTTAAGAGATTCTCTTTTCTTTTCCCTTTACTTCTGTGCTCCTTCTCTCCCTCCTCACCACGTCAAGCGTGTGCAATAAGCCTTGTGTAAACTAACACGAGGACAAAGGGGTGGCCGTTGGTCAGTACAAGAAAAAAAAAAAACCACGGGGAGCAGAAAGGGAGTTTAAGTGGTCCACCTGTGGACTCTCACTACTGCCGGCAGCGAGCACACGAATCAGCGAACGCATCTGAATGCAGAGCCATTCATTTTTAACCACAGATTTAATGGAGAAGTCCTGTCAAATGCAGCGGATGTGCTGCTGCTGCTGCCGCTGCTCCATATTTCTATGTTTACATCAGTGGCACGGCTCTACATGCCGCGTCTCCTGCATCTATTTTTACTACCTAATACTGCAGAGAGATGTCGTAATGAAATAATGATATTTAGTTTGCCCACATCAGGGAGTGACACGTCAAGTCACAATATATATATATATGCTGTAATAATACAGCTATGGCTATTTTTACCATCACTGACTTTGCCAGTTCTCGTTTGTATTATATTTTTATTAGTTATTTAGTCTTTATCAAATTTTCAACAAAACTTTGCTGATTCTCAGTGAGTTTGCTGGTGTTGCTTATTTGAATTACTCCTATAAACTTCCTTTGGAGGCTGATAAAAAGAATAATAATACTTAATACAAGTTTTTACAAATGTTGTTTGTCCTCTCAGTGTAAATAATGTCATTCATCGGGGAATAAGAGGAACAACAGCTACTGCTGCTATGTGGACAAATATAGCTCTGTTCATTCATTAACACGTGATGCTTCAGCCCAGGGGGATCTTCATTAGATGAATTCATCAGACGAAGGCCCAAAGACTGAAACATCAAGTGACGTGCGGTTTTCTTATCTCGTGTTTTGGCTTTTTGATTTTTCTCAACCCGAACATCGCTTTTGTATTCCACGCTCATTAGAGGAGTCGGTGAACTTTCTACAGATTCAGAGCAGCGTTTTTTGAAGTTTGAGATGAAGTTTCTTTCAGGATAGTGCTGCAAGGAACCTGATTAGCCACTGATCTGTTTTCACATTTTCTTGGTTTCGCGGGTATAGAGCTAGTGTTTTATTAGTTTTTGTTTTTGTAAATGCTTAGTTTTAGTTTTGTTTTTATTTGTGTTTTAGTGTTAATTTTTTGTAATATGGACTTTTTACAAGATGCAAAAAGGTCATCATAAAGTATTGTGTCATAAAAACCCAACAAAAGATGCCATTTTAATCCTCAGTGCTCACACAGCACAGATATTATATTGTAAAAAATAAACATACTTCATAGGAACTTGAAAGGCTTATGTATGAAATAAATGTACAAGGACGAAAACTAAGCACATTTCTGCTACAATTTTAGTTGGTATTCATTTTTGTTTTATTTCAGTTAAGAAATTGTTTTTTAAATTTTAGTTTTCAATATTTTGTTAGTTTCCGTCTGCACATTTTGGCACCACCTATGCCATTTGTATTTTCTCACGTATTTAAACACATTTTTACCAATACATAAACCTGTCTTTCTGTTTGATAGTAACAAAATTACCAAACAGATTGTCAGGGAGCTGTGGTTCATTAGCTGTGTTTAAATGGGGACTCTCAGCTTTAATTTGAGGGGTTTGAACAAAAGAATCATTTCAAATTCATCGTGGTTGTGTACAGAGGCAAAATGACAAAAGGTGTCTTTGTCCAAATAGATGAAAGCTCATATTATAATATGATAATGAGACACAGAAGTATGTCAGAGACGGTAAATAAACACATCAGAATGAGTAATCACTGCTACCAACTGACCTCACCATTCGCTGTCAGAAGTCTGCAGTCTTGCCCGCAGGCTGCTCTACATACAGCAGCAGCAGCAGCAGCAGCAGCAGCAGCAGGTGGACGGAGCATCAGGACATGTTGTCTGCATCCTCCGTTCTTCTGTTCATCTGCCTGCTGCTTCACAACACTTAACTTATTTTGCTTTCCAAGCCACAGTTTCCACGCCTGATCAATAATTCACGGATTTTGTCCGTGTGACGTAGCGTCATTAAAAAAAGATGACCTTTGTTGTGAGTTTGAGAGATTGCAGAGAAACATCCAGTGCACATCCTTTTCAGTGTTTGTCATGTGCTTCATTCAAAGAAAACAAAGGCTTGTTGTGACAACTGAAGGTAAGATGGATTCCCTTCATCTTCTTTTTGCAGTTGCATTGCAGGGTTCAGTTGTGAATGGAGCTTTTTGTCAGTGTAGACATTCAGTGTAAAGTCTCAGTAGTAGCTCCCTGGTTTGGTGACCATAGCTGCCTGCCAGATAGATCAACATGGGGAATGTAACTCCCACCTTCTCCAGGGAGGGAGGTGTGTTTAGGGCACAGTGTTTAGTAGCACAGACTCTGAAGTGTTAGAGCAGCCTGCTTGTCTTTGGGTCCAAAGCAGCTACATTAAAGTACTGCACAGTGCGACGTTGCCCACAATTCTTCCTCACAGTGTCCTGTTATGAAGAGATTGGCAGCTGTATGGTAATTAGTGCTAATCCAGAGGCTCACAGGGCAGCAGGCAGGTGGCTGAAGTCGAGGGCACACATCTCAGTGTTGGAATAACTCACCGCGATGCAGCAGCAGCAGCACAGTGCGCTGTGAGAGCCACAGCCTGCAGAGAGTGAAGAACGACATGTTTCTACTCTGAGAGAGTTACCCTTTCGGATCTAATAGTTTTTATTTTCTATTTTTTTTGTGCTTTTCAATGTTGTTGGAGCACACTAAGCGTCTGAAAATGAAGATCTTTTGCCGGTGGAACAGCGGTTTGGTGGGTTAATTTGCATTACACAGGCAGTTTGATGCTGTGACTTGATCGCTCTATTTATTGTAATTAGATTGCTATCTCAGACTTTTTCTCAGCAATTATTAGTGATGAATTTTAAGTTGAGTCAATTTCAAACCTATAGAAATGTATAATGAATGTTTAAGTTGGAATTTTGACAGGTTATAGCCTCTGCTATCTTATTTTGTTAGCCACAAAACTGTGGCTAAAATATGATTATGTTCTATCTTAACTTGTATTCAACTGTCTCAGATGTTTGTAACTGTCTTTGGGATATTACTTTTTAGATTAGATTAGTTTATCTAGTTTTTGGCTGTATATGAAAACCTGCAGTTTCAGTGTTAAGAATTGGGTTTGACAGAAATGTGCTCTCTCGCTCTCTGTGGGAACTTGGCCTTTCTTCCCTTTGATTGCACATTTAAACAGCAGTAAGTCTTGCTGTTATTCAGACATGTAGTGAGTAGTGAATGTGCTCAGTGCTGCCTCGAGTACACACATTCTTATGAAGCAACAGGAATGTTTTTTTTTGTATTTTGGCATTTCTATGACTGATATTTCTGTGCTGTTAAAAAGTCTAAACTGACTGTTGTGTGTGCAAAGTTGAAAGTGAATAGGATAATTAATATTCTATCTTTGCTGGTTTTTAGTAGTCTGAGGACATCCTGTGTTCCTCTTAATTTACAACAAACATCAAATTCACTGATGTTTACTTGGTGATTTTTGTGATTCCTTTAATTCCATTCATTTAGCAATGACTCAGCCCTAAGGAACCTCTGTTGGGTTTCATTAAAATGCTAGGTGTCATGAAGAAGCTGTAAGTCATAAAAAAGGTCGCATGGTAATTTCACATGAATCACCCCCTGTTTATGTAATAACTTGCGTCACACTCACATCTGTTGGGTTATGAAATGCCCTCTGTGTGCCACACGGGAAGATGGCATGACTCCACTCCCGTGCGTACATACGCTCACACGTGGTGTGTTTCTGCATGATCGCACGATTTCTGCTGATGTGTCTGGTTTATGGACTCTGTGTACGGTGAAATGCACGTCCAACGTTACTGCGATTCCAGGAAAAAGCACACATGCAAGCCTCTTCACTGCGGAAAAGGAACAAAGTGTGTGTTTCCCGTTTGATACCGTTGAAGGACATAGCAGCATCCTGACGAGGATCAGCTGTCGTGGTGACCTGTCTTTTTTTTTTGATGGCTGGGATTCATTTTCGGTTCCTGTGTCTCTCTTTTTTCCTGTCTCTCAGGACTTTGCATATGACGACTCTAAGGTGGAGTTCAACGTGGATGCTCCTAATGGTGTGGTGATGGAGGGCTACCTGTTCAAGAGGGCCAGCAATGCCTTTAAGACCTGGAACAGGTACATTTGTATAACGCCAACAGTGAGAACAATGGTTATGTGTTTCAAGGCATGAATGACGTGAAGCATTGTTTTGTTTTATACGTTGTTCATAATAATTCATTTGTGTCTTTATTTTTTTTGGTATTTCTGCATGTTCGTGGTTCATGTTGGATTTAATCTGTATGTTTTTGTTACAGCAGTCTCAAAACATAACAAAGGCATTATGTATAAATACATATTAAAAACGTGTTATTATCTTGGGTGATGCATGTGACATATTACTCATACTGTATATTTAATTTAATAAGAGGGCTTGTTGCTGGCTGGAGTTCTTAAAATAGGAAGATGTCAGGAAGAAAGTTGGGTCTACCGATTTTCTTTCTCACAGACGTGTAGATGTATATGTCTGTGTGTTCTTACTGGACAGAAAAATATGATTTATATATAGTTTACAGAGTGATCATTTCTACCTACTATTAAAGTATCCATTCAGTCTGTTACTTGAACGGGTGAAAGCGGCTCTTTTAGTGATACATCTGTCACATTTCTACTGATATCTCTTGCTTTTTTCATCCAAAAACCTCCAAGGTCAGCACTGCACACACTGGTGCCCTTTGTAGGTCAACTGCCAAGTTTGAAGCCTGTCAAGCAGCCGGTTGGACAGCTAAACAGACATACGTCCTTTCGTTTCCAATCCAATCCAACTTCATTTCTATAGCACATTTAAAAACGACAGAGTTGACCAAAGTGCTGTACATCACATAAATACATAAATCAGACAGGCAATACAAGCAATTCAATCGAGAAATGCAAATATAAAACACAAAACTGGCAGTGTGAGAGCAAGTCTCCCTGGTGTTTTAATGATCTTGATCTAGGTACCACAAGAAGTGATTTTTCTGCAGACCACAGTGATGTCTATCAGGGCCTTTAAATGCTCAGAGGAAACATCCAAAGGATATCCATCTAATACATGTTTTATTTACCTCCCTCTCTTCAGACGCTGGTTCTCCATACAGAACAGTCAGCTGGTCTATCAGAAGAAGCTCAAGGCAAGTCCATATATCTTCCACCGATCAGTTTTCCCCAGGGCTAAAGAGGTTAAGTGCAGCGTTAGTGCGGGAATGTGGCATGTTTTTCACTCAGGTGCTCACGGACTCTGTGTTTGTGAGTCGAGTGCTCTCTGCTTTTATCCGTGGATTCAGTCAGAGGCTCAATACGTGTTCTAATTATTTTTGTAGATTTTACATAATGATAAGTTGATTTTGTGTCAGCAGGACTCTCTGACAGTGGTGGTGGAAGACCTCCGGCTGTGCTCCGTTAAACCATGTGAGGACATTGAGAGGAGGTTCTGCTTCGAGGTCGTATCCCCGTCCAAGTAAGAGACAATCTCACTGCCATAAAAATAGTCACATTATACTGAAACGTTACTACTATACGATGGACGATCATCGAATTTAATGAAAACGTTCATGTTCTCCAGTGGATGTATCCTCATGACTGTTCTCATCAAGCTTTCACCAGCATGTCAACGTTTTCTTTTACCACATGGAATATCTCAGTGTCTCAAAACAGTTAAAACAGCTCAACATTAAAGTGGATTTCTGTGAAATGTGGTCGACATATTCATGTGTCCCTTACGAATAACTAAGGTCAAAATTATGATTTGTCTCATTAGACATTAGTCTCATGTCCAAAAAAACTGCTAATCAAATTCTCTAAAGAGCTCTAATGCTAACATGTACAATCTCCATTTTGTGTATATCACATACCATGGTATACAGTATATAGGCAGTACCGTGTGATTTGAACCACTGTGATGGTTTGTTTTGCAGGAGTTGTATGCTTCAGGCTGAATCTGAGAAGCTAAGACAAGCATGGATTCAGGCAGTTCAAGCGAGCATTGCTTCAGCCTACAGAGAGAGCCCGGATTCTTATTATATAGAGGTAAGATTCTTATTATATAGAGGTATGTCTTGTTTCTGAGGTTTATTGAGTTTTTCCAATTTATGCTATTTTATACATCCACCCCACTGTTTCAAAGGGAAATAATTAGGGCCCCTTGTTGAAAACAGGCGATTGGCATACAAATAAGAACTGGCGGGAAATGACTCAGTGGCGCCACCCAAAGGTGAAACCTGGTAGGACCGAGCTAAAACTAATTTGCACCAAATTTCGCGAAACTTGGTGGAAACAAGTCACAGCCCAAGACGAACAAAAAAAAATCTATTCTAAGTCTAGTCTAACACGAAGCTGGCCATTTGGAATTTGACGTCCACCTTGGCGATTTGCATGTTTCTTAATATGAACAACAAACTGAGCATGTTAGTCTTTGCAATTAGTCGTTCCGTCAATTTTTACCAAACACATCAAAGGTGAACAGTTATCAAAAGATCTCTCAAGGGCGTGGCCATGGCAACCATTGGAATTTTGGCGAATTTCGACATCTTGTCACGAATGGGCTTCTTTCAACTTTATTTACTTTTATATTTATTTGGCAAATACAATGTGTCGAATAAAGAACAAGTGGAAAAACAAATTGACCCAACCTGACATCTTCAAAGGTTGATACAGCTCCCAAATGTCTCGATCGCTCTCTTGTGGCTGGCTGCATCATAGGTTTATTATCCCCATCTCAGCAGATGTGACTAACCTGGTACAACAAAGCAGACAAAGCCAGTGCATTTGTCAGAATGACTGCACCAATGTGGCATTTCACACTCTGATCTGTTGATATTCAGCACCTGGACAGGACTGCGTCCCCGTCGACCAGCAGTATCGATTCAGCCAGTGAGCCACGGGACCGCAGCGCCCGCAGCGAGACCATCCTGCAGCGGATTCAGAGTCTGCCAGGCAACGAGCAATGCTGTGACTGCAGCCAGGCCGACCCACGCTGGGCCTCCATCAACCTGGGCATCCTGCTGTGTATCGAGTGCTCAGGCATCCACAGGTAGAGTCCTGAAAGGAAAATCTACTAGACACTTTTTTGACCCTTCATTTAAAGTCCCCGCATCACACTAGTGGCTCAGCGTTAGCTTCCAACGTGGTTGTGATTCTACTACAACTCATCCTTACGGAGAAACGTTACACTTTCAAGAAAACAATTTAAAAGTGCACATAACGCCCATCATGCTGCTTTAAAATCCAGGTGAACATCACAAACATAAGAACAATGCATATGTGTGTAGATTTAAGTCTAAACTTTGTAGTCATATGCGTACTTTAAAGGTATTCACATTATTCACAAGAGTATTACAAGACTTCTTTAAGATGTCCTGACTTGACTCACTGTCAGTTGTTTTGTAGACTTGTATCACTCAGGGTGAGTTGGATGTTATCCTAGTTTCCTGGAGCATACAGGACTGAAGGTCAAACATCTAACGTTGTTAGATGAGAACATGTGCCATGTGCTGGGAGGTTAATGGCTCTGATAACAGGAAGCGGTGCCAGCCTTCCGGGATTTTCCTTGTGCTGCTAAGGGGGCTCAGTGTGTTCCAGCACACAGTTCTGAAGGGACTAAAGTCGTCTATTGGATCAGTTTGGCTTTGATTTAGAGTTTTTAGAAGGGAAGGGAAGGAAGGAAGACGGAAAATAAAAGTCCTTAGTTCACTTCACAGCGGGATCTCATTGAACATGACGTAATGGTGTTGAATGAAGTTTCCTGCTGCAGGTAATAACATTTCCTCCTCATCCAGATCAATGCACTGCTCTCATACTTAGGTTACATCACAGTGCTGCTTCACTGAAGCTCTCTGTAGGAAACAATCCCCTCCTGAGTTGTGTGTGTGTATTATTTTAAATTGCATTATCAGTGTTTATGTAATCACAAACCCTGCTGCCTGTTGAATATTCATGTTCCCTCTTTGGCTTTGGTTTCACATAGTGAGAGCAGACTTGGCCTTAGTGTAGCAGGGTAAACGAAGGGGAGAAACACTATCAGCTTTTTTTTTTCTTTTTTTTTTTTAACTTCTACTGTGCCTCTGTTGCCAGGATACCAGACAGCATCATTGCAGGAACTCAGTGATTTGCATGACATTAGGTGCGGCTTCTCTAATTTCCCCAAGGATAATTTTAGGTTCTTGCAGCTTTACAAACCAGTCAGCGTCAAACACCACAGTCATGGGTGGGTTATGAGAAAATGGGCTTCTGAATATAGACCACTGAACTACTATACCCAAACTGAATGGAACAGAAAATGGTTCCAAATGATGTGCTAGTTCTTTGTTTTGTGTCTCTATCTCTATTATTTTTTGTGGGCTGTGCAATATGGACAACATGATAAAATCAGTTGATATGGATAATATTCATGATTACCCTTCAGCAAAAAGTTAAAGAAACCAATCAATTGTGGTTTTAAACTACTTTATTGGCAGAAAAAAACAAAATCTTTTGAATCTCTTTGTGTCCATATTGTCTCGTAATTGAACTCACTTAATACTGATTCGGGTCCCGTTGGCCTATTCAGCAATCTATCTATCGCCACAGTTTATGACTCATTTATAAAAACATCTTGTTTCTATAGTGTGAAATATAAAGTGCTTTTGTTTTGCCACCATCTGCTGACCCATAGTCATAACAAAGTCAAATATTTCCACCTCTGCCTTTAAATCATGTCATCACCTCACAGAAACAACATGTTATTTTAACCTGAGACATTTCTGTTGCAGGAGTCTTGGGGTTCACTGTTCAAAGGTTCGCTCACTCACACTGGACTCATGGGAACCGGAATTACTGAAGGTAAAGTTTGGCTCACTTTGGTCCTTATTTAATTAACTTAATTAATAATATATGAGAACCACACTCATCTCAGCTTTTTGGATTCTGTGAACAGATTTCGTATTGATCTTCTTGGCAAACTCTCAGCAAGAAAACAAATGTTGCTGTTATGGGTTAGGACAACATTAATGTCGCGTCTCTTGTCTTTACCTGTAGTTGATGTGTGAGCTTGGAAACAGCGTCATCAACCACATCTATGAAGGCTCGTACCAAGGACAAGGGGTGAAGAAACCTTTACCCTCCAGTTCAAGGTAAATACAGCTAAACTGCATGAACACCATCTCATTCATTATTTTACACTTGTTACTCTTGGAACACTAAAATCGATGTCATACGTGGTTCGGTCTCTTGCAGGCAGGAAAAAGAGGCTTGGATTAAGGCAAAGTATGTGGAGAAGAAATTCCTGAAGAAGCTGGGCTGCACAGAGATTCTCATCAACGGGGAGAGGAAGCCGGAGCGGCGGTGGAGTGTGAAGAAGTGTCGGAGACACAACAGTGCCACCACCGTACCCAAAACCCGGCGAAGATACCGACAAGAGCCCGGAAGCATGTCCCCTTCCACACTCTCCGCAGGTACTTTAACTGTTTAACTGTCTTTTTGTGTCCTCAAATAACAAAGCTTTCCCTCTTTTATGTTAATGTAAATTTTCTTTCCACCGTATACTTAACCTCTCACTTTCACTTGTGATTGTCTCACAGCTGCTGCTAAGTTCAGACGAGAATCCCTGTTTTGTCCCGATGAGCTGGACACGCTCTTCTCCTACTTTGATACAGGATCTGGGCCTCGAAGTAAGCAGCTCATTCTCTTCACCCTTCACATACTGCTGCACATTTTACAGCCGTCTCGTGTAGATTAAAGTCAGGATGTGGATAAGAGGCTTGAATCTTAAGTAGAGGAGGCAGCTAATGCAGATAATTCCAATCAGCCCGACAGAGAGCAGAAGTATCTAATGTGTCCATGTTGTGGCATCTCCTGGTCCGGCAGGTCTGAGCAGTGACAGTGGGTTGGGAGGAAGCACAGACGGCAGCACGGACATCCTGGTGTTTGGCTCGGTGGTGGACAGCGTCACAGAGGAGGGTGAGTCCATATGGGGAATGTTAAACAGATGGTCCTGTTTGACACACATATGCGCTGTAGGTAGGAGGTGTAGGGGTGAAAGGCAGTCAGTCCGGTTCTGCAAACCACTAAAATATTCAGTGATAGTACACACTTGGTGGTAAGACCAGAAAACATTTCAATTCTAGTACACTTTTGTTAGCAATTTTATCCAATAACTTCCCTCTTAACCTTTAGTGCTCCCGCGTAAGCACACTTGGTAAACTGCCGTGGAAATAATACTTGGTTATTAGGTTATGCTGAAAAGAAAAGGATATAAGACACTCTATATTGCACATTCTTATAGCATCTTCTTATGCTGCTGTGATATAAATAATCTGTCTCGTTTCCTCGTCCACAGAGTGTGAAGTGTCTGACGACTCGAGCGGTGACGCCGAGCTGGAGGCGGAGCCGGAGACGTCAGACCCGGAGGACATATGTAACCTTCGTCCAGGAGCACTGCTGTACAAAGCCTCCAAGGCTCGCAACCTGCCCGTCATGGCTGAAGCTCTAGCTCATGGTGCTGATGTCAATTTGGTGAATGACGAGGATGAAGGGAAGACGCCCCTCATACAGGCAGTGATCGGGGTGAGTGGCATCATCAGACCCAGGGAAACAGCTCTTGGTTAAGGACTTAAAGGAGCATTTTAGTATCAGGATCAGGACAGGACAAACTCAAAATATACCTATTTGTAAAGTTAGTTAAGTACACAGCATTAGAATAACTGTTAAGTGACAGACTGCATATATGAAAGTTGCTCTTGTTTTAATTATTACCAGACATAGTCATGCTGACAAAAACTATCACAAGGCATCATCTGGGAATGAGTGAATATCTAAAATTCATTAAAAAATCCCTGTTGCTCCTTTATTTCAGGGCTCACTGATTGCATGCGAGTTCCTGCTCCAGAACGCTGCTGACGTCAACCAAAGAGACGCGAGAGGGAGGTGCCCCCTGCATCACGCCACGTATCTGGGGCACACGGGGTGAGTCACAGGAGGAAAAAATAACTGTTTACTCCAGGCTGCATCATTAGTATAATTTGTAACCACTTCACACTCACTCAAACACTCACAGTTGTTTTCTCAGTAACACCTTTTTGTTGATGGGATGCTCAGTATGCAGAGCGCGACGGGCCTCATACAAGAACCACTTAAGGATAAGACTGTACAGACTGTAAAACCCCTCGAGGCTAATTGTGTTTGTGATGTTGGGCTATTTAAATAAAATTGACTTGACTTTACTTGTAAGTAAAGTGAAAAAAAATATTTGCTATGACTGACCTCATTTTGCTTTGTATTCCCAGGCAAGTGTGTTTATTCCTGAAAAGAGGAGCGACACAGAACGACGGGGACGAGGATGGTCAGGATCCTCTGAGTATAGCAGTGCAGCAAGCCAATGCAGATATAGTCACACTGTATGTTAACATAACCACATCCTGTGGTTGTATTTTCTTTGAAAGATTTTTTAGTTTTTCTTCCTCCAGCTTTGATGTTTTTTAACACTCTGCTGCTCTATTTTTTCCTCCTTCTCTTTAGTTTGCGTTTGGCCAGGATGAACGAGGAGATGCGGGAGTCGGAGGGACCCTTTGGACAACCAGGTCAATACCCAATCAGCAGTCCCACTGAGCAGCAGTATAAGAAATGCATTCAGGAGTTTATCTGTCTCACTATAGCAGAGTGTTAGAACCAACCACAGTCAGGTTAAAACGCAGTGTTACGTGGGACTTTTCACCACAAGATTAACTCCAAACATCTCTACATCAGACATATCTAGACCACTTCTTCTCTCCAGCACTTGTCTTGTCCTCTTAAGACCAGAAGCCAGAGTCCACCAGCAGTCAGCTCTCCTCTCAGGATCACGAGAAATCAGTGTTAACCTCCTTAAAATGATGTCAGATGTGAGTGACTGACTTTGCCAAAACAAACATCAGTGTGGGTGATGTCCAGTCAGTCTTTTCACTGCCAGGAGAGAGTGAGCCATGTTTTGTTATGTTTTTTTTTAAAGGAAAAGAGAGATTATAGTGTCTAGCAATCAGATGACCGCCAGTAAAGTCAGCAGCTGTATACTCGGGACCAACTTAGCCTTTTATTTCAGGCTTTAGCGGGTACAGTGAGCTCTGAACCAAAGACCTGCAGCAGCTCGTTTGCTGAGATATTTTGGACGTCCTAGTTGCGGAAGCACCAATTTTCTCACAGACAGTGTTATGTGACTCACAGTTGGAGCTTGGATGACAAGGAAAAGTTAGTTTTATAATCATGAGAAAAAGTCTTCGCATGGAGAAATGTTGGGATATTTTTTAACCCGGACTGTCAAAGTGCATTTTGACACAAAACAAATTCAGTCACAGAACATAAAATGAGCTAAAACTGTGGTGTGTAACATAGAAAATATTAACAAACACACCTTTATTTTATTCAAAAACCATTGGCCTTCTAATTTTAGGCTGATTTCAACAGATTATCCTGTAGTGTGAGGGATTAACAGACGCAATTTTACCATCATTAAACGTAAAAGCCAAGTTGATTCCATCTTCCCAGTCATGACTTTTTTGATTTTGTTATGATTGTTTGCATTTCTCAGCACAAAATATCGCACACACAACAGCTATTGACTGACGACACCAACAGTCTGCCTCCATGTCTGTTTATATTCTCCAAGTCACGTTAAATCACATGAGTTTCTGTGAGATCCCAAATCCCTGGAATCTCCTCCCTGAAATAGTTTGATTAAACACCAAGTGTGTGGTCCTGCATCTTGACTGGATCGTCTTGTCTAAATAACCGGTTACAAAGTTTGTTGAATCTGTGGTCTGGTTTTTAAAATCAAGTCAGATTTGAAAATCCTCCGGTGTGAGATGGGCAGTAGTATGACTGAAAATGAAGGTATTTTAAGGAACTTGTAGAGCTCTTTATTTTACACTGCAAGGCTGTGATAACTGTGACGAAGAGCAAACGTTTTGAGCGATTCATCGAGTGAAGCTTTTATGTTTGAGTAAAAGCGAACATATGCACTTTTTTCTTAACCAGGGTTTTGTTTCCTTTTTGGATAAATAACCTTTTTAACGTTTTGATTTTTCCCTCTCAGAAGAGGTTTGAATGCTTCCTTTTTCTTTAAGTGTATGACAGTAACATTCACAGAGCAATAGTGCAATGATATATTTTTTTTCTGTATTTTTTTCTTTTTTTTTATATTCTGTTTGACAACAATGCAGATGGTATTTTTTTAGGCTGGATATATTTTGTTAGATTTTACTTTGCTGAGCACTCTCTCTTACTGTTGCACCAGTATTATATTCTCATGATGAGAAAGTGAGCCAGTATACTTTCTTTATACAGAATCATGAGTAATTGCAGTGTAAAATTGCACAAATGTGTATTACTGTATATACAGTATTTGTAAAAATGTTATGCTAATCTAATGTTTCATGATTTGGCCAATATTACATTTGTTTTTATAGTGCATACAGTAGATGGCTGTTGCTCAGGTTTCCCTAAGCCTTGTTGCTTTTGTTTACTTCTGTACCCAGTGTATGTGACTATTTGATATTTAGTATTGTTGATTAATGTTAATATTGGCATGATATTTACTGCTCAATCATGACAACAGTGCATGAAATGACATTCAATACAGAAATCATTAGAACTCAACACTAATGTCCCACTGTCTTCCATCGGCCGGTTTCACGTATGTGCAAAAAGCTCGATGACAATGAAGTATTTAATGACCGTTTATATGGTCTACAATGATTTATTTGACCCCCCCCCCCCCTTTTGGTATGACACTATAAAGGACAGTAATCCAGAATGTGCTGGAGATGACTGTTCGTTAAAGCCTTGTTTGGGACTGACCAACCAATGTTGTCGTGTTTTTTAGGCAATGTTTGTCTAAGGAAAACTATGATAAAAGATTTTTCCAAAGATGTTTAGTCACAAATATGGACTGTTAAGTTTTTAGTTCAAACCAAAGACCAGAGACAGGTTTTTAGGAGCTTCTAAATCTTCCACACTTATTAACTAAGTTGACCAGTTAATTCTAAATAAATACCCCTCTTTGGCGATGAGGAATGTGATCAGTTATTGCCAAATTTACATGCATGGTGCTTTTAACAATTAGTTTGTACCACAGTCTCTGAATAAGCAAACAGCTTCAGGCAGCTGTTCTGTGTTCAGTAAGAGAAACGTTAACATTCACTACATTTTTATTAGGGATAGGTCAAAATGGCTGAATCATAGGAGAATAAAGTCGTCATAATATGACTTTATTCTCGTGATGTTACAACTTTATTCTCATAATATTATGAATTTATTCTCGTAAGTTTACGACTTTATTCTCACGATGTTACGACTTTATTCTCATAATGTTGCAACTTTATTCGCGGAATATTACGAGTTAATTGTCATACGATTACATTTTTTTTTTTAGTTTGGCCGTAGTATAATAAAAAAAAGAAAAAGTGAAATCCGATCTGTAAATCTTACATAACACATTAATGCATCATTAAGCACAGAGAGTCACACAGGACTTGATTATCAGCACAAATGTCACACAGTTAAGTCATTTTTGCTTGAAAGTCATTAAAAGGATAATTTGGACTGATATTGAAAACGGACACATAACATATTGATCCCCAATTTTTATATAGTAGGCAAAAAGATGACCACAGTGGTCAAAGAAAAGATTCCTGCTATCTGAACTAGGCTGTTTGTGTTGATTAGTCATTACTCTTTCTAGAAAACACCATCTTAACGTGCATTAACGTGATTTAGCACTGAAACGTTCAGCAAAGTTAATTTCATCTCATTTCCTCCTTTCCCTTGTTGGTTTGGTTGTCGGTGATATATTCAATGCATCTTGAAACACTCACACACTCTCTCTTCATCCAGCGTTATCTTATTTTGTGCAGTATTTTTTACTAAAGTTCACAGGGAGCAGTTTTTACTTAACCAGTCATTGACATCGTGCCACTGAATGGTTACTGTTACCGTCTGCAGCGTATAGTACTTCAACAAGTTGACTGTTGTGTATATAAACTAAAAAAAACAAACAAAAAACTATTAACACTTTAACTGCCTGCTTCTTAAAATGCAATTTTTAACATTGTTGTGTTTTTTCTGTCTCTGACTGTTTTCTGTAGAATTTCTCTGAACGTGTGTCTGTAAGTGAACAGTATGTGTGTGTATATTAACACTTAACTGCTACCTGTGTTTGTTTTTCTTTGTTTAACCAGTCCTACCAGCGTCTTTCTCAAATGATACTGAAAATAAATGGACAACGTGACTAAAAACTAACCTCTACCTTTGCTTCTTTGCTCTATTTCCATTTTTCCTGGCTTTTTACTACATCTAACGGAAAAAAAACAAAAACTTCTAACATCATGCACTGCTGGTGGAAGTATTTACAATACTAGTATTAACAATACTATAGTGTATTTACTGTGTGAAGTGGAATGACTAACATGTTGGTAGTGGTAGTGGTATGAGTGTGACTAAAGCTATAAAAAAAGTATTATACATCATTATATTCTACTTTCATTGAGCTGATTTTTTTTTTAATCTACATCTGACCTAATTATTGAGATCAAATACCAATTCATTTTTAAAGATTTTAACCCTTTAAATTCCAGGTTTTTCTCATGATGCTGCCATGTTTTCGTATGGAAAAACCCCAGATATTTATTTTCAATATACTACATGCAATTATTACAGTGTGTGATGTGTCAATGATTAGCTGTGACAGTGCCCTCTAGTGAAAATAGCATGTTTTTTTTCTCCATACGCCAAAGATAGCCAAAATGACTTGATCTAGTGGAGAGTAGTAAAAATGATCAAGTCCAAGGCAAAAAAAACCATATACAGTATAATAAAATGCATGCATTATGCTTTAATAGAAGTGAGATAAAAAAAAACTGTAGGAGCTGAGCTGGAAATAGATTTATAAAACGTTTCCACTCCTCACTGAATACTATTAATAAACACCATATTATAATTACAATAACCTATTTTGACCTATTTCTAAAGCCAACTGTCATAAAATACTTAGAAATTTGAAATCTGTGACATTGAAATATAAGGTGTTTTTTTCCTATTAGCAGTTCATATTAAATGATTTCTAGGTTACGTTAATGTAAAACTGGAAAAAACACCAAATTCTTACATTTTAGGAACTGATTCCAGCTCATAAATTGGCGTACAAATTATAACACACATGGAAAATTGATGATAAAACATTTTAGCTTCAAATCTTAACTTAATTCAACTAATCAAATAGTGGATCATTGATCTTTTTTTCTCCATACTTCTTGTAAAAACTAAACACTGGAGTTTAAAATAACTTGTGGGACAAACACCACATATTTAGTTTGAACTCACTGGTCCTTTTCCCACAAACACACACACACTAAGAGAGAGAAACCAGGAATGTTCATTCCTCTTTTTAATTAGCCGAGTCTGGGAGCTCTCATGGGACACAAAAGAGTTCAACTGCTTTTGTTATGCCTGTAGACTCAGCTGTTGCCATGGCCACAGGAAAAGTAAAGGCTCAGTATCTGGAAAGTTGAAAGAGGGGAGCGTCATGGTGCCTCCGTCTGTTTGTGCCTCTCCATTCAGGCTTTTTTCTTCCCCATGGCTCCTCTTGCTTTCTGTTTTGCTCATGGCGTTTATTTGTAACTTTGATGTAATAGATGTTTTGACTATTCACAGCCTACGTCTAGAGATTTGTCTCTGTCAAAAAACACATTTACAAAAATAACATTCCAGGACTGACTGAGAAAGAAGTAAAAACCATAATAATCTGCATGTATCCAGTGACTCACATACAGTATGTGTATCAGTACATTTACATACTAAACTAATATTTTATGTTACAGTACAAACAAAATGTTATGAGATAATATTACTTTAAAAGTAACAGTCAGGTAATAGTTGATTAGAATTACTTTTGTTTACTGTCAGTGCAAGACCTTCAAATGTAAATGGAAATTAAAATGATCATATTTTAAACTTCAGAAATTTGCTTCAGTGCATTAATGAATTAATCATTTTTGTATGTCTGCTTATTAAACTATAATAAACTAAACTAAAACTATACTAAAACTAAACTGAGCTAATACTAAACTAAACCAAAACTGAACTAAAACTAAACTTAAACTGAACTAAAACTAAACTACACTAAAACTGAACTAATGTCATGCTCTCTTAAGTCCCACACACATTGTCTGTTGTTATTGGTAGAATTACCATAATATTACTCTCATATTCTACATAATTATTACCATACTATGTTACTGTACTGTAATGTAAAATACATTATTTGATAAACCATCATTTTCATCATTATTTTCCCCATTGTTTTCCTCACCAGGCGACGCCACGTACCTCGACATCTTCCGAGAATTTTCCCACATGGCATCGCACAACCCGGAGAAGCTGAAACGGAGGAGCGTGCACTTCCGACACTCCTTCAGGTAGTAGGCCGTCTGCTGCCGAGTCCATGTCGCCACCCGGGACAGGAACAAGGTCACATACTTGAAAAGTGCAACAGCCACTTTCCAGACTCGACTCTAATTATACAACTATGGATGTACTGTATGTTAAACATCATGAGAAACACGGAATGAGGCATCTCATTAAATCATCATATACCACCCAGAAAAATGTACACAGTCACATTTTAAGTGAAAAATAAGAATGATGTTACGATGCTGTTTGTGTTTAATAAGCTGCATTAGATCGGCATTAGACGTGTCCTTTGCTGTTCTGAGATCAGGCTTTTATGTGGATAGGTTGTCGCTTCATGAGGATTTGCTGGTCCTTTCCTCTTTTATATAAGTAAATAAAGCATTTTTTGGTTTACACAATGTTAGATTTGTTTTTTGATAAAATGTCAAGCACTTGTTTTTTTTGTTTGTTTTCCTCTGCGTTTACTGAAGGAAATCCATCACTACTTTCTCTTTATATGTAATGCATGCAATTTACTCCAATTATATATATCTCATCATTACCTAAACTTGAATTCTGCCATTGGAAGGGTATAGATTGTCGGACCATTATTGGTTATCAGCAACCAATCCACCATCTTACTTTCTCTGTTTCTGAGCAAATCATTTTGTAATGTAATGTTGTATTTCTGCATGGACTATGCTGGTGTAGTCTTTGTAACATTGTATTCAGGTGTATGTGGCAGCACCACTATGAAAGGCAGTGATTGTGTTACAGTGTAAATGCTGTTGAAGTGAAAAATGATAATATATCTGAATGGACAGGAAACCTGATCTTAAGTTGGATTGAAATAAAAAAAAATCTGTGTTTTCATACTATATGTGCAGTGAAAGATTTGTGTCTAAACCTTACATGCACTCAGTCTATATTACTATGAAATGTTTTCTGGTAGCTGAGACATCAGCGCCCTCTTGTGTTGGAAATGTGAGACTGGTGATTGAAACCCTCCCATAAAAGTTCAAGATATAAATTAAAAAAAAGGACATTGTTGATTGAATTATGACTAGTCATAATGACGTTGTAGATATCTTTACGACTATAGGCTATATGACTGCATTTTGAACACACTGCCATTTCAATTTGATTTCTATTTTTACATTTAGTGTTGAAACCCCTTCAAAATGTCGTGTTTTATTGTTTTCCACTAGGTGAAGTTATTTTTTTTATGTATTGTTTTATGTAAATCTACCACTGACAGGAATATTTGAAATATAAATATTGAGGACTGAAGATAAAATTATTACATTCATGAAGACCTTTTTTTTATATGGCAGTCTTTAATGGAGCATTTTTGTTTGTGTCTTAGGAACACGGGTGGAGTATTTAAGGGGTTGAAAATCATGAAATACATAACTTGTTATATATGGTAAGGACTGAAGTTATTGATAACATTCATATTTTTTTTCCTGAAAAATCCATTGATACATAATGTTTCTATGGCAGTCTTTAATGTGGCATTTTTGTGTCTCTTTTTTTAATGGATAGAAGTCAGTGCTATTAATAACAAGCTATTAATATTTGTTATGTATGGACTGTAGTTAATTATGGCATTTCTAAAGATGCTTCTATGGCAGTCTTTATAGCACTTTTGTGTCTAGGTGACACAGGTGGAGTCATTTCTTACACGTGCCGACATCCTCGAGTTCTGACGTCAGCCACGTGACATCGCTACGTCAGGAAGTGCGTGTACGGCTACGACCGGAGTCGAGACGAGGAGCGATGATGGAGCTGCGTCCACCTGAGAAACTGCGCTCGTTATGATGATTGCGGACGCTCGCAGCGACGATTGCCTCCTGCTGCGTCATCACGAACTCGTCATGTAGCGACACAATCCACACACATACGATGTGAATCGGATGCTCGCAACTCGTGAAGCTAACTGTTAGCTCAGTCACAGAGCTGCTCATGATGATGATGATGATGACGACGATGATGATGATGATGAAGAGGAGGAAGAGACCTTAATGTCTGATCAGCGACGGAGTGTCCGGTCATCAAATACAGGTGCATGTGATTTATGGCTGTTTCTGTAAGGGTGGTTAGCGATTTTACGACAGGGGCGTAAAACAAAAAAACAACAACAACATCCAGGTGGGATGAGGAGGAACGCCATGATAGACACATGAATGTGTGATACTGTGATATTTATGAATGAGTGATGAGAATGTCGAAATGTCTTCTTTGACTACATGAAAGTATATTCTCTTGATTTGATCTTGATCTGATGCAAACATTACGTTCTTGTGGCAACAAACTCATTTCACTCAAAGCTTTTAGTTCCGTCTTAAACGTTAAGACAATGAGAATCCGTTGTGCCTGTGTTTTTAATTGTGATTGCCAAACTGGAATTTCTAAAATAAAAATGTGCTTCAGAAATAAAATTGGATAGATTGGATCATGTGTGTTGCTGCATCTTGGCCAGGTCGGCTTTGTAAAATAGATTTTGATCTCAATGGGATTTTACCTGGTTAAATAAAAAAAAATATAGATTTTGTTACAATATCAGCATCTCACCATACTGTAATACTATGGTAACAAGTCTCTTTATTATGATATTGTGGTCCTGATTTAGCTCTGAGTAGCTTGTGAAGTCCACTCGTGTGGTGAGTGAGATTCACTCTGTGTGATTCTCTTTGTAATGAGCTGTTAATAGTGTTTGACTGAAGTCTGGATTTTATGCTATTGCTGTTAAGGGTGGGTTCAAAATATCTATTGGGTGAAGTATTGTCGTTCTTCCTCGTGCAAAATATGAGAATTAATACACCAGTAATGCCAGGGAAAATATCACTAGTTTAATTAATAAATGAAGGCGCTCTAAAGTAAACAGTTCCTTGTCAGTTTCACTTGCCTGGCGTTGTGTCTCCTTGTGGCTGCGCTGCTCAAATGAATGAGGGAAACTTGGGTGGAAGTCACCTGGCCGAAAAAGAGGAAGTTTATGGTGGAAGGGTATCGGATAATCCACGTTCAATACATAGACTATAAATAAATAAATATTTAGTTTTCTTCAGTTAGACAGATATCATGATGTATCTCTATATGATTGTCACAATGTGTTAGAACTTATGTTTGGTGGTGTGGAGTCAAGTTGTCACAAATTTGTTTATACTTCATGTGGACTATTTGTAATTGTGTTTGGCTTTACTTTTATTTAAGAGTGTAAACTACACTGGTGTTGACGTGTCCAGTTGCTGATTACATCCAATTGTTACTCTCATCCACAGACATGGCGTCACAGCTTCAGGTGTTCTCCTCACCTTCTGTGTCCTCCAGTGCCTATTCTCGCTCAAAGAGGCTCAAAGTAGAGAACCCTGCCTGGGATGTGTCCAGCCAGCTTGGAGACAATGGTTACTACCAGCAGAGTCCCAGCCAGGGAGTTGCACCCTCCACTTCTGGCTCTAACTTCAACCCAGTGTACAACCTCAACCAGGTTCATCTGCCTGCTGCAGGTTCCCGGGAGCAGACAGTGGTGCGGGCAGCGGACAGCACAGGCAGCCTTCGTGGACCTCCCTCCTCCACCTCGTCCACCTCCTCCAGCCGCCGCATCAAGGACGCCACGTCGTCCTCGCAGCCGTGCGACCTCTACCACAAGCAGTATAGCTTGAAGCGGAAAAGCGAGGAGGTGGACAGCAGTGACAGCGTCCAGATACTGGAGGAGCTCTCGGCACCTGTCGTCTCAAACCGCGCTGGTGGTGGTGGAGGAGGGACCACCACTGCTCAATCCATAGCACATTCCACTTCTACGACAAAGAGCAGCAACTCCCACAGCGAGGGCGACTACCAGCTGGTCCAGCATGAGATCCTGTGCTCGATGTCAAACAGTTACGAGGTGCTCGAGTTCCTAGGGCGCGGCACTTTTGGTCAGGTGGCGAAATGCTGGAAGCGCGGCACAAATGAGATCATGGCCATCAAAATCTTGAAGAATCACCCCTCTTACGCTCGGCAGGGACAAATAGAAGTGAGTATGATGCTGTGAAGGACTGAAGCACCAGGTTGGATCCATGTTTTCACACTAATAAGGTTGTTAATTAACATTCCTGGGCCACTGACTTTCTCCTCTTTTTAAGTAAATGAGTTAATTTGTGTTGATATCCTGTGGACATCCAGGCAAATAACTCCAATTAGCATTAAATCTAATGTAACATTTACAGAATAGCACTAATGACATTTAATTAATGGAATTTCTGAGACATAATAAAAGGGAGTGAATGTGAGACAAGCCAAAGAGAAAACAGCGTGGTGATGTGTTCTCTTGACTTGTTTTGTCACACCTGCAATACAATACGAGTACACACAAACATCTAAAAAAAAAAAATAACAACCTTTAAGCTGTACAGAATAGGGCAGGCAGACTAGTTTTAAAAGACATTCAGTTCATTAGATTCATAAACAACTATCCTGGACAATAGTGGACAATAACTTAAAAGTAAAGTCTTCTCCTATTCATGACAAGATTTATATGGAGCAACATGCCACATTTATTCTGTGGAAAACTGACTTTTGCCGTGTACATGTGACACGTCAAGACATAAATGGTCAGCTGGTGTTTCCCAAGTCAACGTCTAATTTGATAAAGAAAACGGTTCACGACAGAGGTTTTTATGCCAGGAACTGTGAAGCAAATTATTTTAAACAAATGAAGAATAGAGACACTAAAAGAAAAACAATATTTTCCAACTTTACTTATATTTTCTTTCTGTAGTTATTTTGAATTCAACTCCATTGTTAATTTGTAAGGCTAGTTCTTTTGATTTTTGTCCTTTTTTATAGGAGTCAAAATATGGAACAATCTCTCAATAATCCACTAAAACATGTACACCTTTAAATAGATTCAAATCGATTTTCAGAAACAACAGACTGAATGGATAAATGATGGAACAGATGGTAATCTTTTCTTGTATTTGTTTGTCGATTAGTTTATATGAGTGGTGACAGAAGTTGGAAAGCTTTAAAATTGCAATGTTGCAAATGCTTGAGTTTTGTATATTATGGATTTTTCCTGCCTTTTATAATTATTCTCTCATGCTTTTCCTTTTAATTTGTCCAAATACAAATCAATCCCCCTCCCTCTCTCACCTCTGTTTAGGTGAGCATCCTCAGCAGACTGAGCACAGAGAACGCAGACGAGTTCAACTTTGTCCGCTCATACGAGTGTTTCCAGCACAAGAACCACACGTGCCTTGTGTTCGAGATGCTGGAGCAGAACCTGTACGACTTCCTGAAGCACAGCAAGTTCAGCCCGCTGCTGCTCAAATGCATTCGGCCCATTCTGCAGCAGGTGGCCACGGCGCTGATGAAGCTGAAGAGCCTGGGGCTGATCCACGCCGACCTGAAACCCGAAAACATCATGCTGGTCGATCCTTTGCGGCAGCCGTACCGAGTGAAAGTGATCGACTTTGGCTCCGCCAGCCACGTGTCTAAAGCGGTTTGCTCCACCTACCTGCAGTCGCGGTACTACAGGTGAGTGTATCATTCATTGTGTCATATTCATATGTCAACGGCCAGTTGTGGTTTTGTCATTTGTCATATTTGACTCTCTTGCAGAGCTCCAGAGATAATCCTGGGACTTCCTTTCTGTGAAGCCATCGACATGTGGTCTTTAGGATGCGTCATTGCGGAGCTGTTTTTGGGATGGCCCCTTTATCCTGGTGCATCAGAGTATGATCAGGTCAGCTGCAGCTCTCTCATGTCAATGCTTTAGCTGTTGTGAGCCAACACATTTGCCTGCACGTTGTTTTAAAAGATTCTTATTCTCGCTTACTAGCTTTCTTTCTGATGGCCTGTTAGCTACGGTTAAAAAGAAAGAGTGAAAACACAGGGAGCGAGCATTGTTCTGTTTAAAGTTCACCTCAGTTTTTTGTATGGTTTTGTGCCATGGTGTGTATGTATTTTTATGATGTGCTGTATCATACTAGGGCTGAACAATTAATGAGAATTATTGAAAATCACAATAAGGCCAAAATGTCTGTCCAATTTTATATGAAATGTTGTCCACATCGTATTCTACAGACCGAAGAAAACATGTTTGCTCCTCACAGATCTGCACAAATATCACACAGTAATCATTTAATATATGTTATACAAATGAAAATGAGAATAATTGATTATCAATTTCAGTCAAAATAAACATAATTAGACATTCATTCAAAATTGTTCAGCCCTACAACATACTGTACATTACATTTAGTTAGTAGACATTTTAATCCGTTAATAAGCAACACTTTTGAAACAAAATTGTCTAAATTGGTAGATTTTTTTTTTTTATTCATAATTTTTTAACATTTGCAGCCACAAAATGCAAGAAAAAGCTACTCTACTATTTGCTGATTGTTTTGTCTCTGGTTGTCCATTTTGTGGTATGGTGTCTGCTCTTCTAATTCACGTGTGTATCCTCTGTAGTTTCAAGGTAAGGGATAATATCATTATTGTAATAAAACAAACAAAGCACAAATCCGGCCAAAAATGTCAAAACACGAGTACAAAGTAGAGGTTAGATGATATGATCCAGTTTATTACAACAACATTTTGATTTAAAACTATGATATTGCTTCCAGAAAAGGAGTCACAGCAGCATTGTCAGTGTTTTAGACATGAGAGGAAAATCTGTTTGTTCTGTATGTGAGATAACATGTTTCAGAAAGACAACCTTCCCAGGCCTCAGGTGGTATTAACGTTGTTTTCTGAAATTCTCTTCCAGATACGTTACATTTCCCAGACCCAGGGTCTCCCAGCAGAGTACCTGCTGAGTGCAGGAACCAAGACCTGCCGCTTTTTCAACAGAGGGCCCGACTCAAGCTACCCACTCTGGAGACTGAAAGTAGGCGTTTCTGGCAAACCTATCCCTGCGTGAGTGTGCGGACAGAGCACGCACTCATCTCTCACTCTGATTATTTGTCTGCAGACGCCCGCGGAACACGAGGCAGAGATGGGGATCAAATCAAAGGAGGCGCGTAAATACATCTTCAACTGCCTTGATGACATGATGCAGGTGAGGAAGATTAATGAAGGGATTAGATTTTGTTGTCTGGGGGATAAAGATGCTACAGTAAATATTCAATCAGTGCGCAAACAGAGCTGTCAGCAGAAAACCAAGACAAGACACAGATCCTTTAAAACATTCTAAACAAATATTAACAACATGACAACAGTAACATTATTTGTGTACTGCGTCCTTCATCTGGAAATAGGCTCTGTCAAGTAATGCTATCAGACATAACTGAGGAGGAGTTTGTGTGTATACAGTGGCAGTACAGGAGCGGGTGACACGAGATCTGAACACAGTATACTGAAAAACATGAGTTGTGTGGAGCTGACAAGTTTAATCAGCATCGTGTGGTTTTATTTCACAATGGTTTGAATGGAACAAACATTTTGTTTTGTATTAAAGTATTACGAACTGCAGCTTTTCAAGTGAAATGTAGAAAAATGTGCTTTTCTAGTGAACATAAATGTTTTATTTATTCCTCCTGATATAATGGATATAATGTTGCTTTGGCAAATGAATGGAAGCAACATCTTACCTCTTCTCCTCTGGCAGGTGAACATGACAAACCTGGAGGGGACAGACATTTTGGCAGAGAAGGCCGACAGACGGGAGTTCATAGACCTGTTGAAGAAGATGCTGACGCTGGACGCAGACAAGCGCATCACGCCCGTGAAAACCCTGAACCACCCGTTTGTTACCATGACACACCTGCTGCACTTCCCTCACAGCTCACAGTAAGACTGCTGAGTCTATTGTGTATCGTTGCACTTTTAGTTCCTGGTCTTTATGTATTTATTTATTTATTACAGTGTGAAGTCCTGCTTCCAAAACATGGACATATGCAAACGCCGATGCAGCGCCTTTGAGAATGGAAAAAATATGTTTGCCAACAACAACACCCCAAGTGCAGCCACCAACCTCACTGTCACCTTTAGTAGCCAACTAAACCAGCACAACCAGGTGAGAACATGATCATTAATCTGTCCATGAGTGTCCATGATATGATTTAACTGCGTCTATGAAAATAAGGCGTACGGAGACGATCGTTAAGTCCTTCGCTTTTATTGAACAAGGTGCAGGATTCACTTTAAAACATGTAACAACTTCTTCTGGCGTGTGGGTTTCGCTGGCTAACACGAAAAAGCTAAAAACACAAGGCAACGACAATTTCCGGGGCCGTTCTTCCTCGGAGGTAAAAAAAAAAAGGGGACACCCCTTTTAACCATTACTTAAATAATACTATTTCAAATTAATAAGCATGAAAGACAGTTACAACAGTCCATGTCAGTCTAGTGTTACATGCAACAGAAGTGCACCTACTTTTGTATGTCCTTGTATGAGTTGTACACCCGGGAGTACTGGCAGAAAATCTCATACAACCTCAAGTTTCCATGGGTCCCATTTTCTTTATTGTCTCTTTTGACCAAAACAAGAGCATGCCATCAACTGGACTGGAAAATATTGTGCTACAAGGAGCACGCGAACTGCAGCGCGCATGGTTTCTGTGGAATTAAACCGGAGATGCGGTCGTCTGCGTAGGTTCTTTGTGGACCACCGTGAAAATTGGTGGATGATGAAATATAAGTCACGCAGACCCTCAGGACGTCTGATGTGGAAAATATGACCCGGCTCTAATGGCCGGGGGAGATTCGCTGATGTTTGAAGCACAGATGGCTCCAATAAAACAAGGCTTTTTGCACACTAGGCAGAATTGACCGAATTGTGCCCAACACAGGGCCTGTCTGAATATGTTCATTTTACTTTTTCTTTCGGGTTCTCCCTTTAGGGTTCACCACAGCGCATCATCTGCCTCCACCTTGCCCTATCCTTTGTTTCTTCCTCTGTTACACCAACTGTCCTCATGTCCTCCTTTTTAACATCCATGAGTCTTCTCTGTGGTCTTCCTCTCTTCTCCTGCCTAGCAGCTCCATCTTGAACATCCTTTGTCACCAAAAAAATCACAACCTTGCCTCTCTTGCTTTATTTCCTGTCCGTCCTGGTCACTCCAAACTAAAATCTCAGCATCTTCAGCTCTGCCACCTCCAGCTGTCTCTAAGGCATGCGTCATAGCAGGTCTCACTACCGTCTTGTCGACCCTCCTTTTCACACCTTCTCTCACACGTCACAAATAAAAGCTTGAAATCACACTTTTGTCTGGACAGTGTGGTAACATCTTTGTTACAAAAACAAAAAAATGATGCTTGTCTGTCATTCTGGAGCCGTTTCTCTATGTAAGTGAGTTTGTATGAGCAGACAGATGTGGAGCAGATGAGATGTATCGTTATTCATCGCTCTACACGTGTCCTGACAAACGAGGCCCTTGGGTTTCTTTTAAAGAACTTCTTCTCAGATTTTTTCTGTGTGCTGTGTCTTCCAGATGTCCTCCACAGGAGGCCAGTCTCTGTCTCTCAGCAGTAACGTCCCACTGCTGAACTACCAGCCTGGCCTCTACCAGCAGGCCACCATCAACATCCCTGGCCTGACCCAGCAGGGCGTTCCCCTGCAGACCAGACCCACCCAGCTCTGTGCCCAGACCGAACCCTTCCAGCAGACACTCATAGTGTGTCCCCCCACCATCCAGGGTGAGAGTAACAGATATCCATGACAGACAAGAAGAAAAGACATCTTAGTCGACACTTTGTGCTCAAAATATAGAGACTACAATAATGTGACCAAGCAGCCACTGACAAAATAACAGTAATAGCCTAGTACAATATTTGTCTTCATTTATTTTACAATTTTACCACAATCAAGGAAAGATAAAGAAGAGCATTTGTTTATTTAGTGCTGCTAACGTCTTTTCATCTCCATGTCTACATTTTATATGATTAAAAACCTAACCTGCCGCCATGTTCTAGGTCTTCAAACATCCAATAAGCCCTCTGGTTATCCTGTGAGGATGGACAACTCGTTGCCCTTAGTTCCTCAGAACCAGTCATCCCAGTCTCTTCACATCCAGCCTGGCATGCTGACACAGGTACAAACCCCGACAGTTTAGTGATTCCGAATCCAATGAACCAAACAAACGAGCATCAGCAGTCGTGGAATATAAATGCTGCACTCGAGTGCATGTCACTTAGGTTAAAGCCACTGAAACTTAACAGACTTGTGAAGTAGTGACACCTCAGACGGATTCATCAGTACAATGTTACTTATAAAAGACATCTGCAATGTTGTGCTTATTCCATATATATATATTTTCTTTTTAATCGGTATTACATTTAATATAGAATTTGGCTTAATGTCTAAATATTAGTACTGCAGCACTCTTTAAACCCAGAAAAAGACACCACAGATGCAGGATTTGGAGTGGAACCCTACTGATCTTGGTAAAACCTGTGTTTGTTACTACTTTCAGGATGAAAAATATCTGCTGTGAAAAAGGTCTGTTAGAGGAGGAGTTGCATACACACGAGTTAAACTCATTGACAGCTTGTTAATACTTTAGACCAACTTTCAATCATATCATTACAATAAGAACAACAATGCTGGTGGTCGTCCTGGGACTTATGCACAGAACTGTAACTCATCAGTCGTGACAGATAACGCAAGCAAATCTCCATCGTCTGTTCCAAACGTGTCTTCTCTGTCTGTCTTTTTTGTTTTGGTGTCTCAAATACGTCCCTTCCTTCCACCCTCGCCTCACACCTCCGTCCAGGCCTCCGTCCTCGACCCCCTGCTGTTTGGCAGCCTGTACGCCTCAGTGGCAGCAATGCCACATTTAGGCTCGGTCCAGCCGCCAGTTGGCTGCAGAGGTGGAAACCTCTGCAGCTGTCTGGATCAGAATGCCTCCATGCTGGTAAAACACCATAATCACATCTGCCAACTTCAACTTTTTTCAATCTGTCTTTCCATCGCAGCACATGTTTGTTGGTGGTGTGTGGCCAAGCACGGGACGCGTTTGCAACTCACCAGTGCTGTAGCTTGTGCTGTAGCTTGCAGCTTCTGGTTTTCCTCTTAGTTCTCAGTGTTTAAAGTGCATATGAATTTCTTTGTCGCTGAAATCCCCCCATCACATTTCCATGTGTTCCATGTCAACTTGTGAGTAATGATACGGTGGAGCAAGAGCAAAGTCAGTCAGTGCTGTTTTTGATATATTACTGACGTGCTGATACAAATGTAGAAATGTGCAATATTCAACATCAATATGTGAGGATTTAAAAAAAAAAAAAAAAAAATAGCAACAGGTGACAAATGGCAAACACAGATTTTAGTTTAGTTAAGTTAGTGAGGACAATTTTGTTGAAAATGCCAGGATTTGTCTCTATGGCAACAAGACCATACACCTTCTCTATCTCCTATCACACTAACACGTTTCTTTCAGTTCCATGTTTGCTGCGTTCCACTCTTTGACTCTTTGTGCATGCTTCACATTAGACCCTGTCTTTCTTTGGTCTTTGCTCTTTAAGTGAGGTATTAGGTATTTATTGCTCCTGATGTTCTTCTCAACAATAACAGATGTACTGTACTGTAGCTCTCTCTCTGCACAGGAATAGGTCTGCTGATGGCGACCCCCCTCTTCCCTTCTGTTTTCTTTTATTGAGACGTTTGCTCTGTGGCTCGGTGTGGGACAGCAGTGGCATCCTCTGTGTCTCTCTGCAGGCTGCATGTCTGTTCAGTTTGACTAGATAAAATATTTCTGACTTCTTCTCCTCTATAGTCATCACACTGTTTGGGGTCTTTACAGATGTTCTACATCAGTGCAGTCTTTCAAACTCTTGCTTATTTATGCATATGTGTGTGTGTGTGTGTGTGCATACAGCAGGGCTGGCCAGCAGGCACTCAGCAGATACTCATCCCTTCAACCTGGCAGCAGATGCCAGGCATGGCCATCCACAACACTGGGCAGACCGTAGTGCCCGACTCACCCATGGGAGCATCTGTCTCTGACAGTCAACAAGCTTCCGGCTGGAGGTAAGTTTGTTTTTCATGCTACGTTAAATAGCTTCAAAATGTAGTGGTATCAAAACACCTTTTTAGCAGATGTGTATGCCTTTCAATAACATGCAGTGAATGTTGATGTGATTGTTCATTGCGTCTTTCATCACCAGCTAACGCCAGTTTTACCGAGTCTGACTGTAGATGTCATTGTTGTTGTGTGTATGAGGAGCTGAGTGAATCAAAGCTCTACATAAATCACATGTTTATCAGTGGAGACAAATAAAATAAAGAATGATGGGTGCTGTTTAGTCTTACAGTCGTATATCCTGAGGTCGAAAGGAGACACAAACATGAGCACAGCATTATAAGCAACAGTACTGGGAAATCCTACACCGTGTTTGAAAATATATTTTATGTGCTCCTTTTTTGTTTTGTTTTTTTACGTAATTGTGTGATTTTAATTTAAATTCATCTTGCTTGTAAAGTGTCCTTGAGTGACCTGAAAGGCGCTTTTAAATTAAATGTATTATTCTTATTATTATTATCGGTATAATTTAGCATGGAGTTTGCATGTTTGTGTGTGGGTTTTCTCCGGGTTTTCCAGCTTCCTCCCACAGTCCAAAAACATGCAATATGGGGATTAGGTAAATTGGTCACTCTAAATTGACCGTAGGTGTGAGTGTAAGAGTGAATGGTTGTGTGTCTCCATGTGTCCCTGCAATGGACTGTCGAACTGTCCAGAGTGTGAACCCGCCTATCGCCCTATGTCAGCTGAGATTGGCACAGCACCCCCCTGCAACCCTTATGTGGAGAAAAAAGCAATAGAAAATGGATGGATGGTGTAATTTAAAATCTCTGTGTGGATCAGAAGTGACACAGTGAAGATAAAGCTAAAGTTAACCTTTCTCTACTTTGTCAAAGGGGTCGTCGTGGCAGCCAGTATGACGGTGTCAACCAGCAGGACTCTGGTGCTGGCCGTCTCCAAAACCACAACTCAGGGGCCACTCACTCAAGAGCCCAACAGGGCAAGAGGTCAAAGGCTCGACATGCTGAGCGCAGAGCCAGGTATCCAGTCAACCTGTCATGCAGAGTGCTTGGGCCGATAACCAACGACTCATACATTTTTTCCTTTTGCCTCCTCATGCCACAGCAGATGCAGATATACATTTTCTTCATTGAGTAAAATAGATAAATGTGAGAAAAACAATAGTTGTAGATCTGTGTGTCTGCTGATATTTTAAAGGCGATATCTGCCACTACTAATATTGTGCCTCCCCTCTTTCAATGCATTATAACTTTTCACCTAACATATTTGACCAGAGTCTGTAATAAGGCAGTGATGGATCTTGTGTTTTCCTTCAGATCTGTGTCATCGGTGCATTCAGCCACCACTGTGGTGAACAACACCTCAACATGTGCTGGCGACCAGACTCAGCCCATTGTCATCTCTGACACGCCCAGTCCTGCCGTCAGCATCATCACCATTCACAGTGACTCAGAGGATGACGACGACAGGAAGTTCCCTGCTGCATGGTAAGCTCTTTTCCTAGTTAGTTGAAAATATTTGCGTAAAATCAACAGATACGGTAATGCACTCCTCTTCTTCTTCTCCTCCTCCTCCTCCTCTTCTCGTTCTCAGCTCTGGAACGAGCCAGAGGACCAACGTGATCAGTTGTGTGACAGTACATGACTCTCATGACTCTGACTCCTCCACCAGCAGCCCCCTCAGCCCCAAGAGCAGCTCACAGCCCAGCAAGTCTCTGGCTATCATCCTGCCCTCTGTGAAGAGCCAGCCAGGAGAGAGCACAACCCACAAAGCTCCAGCAGCTCCAGGTCCATCCAGTCACACATGTATTTGCATCCTGCTCAGTCATCAGCGTTATTCATTTTGTGTCGTCTCTACTGTCACTTCACGTACCAGAAAACAATAATGATCGACTCTGCTGGAATTGATACTGTTATTTGTGCTCATTGTATTTTTTTTTTTTTTGTTTTATCTGGTAGTTCAAGCTGTAAGTGGCTTTGGAAAGTCAAAGAAGGGATCGACAGTTCAGTCCAGTCGGCCCGGAGATTCCAACACGGATCGGCATCAGCGGGCGGCTTCCAGCAGATCTCAGCCTCTTAACCTGAGTCAGGTAACATTTTTTTCAAATGTAGCCGATGTCTAACAAGTTTTACTCCGCTGCAACTATGGTCTGTTTCCTGTAAATTGCTACAGCACTCATTAAGACTGCAAGAATGTAGAGGTCAGTGTGAACAGTGAGTTCAGTGGCTCTTGCGGTTGCTGTGTTGTCTGAAGAAAGACGCCGAATCCATCCTTCTACTTCTACCAGGGAGAAAATTTTGGTTAATGTTCAGAAAGCCGACTCCAGTCTATTTAAGCGTATACATACAGGAGTAATCAGACTATGAATCTCATTATCCAGGTATGTTCGATTTTAGATTAAAATCTGACTTTTAACATGCATGCTGATTAACTTATTTTCCCCAAATAAATGTATTCAGAAATACATTCTGGAATGGTAATCACCTCCAGTATTGCCATGCTAATCCTAAAGTTTCTCTGGAAAACGCAGCACAGCAAAGCATATAAACATCTACACTCGTGCCTCATGTGGTAAAACAGCAGATATTTTTCACATTCAGATTTAGACAACTTTATTGATCACCCCATCCACGATCACACAAAAAACAATCTGTATGTTTCACATAAAAAGCCCAGATCAACAGTCGGGTTCGATGTAGGACAGTAACTTAAAGTGAAAGTTAGTAGACATTTGTTATATCTGTCTGCTAAAGTGGACTCTCTGCTGTTACAGGTACAGCAGTCGGTAATGTCATCATCCCATGAACAAACAGTAACCAGTATCTCCCTGAGGCGTCAGCCCACGTATCCCCCTCCGGTCTCGTCCCACTCGTCCTACCGCCCCCACGAGAGCACCCTTTTCACCTCGACCCCCAACCTGTATGCCTACCCGGCATCAGCCGCGTTGGCGTCCGTGTCTCAGGCTGTGGACCAAATGCACGGCGGTTCGTCCCGCCACAGCAGAGCGGGTGGAGCGTACCCCTCACTCGCGCTGCTGCAGAAGAACAGCAACTTGGCCCTGGGAGGTTCTACTCCGGGGCAGTTCACCAACCACCCCCAACATCACCATCATCATCAGCAGCAGCCGCAGCATCAGCATCTGGGGGAGCAGCCGTTCCATCGCTCCAGTGCGGCTTATCAACGAAAACTCAACCAGTATCCCTTCCTGTAAACACTGACGGATGCTCTGCGCGAAGACCAAATGAAGACCAAGACTAGAGAGGAGCACAAGCCTCGTTACAGGCAGGTGGGATTTGACTTGTTCTCTGCTTCAGTTTTTAATTTCCTTTACTGTCAAGCTTTCGTTTTAAGGAGCTTTTGCTGGTTAGTTTGGATAAAATAACCGTGGAATGCATTTGTATTTTAATCATGTTCAGTTTTAATTTTAAGCTACTCCTTCCTTTGGAGTTAGTCATGACACAATGTGGATCAGGACAGCATATGAATCCACATCAGATAAACCAGACAGGAATTGTTGCACTGTATTTTTATTCTAAAACTAGGGTGACCAACACAGTAAATGAGGGACAAAGACAACGTGGGACGCCCGTAGTGTAAAAGTAGTGTAAAATGTTGATAGATTGTCTATTTACCTTAAAAAAAAAAATGAACACAGGATAGACTGTATGTATCGTGTGCTTTATAAAAGCTATGGATTATAAGATATACCAACAGTTAAAGGCAATTTTTCAAAAAACGGAGGAAAACTAAAATGTTACCCACACTTTGCATTATTTACAAGTATAACAACATCCATCCATCCATTTTTTTACTCCTTTATCCTGCACAGGAGGGTCGTGGGGGGTGCTGTGCCAATCTCAGCTGACTTAGGGTGATAGGCAGGGTCACACCCCGGACAGTTTGCCAGTCTAGTATAACAACATTTAAGAGATAAATAACTAAAATAAGTATTTGTAATTGTGACGGCAGCTTTTGTACGACCACATGAAACGAGGAGAAACTCCTTCTGCTGGCTTGAGCACAGTTGCAAGTAGTTTCCATGTTTTGTTGTAGCTGCATCTTCTTTTCTTTACGTATTTATTTTTCCTCAAAAGTTTTTCAAAACTATGTCAACTAAGTTGGGATTGACTCAAATTGAGGACTTGTTACACAGCCATTGAATCAGATGAATACTTTTAGAAAAGCATCGGTATAGATGTGGGACATTGTCTCGGTGTGTAGGACACGGGGTGCAAATGCTGTGCAGTCCCCCACAAAGAGGGACAACTGGTCACCCTATGTAAAACCCAAAATATTCATTTTATTTGAGAAATCTGTGTTGGGAAGGAACTGAAACTTCTTTATGAATGTCCTGTGTGTGCGTGTGTGTGTTTGTGTGTGTGACTGTAATCTGTGCTACATCAAGAATTGGAGAAGGTAAGTTATGTATTGTACCTGTGTTATGTATAATGTGTCAACGTTAAGTGTTTTCCATGTGAGTTCTCTTTTAATACTGACCATGGACTTGATCATATTTATTTATCTAATGTGTTTGTTTTTTTTTAAGTTATTGATGAGGTTGCATGTGTCTGACATGAAGTAGCTCGGGAGAGCTGCTCACAGAACGATTAGTCACGTTATGTATGGTTAAAAAAAAAAAAAAAAAGTAAAAGCTCTTTGTCTTGTGAAGTGATGTCTGTGAAGTGAAGCGTGCACCTAAAATCAGGACGGCCATTTAGATTAAACTTGTAAAATTCCGTGATTACATTTGAACTGCGAACAAACAAAATCGTACTAAGAAGATTTATGAAAACATGAGTTGGTGTTCAGTATAGTTCAGCTTCATTGATTTGGTGAAATCCTGCTGTGTTGTGAAGTGCTACATGACAAAGAACACACAACGAACCTTAACCCGTATATACGCAATAAAATCTTGTCCAAACAATAAGACTCAGTGGTGATTCAAATATACTAAAGGAATATAGGATGTGATTTAGCTAATAAATGGTCTGATTTAACCAGTGACTTAATCTTAACATACCTTGGTGTTTTTATGTTTTACTATACAATTACTTTTTTGGGCCTCGCTGTATGTTTTTATGTCGTCTTACGTATACCAAGAAGCTGCTTAATAGAGCACAACAGTCATTTTCACAAGTCATGACCAAGAGCAGGGTATATAGAATTCCAAAATGTTTTTCTTCCCAGCCTGAACAAAACTTCTCTGTATCTGTATCATTTTAATTCATAAAAACCTTTGAACAAAGGAGATGTTTACTTCCTAGCTTCACGTGACTGGTCTCCCCTTTGATTGGATATCACACCATAGCATTTATGCAAGTTTTATTTATTTTTCTTCATATTACAAATTTTAAAATGCTTTTGTACATTTGTGCACTCTAAAATTCTGTTTCGAACAAAAAGAAATTCCAGATTTTTTTCCCAAAACTTCACACAAATTTCCAGACTTTCAAGGAAGAGTTTAAAATTCCTTACTTTAAGACTTTCAAGACCCGCGAAAACCCCCTGTAACCAGGAGTTTAACTTTCCATAAAGACCAATGAGGCACTTTTCATAAGAAATGTTTATTGTTTAACAGTATGTTTGTGGTACATTTTTTATAAATCTGCGAATATTCTGTTAAATCTTACTTTACAATCCAAACAGGACAGACGACAGTGGGACTGTAGTAGGATCCACAGGTTATTGAAAAATCAACAAAAACGGAGGAATACAATTCCATTATTTATGCATGCATGTATAAACATGGGACATGTGGAATTATAATGGTTAAGTATACTGAGGAGTCAACCCTTAATCCTGTGTGTGCCACGACAAACATGAAGACTAGCATCAAAGAACAAAGATGCGGGTGATTTAAATGACACGAGCCAAATAAACAGATTGGTCTTCATCCACATTTAAACAAGGCAGGATTTTAACAGTTTAACTTTGTAGTAAGGAACACACACCCACTCACACTGAACTAACGTGAACCTAACAAAAGCTCTCATTGAGGACACATGTTATCGGCGACACATGCTTTTCCCCTCAATTAGTCCAAAATGTCTGCTGTGAAAGTCACATCTGTATAATATATTAATCTATTTTCCATTATCTAAAGACAGTTAAATATTGACTAAAGCCTGTGCTGTAAAGAATCACTATATATTAAAGCAATTTTTTTTTAACATTTCTTTTACATGACCAATACCCTGTAAATACGTCCTGATGGACAGATGATGGAAACCAGTGAAAAGTGCACAACCCATGCTACCCCATTTTTTAATTTTGGGTTTTAAATGACAGCATATAGTTTGTGTAAGTGTCCTATAGCAAAAATGGAATCTCTAGATGTGTGGTTACTTTCAGCATCATTTTATATATAAATATCTTTTGCATTGGTTCCTAAGTATGACAATGAATATTTACACTGCAGCACAAAGAGTTCACTTGGCTGCACAGTCTCCCTCACCACTACACCAACCTGAAAAGCTACTGGAGGGGGGGGGGCTAAATTTTCTCATATACACACACATTTCACAATATTAACACAAAACCAATTTCGAGTTGATGCTGTGCCTCAACATTTGAAGGTCAAAGAGTCCACACAGTGGCACACAGAAGGCTGACGATGTTAACTCTGATGGATGACGGAGCAGAGCTGAGAGAGGAGGAGAGTAATAACAGGAGCCAGCAGTGAACGAGGCAGCTGAACCAAGGCTGTGAAAACACAAGAATTGCACACTACAACATCCTATCATTAGGTTGTCCCTGAAGCAGATGAAGGATGCCGCCCTGCCTTGCTGAGCAAACGGAAGGAAAAAGTGAACGTGTCTTTAGAACTCCTCGTGAACATTTCTGGCATAATCCATGAGCTTGCTCCCGGTGAAGTACTCGCTGTACTTGAGGATCTCGTCCAGCTCCAAATGATGATTCTGATTCTCGTCTGCAACGGCAATCATCTGCTTGGCCTCGTTCAAGGCGTTGTGCTCATTCATGGGGTCCATGTACTCCTGGAAGACACAGGGAGAAGAAAGAATTAAACCCAAATAGATACACGAGTGAAGACATCCATCTCCTTCAGGAGGTAATAATTTTAAATCAAAACCATTTCCTTTATACAGAATGTATATTACTAACCTCAAGTTCCTCCATGGTAATGATGCCATTACGGTCTGAATCTATGACTTCCTGAAACTCCTTCTTCCTCTCTCTAACCCAGTCATCATCGATTTCCTGAGCATGCTGGTTCTCCACGGTGCCCACGGGTAAAGAGATGAACTCTGACAGGGTCAGTTTCTTATCACCATCTTGATCTGCAAGGAGCGCACCATAAAAAAAAAAAAAACACAAGGTAACTATGTATAATATTTATATAAAGTGACAGGTAAAGAAAAAAGATTTAATCGTTTTTCTTTACCTTGTTAATTTCTTTATATTTGCGTGTTCTGTCGAAAAGAAAAACGAGCTCTGTGGCATGTTGTAGCTTTTCTCAGCTCAGTATTTTTGTTTTCAATCGATGTCATTTAGACAAAACAGGCAGCAGTGTTCAACTCAATCTATAAATCTATCAATAAAGAAAACACTATCTGCATTGCATCAAAGGAAATATTTTGGACACCAAAGCTCGGGATTCAGGTATTTAGAGTACATCGTACCTAGGTCCCTGACAATCTCCTTGACCATGTATTGGAGCATTCCTCTGCTGTGCTCTGGGTGGAGGAAAGACAGGAACTCCTGTTCATTCAGAACCTGGTCTGCTGGAGGGCTGTCTGCCTGAAACCAGCGGTCCTTTAGGCTTTCCAGAACCTCCTGAGCTATAATGATGAAAAAAAAATATGTTAATATATACACAATATATACATTTAAAATTCAGTCAGATAAACAAATAACTCTTCACAGATTTAGAGACTATAATTGCCTATGTTTACGAGTGGCATTTTTTTATTTTACTCCATCTGGACATATTAAATAAAGTGTCTTAAATTTTTAAATAAAGCACCAGGGTAGAGAGTTTCTTCCAGAGCATTATATCAGGAAATAAAAATTTAGTAAGTCTGGAAAATCAATGCCAATACTTACTTTCCTCATCCAGTTTCAAATCTTCATTATTTTTTATTTTCTCCGCAACTTCTTTTTCATTAAAACCTTTACTGGCCAGGAATTTGATCCGGTATTCATCCCATGTCACGGTACCTGTGGACGAAGCATGAATTCATGTTTTGGGTAAGCAGAAAATACTTAATTTTGTGTCTTATTTTAGGACACAGTGTTACATGCAACATGACCTTCACAGACCATGAAAGGTTGACCTGTGTGGTGAGATAGAAGTGGATTATTTTACCATCTTTATCTGGGTCAACAGCATGGAAACTGTTCTTGTTCTCGTTCATGGCTTCTTGAAAGTGTTCCTCCGTCTTCTCCATGATCCATCGCTGCATCTCTTTGGCGCTGACACTCCTATCTTGGTTGAAATCAACTCTGTACAGTTAAAAAAGGGTGAATTTGAAGGGTGAAATATCCAGTTACTGACCATTAGTTACCTGTAATTACCGTTATGATTCATCATCTGTCTGACTTTTGTCCCGTCTGGACAGAGATTGATGAGAATTTGGATTTATTTGTTCATCAGACTCTGAGCTTTAAAACTTGAAGCTGAAATAAAATCATGTAGATGAGGATATCATCATCTGTCTTTTAAACTCATAACCGTCTAATGGGTCTCTTGACAGGCTTCAAACTTAGCAGGTGACTTAGTAAGGACACTGGTGTGTGCAGTGCTGACTTGGCCTGCGTTTGCACATTCTGCAAATGTTTCCTGACTTCATGCTGGCGAGTCCTGAAGAATGTAATGAGCAACATCATCTGTGCATCCAGAAAAGTGTAATCACTGAGTGAGAGTCAAACAATGAAAAGCATGTCTTACTTGTTGAAAATGTCAATAAGTTTCTTTCTGTTCCTCCTCGGCTCAGAGTCCTCATCAAACTCCTCCATATCTTTTCCCAGGAAAACTTCCTGATGGAAGTCCTTATTGAGGTGTCCATCCATTTCCAGCTTCACTCCATTCAGGTGGTCTGGGGGAAGAATCTCATTCTCATCCTTACTGACTGGTGGCTTTTCTTTGATGGCTGACATGTTGGCTGGCCGTGCCCGCACATCAACGATAAGGAGCAGAATGCAGAAAAGCAGCGCTGCAGTGACGACATTTATGCACCACAGGTTCCTCCAGACAGCCATGATTGTCTGTGGAAGGACACATTTAAAAGCAAGGAGTTAGGGAGGTGTGCAGACTGGTAGAGCCTGCTGCATTCCTGTTCCATGAGACTTTCTTTAAATCCAATGCATGACCAAACCATTTTCCTTTTAATTTTGAAAAGTTGTCGTATTTTAGTTTTCCCAGAGACACTAGCTGGCCGTTAGTTGAAAAACAGACTGCTTCTCTGGACTTTGCGGATTAAACTGTTCTTCATCTACTAAAGGATATATTATACTTTACCCAACAACAGTATTTAATATTGCATTGCAATATTGTTTTATAGTTTATTGTTGAACTTAGTTTAATATTGTGTGTAATTTGTATTTTTTTCTTTTTATTGTATTTGGGCACCAAATTCACCACAGCAAATTCCCTGCAATGAACATGTTTCTGATTCTTGTAGTTTGAAAACAAACATTTGGTTATTCTTCTTCTCATTATTATTATTGTTATTATTATCATCATCATCAATAATAATACTAATAATGATGTCTGTGTAAATTATCTCCATCCAGCTCATAGAATAATACATAGATATGCAAGATCTTAAAAAAAAGCACATCTTTTTGGTCAATATATATATATATATATATATATATATATATATATATATATATATATATATATATATATATATATATATATATATATATATATATATATATATTTGTTTGTGTGTGTGTACTTTTTCCAAGTCATACAAGTAAAATATGTCTACTTTGATCTTACTATTAACATTAATGTTCACAACATTAAATTGCATTCAAACGGATTATGTGTATCATCTCCACAAATAGTAAATAATAATAAAACAGTTTGTAAAAAGTGACGTAGTCACTGGCACTATAATATTTAACTCATGGTATCTAACTAGGTTATCTTGATTAAACCTGGTTTACTGAAGGCGGATATCCGTCATTAACGAATTAGCCTCGCCACGTCATTTCAATCATTTAACAACGTATTTAAGCTAGACGGCTAACACGGGCAGGGAACTCTAAACGTTTACGTCTGATCATAAATAGTCCACCGTCAAACAGAAGCAGTCAAAGAAAAAAACGAAGTGTTAAACTCGGAAACTGAATGCGACACTGCGGTAAAGTTAAAGTTGGTGGGAGGACCGGCTGGCTAGCTGCGGAGTGAAGACCAGGTAGCATGTTAGACGGACCTGCGCTGGTGGATCCAGTCAGTCAGAGCTGTCAGGGTCCGGTACCTGTATGCGTGGCTCCCCAATAACACCTTCGCCTCAAATGTGGGACGACTCGGGCTAAAACGACTCTTTAGAGATTTGGAAGCCCCGTGCCAACGGTCCAGTTACCGCTTATTTACTCAAGCTGTCAGAGGAGGGAGGCTTCTTGCAAGTCTTTAGCTACCGACCGATCAGTTACATGAAGGTAAGCGCAATGATACACGTCACTTCCGTTGAGCACTTTCAGAATAAAATATTTTCCCCACTAATATACAATTAGCGGCCGTTTCATTAGGTACACCTGCTCAACTGCTTGCTAACATGGATAACTAATCAGTCAGTCACATGGTAGCAACTCAATGCATTCAGGCACATGGTCAAGACGATCTGCTGAGGTTAAACCTGAATAATTTTGAATTTGACGTGAGCAACTTTGGGAGATATGTCCTAAAAGTCCGTCATCAAATATCTAAACACAAAATGCCACAAAAACGGCAACACAACATGAAGTTGTTAATAGAAAATAATAATTAAAAAATACTAAACCAAACCATTCTGCCATCTTTCTTGTCCGCATCACTACTATTTTTTAATCACAATCCTTTTTGTTGTTGTTTTTGTTTCTTGTTTAATTTTGTACTGTTTTATATACTACTATCACCATGCATGTCTTGTTGGTACACACTTGCCACAAAAGTATGAAATGGATAAGCAAATGTAAGGAATCCGTGTATCATTCATTCAGTTGAGATTCCAAATTCCTTATTCGTTTATGAATCTGATACCAAAAAAAACCCAAAACGTTTTGTACTTTCGATTTATTGCTCAGATAAAAAAAAAGGATTTTGATATTTAATTTGTCCGATTTGTGTGAACCGGAAGTTATTGTCTTCTTCGTGTGTTGTAGAGCCTGGGGCCATGTACCTTTTCAAATGTAAACAGTGAAGGAAGGGGTTCAGTTCAACGTTAGTAAAATTAACGTTTGCTATAAAATAACATAGGAAACAGTTAACGTTACGTCAGTGCAATTTTACAGAATACATGAGACTTATTTTTATCAAGATGAAACGCTCCATGATTGATCCTCAGTATGGTTTTGAAGGCTAACGTTAAACGTCCAAGTGCAACACACGAGGAAGACAATAACTTCCGGTTCACACAAATCGGACAAATTAAATATCAAAATCAAAATATAAATAAAAAACAATGGTAACAGACAAAGAGATTATGTAGATTAATAGATCAACTATTAAATGGGTAAAATACTAATCAGTAGCTACAAGGTAACTATACCTTATTGTTACATTTGTTAAATTGATAGCTAAAAGTAAAGTAGTACAAATTTAAATTGTTATGTGATGAACATTCAAATATAACAGATTTTCTGGAATCCAAATTATTTTAATAGTTTGGAAGGTGCTGGTTAGTTGTGTGTACTTCAGGCTGCTGCCTCTGGGTGGCGCTATAATAAAATGTAATTCCACATTTGAAGCAGTCCTCTCAAAATTTAAGAGGTCTAGAGGTTTGCCCTCATGAGTGAACATGGCTAGTTATCCTTACTAGAGTGATTCGTTTTCAGACAAATGAGCTGACTGCAGAGATACACAGACAGAAATAACAATTATTTGCAATGTAAGCAATGTGAAATTTGAGTGGCTGGTTTCCAAGGGGTAGATAACACAAGATAATGCTTTAAGATTATCTGAAAAAAAACTGCAGGGATTTGTTTCCATTTCTTAGCTTTGATTTAAACACTGGGATTTGGTAGAGTAGGTTAATATTGAGCTATCTTGACAAACTCTCTCAAACAGATTCACAACTTTATACATATCACACACACATTCAAATTGTCTGCCAGAGCTTGTGAGGCTGCCAATAGTAAGAGGGAAGGGAGTGAGAGCTAGAGAGAGCTAGAGAGAAGAAACAGAAACAGGGAGAGGGAGTGGGAGACGGGGAGAAAGAGTAGCGGGAGGGAGAAAGGGTGATGATAAAACTCCACTGTGATCCCTCCTGTAAGCTCAGTCAGACAGCAAGGGAGCAACTGAGACCAGAGAGACTGGGAGCAACGGAGCAGGCGAGAAGAGACCTGCCACACATCAAATCTCAGCACGTGGCCTTGGACTTGTTGATTTGTTGGGACCATCAGTAAGCAGCACCTGAATCGAGTCCTCCAGAAGCAGGAGAGCACACTGCTGTAAAAGTGTGCCTGTGTTTTGTGTAACAAGTGTCAGTTCTTCAAGAAGAAGAAGAAGAAAACGGATCTGAACTGGACCTCATCCATCTCCTCCAGGCCTTTGTTCACTCTGCATCCCTGCAGGGGGTTGGCGTTCCAATTGACAGATTGATCTACTGATGAGTGTCCAACTTTTGTGAAAGTTTCAGCTTTTTCGGCACTTTGCAGGAGACTGGATCCAGAGCTCACTGTAAGAGACAGCAGGGAGAGAACGGTGGGGTGAAGAAGGAGAATATTGCCATCCATCTCTCAAACTCCCACAGCCCACCCTCAGCTTTGGACGCCCCTCCTCTGCGCCTCTTCTTTTGCCCACTTGTCTCCCCCCTCCTCTCCTCTACACCTCACACCCCAACAGAGCAGAAAGCGTGAAAAATCTCACTAATGGGTTTATTTGCTGTCAGATCTGTGCCGATCTGTCATTCTCTTGGACCGTTCTGCTTGACAAATTTCATAGTTGAGTAAGCCTCCTGGCACTGTGTCTAGAGTTTTACCAGTGCCCCTGCAACGTTGTGCTGACTGAGAGCTCATCAAGAGGGGAGCAACGGTGGTACCACTCAGTCTGACAGTCTCTTGGACAGGGAGTCCCTGAAGCTGCATTGCTCTGGTCTCCTTCACCCCTGTTGGGACTCCAGTGTGTGTGTGTGTGTGTGAGAGAGCCTTGTAAGCATCCTCAGCTCCTGTCCAATCACACAGCTAGTCCATCACATAAGGTCCAGTTTATTCCGGGGATTCAGTTGCGGATCAAAGGAGTGTGAAGATGTGGTGCGGGGCTGGGCCTCTGGCTGTGGTGGCTGCAGTGTTTTGGACTCAGTGTGTCCTACTGGATGGGGTGGATGCCAAGAAAGAGAGGAAGAGGCTAAAGGAGACCACCCCACAACACACGGAGACGTACAATTCAACTCTCTCCAACAGCGAAGAAGTTGGTGAAGGCATCAAGGTAGTGACTTAAAATGCTCTAACTTGTTTGTTTAAGTAACATATTGTTGATAATTTAGACTTGTGGTATGTCTGCATTTATTCTCTAACTGTTCTACAAGAGTGTCAATTTAAGTTTGAAGTCAACCCGCAGATGTGTGAGATGTGTCCAGCGCAATATGCAGGAAATTAAGTGTGGCGAAGGTAAAGGTCGGGACAGGGCAGATGTGCCCTTTTAGGGTCAAGCCTGAGACGGTGAGATGGACCAAAATGTGTGAAACACTGAATGGATGACTTCCATAAGTATGTCAGGAATGTGGACATCTGAAGGCTGATCAGTGCATCAAGTCGTGAGCACTGTGGGTGTCTGCTGCCAATTTTCCAGCCTGTGACAGCAAATCAAGATGCAAATAAGTTTCATCTATCAATAGTAGAGTACACCATAGTACACCATATAGGTAGAAACCGAATAATCAATGATGAAAGTCTCCGTTTTATTTACAGATGAACATTATTTTGTATTAGAATAGTATTCCACAGGCAACAAAACATTTCAGTGATGCATCATTTTCAGGAGCTGGACTTGGCCCTGGACTCTGTTATTTATTGGTTTATTGCGGGTCTTGTATATTTGCAAGGGTTTTCCAACAGGCTATTTGTTTTTTTGCTTTTCGGCCCACCCATTATGTTGGCATTCTCATGTAACTCTCTCGCTGCCCTTTTTACATCAGCCCTCACCTCAGCCTCTACCAGTAGCGAGTCTCTGGATTGCGAACCGTAACTTCCACCGCCCCCCCCCCCACACACACACACCCTCCGAAACCAAGCAGTGAGGTCTCCTTTGTATCTTTTAAAGAACACGTTGTAGGTGGTTGTGACCTGGTTGTGTTTATTTGACTTGCCTTGCCCTGTAAAAGCACAAGCTATGAAGAATGACCTTGTGTCAACTATGAAGCCTGCTGAGGATTGCACCCCGTTGGGACTTCACTTCTCTGTCTCATCCCGTTGTGTCTTCACAAACACAGCCCCCCCCCCACCCCCCCTTTAAAGACCCTTATAGACCAAGAGCTGTGATGTAACTCCTGGGAAAGTTAGGTAGACAGATATTTAAAGACTTACGGTGATGTTGTTCCCAGCCTATTGATTCTGTCATTCACAGGCCTAGTCTGACTCCGCTGTGTCTGGGACATCCGATAGGGGCGGTGCGGCCCCAAAAACTGGGGCAGCGTGCCGTATAAACCCCTCACAAAGCCCCATAGAAAGGGTCCTGAAAGAGAACACCTCGGTGAGGATTAGCCCCCAGCGCCTCCCTCTCTGACATTCTTTTCATCTCATCTCCCACAATCAGAGAGTAATGACATAATCACTCTTAAGACACAGTGTTATGCCAGATAGTGTCTTTGCCAAACATTGTCACCTCTGACGAGAACCTGAGATTTAAGCTTGACATGCGTGCAAGTGGTTGTATTCACTATATCCTTTTGTTGGTGCCGCTTGAACATGAAACACAAACTGTTGGAAATTAGCAAACGTGAGTCGTATAGTTGTCTGAGTTTATCCTATTACACCTCTGTTAGCTCCCAGAGAAAACAACGCGTCCGTTGGAGCTGTCCTGGCAATGAAATTTGTGTTCTCAAACAAGCCAAACATTTACACTCCACATTTACATTTTTTTCCCCCCTTGTGCCCAGTGGAAACAGTTGAAACAGTTCTTATGATGGCATTCTATCTGACCAATCCTGTGTGTGGGCTGCTGGCAGCTCGCAGTCGTACACTGCATTCCTTGGGAGATTTTCCATTTGAAAGTGATCACAATGGCGAGGTATGGAGTTGTGTTGCGAGTGGAATTCTTTTAATGAGATGATAACTGAGAGACATTTGAAACAATCTCACTGAACCGTCATGTTGTACATTCTGGAGCAACATGTCAGAGGTACAAGCTTCTAAGACTTATTGCTCGCCACTCTTAGGATGAGAGGAATCTGTCATAGTTGAGAGCAGCGAGGGATCTGTGATGGCTGTAATTGGGGGAGTCAAGTCAAACATCACGCCTGGCGTGTTGAGTAATGCTTGGGTTTAGCCCGAGGCGAGGGTTTTTGTTTCCTCTCTCTCATTCCCAGTGATGATTAATGCAGCAGTGTGTGGGACCTTTTGGATCAACCCACACACACGAGACAAGAGCAAGTCCCATAGGAAAGAGGGCCACTGTGAGAGCACACACCTTCCACGCACTACTGTGAACCACCATCACTTTGTGCTGCATGATAACGAACTCGGCTTTCAGCATGTTGCGCCCCTAAAAAGGTTACGCTTATTTAACGTCGCAAACGTGGCCTAATGAAGTCATCTGAGGGAGAGAGAGCAAAGAAGAGACTAAATAATCAGCGGTCTTATGTCATTACAACATGAATTTGCAAGTAAAATAAACGGCACTGTGTGTGAGTTTCACTTCACAGACCGTTTCATTTGGATTATGTTTAATTTATAATAGCCTTACGTTGATGCCAGATTTACAGAAATCCCTTCATGTGCTGCTGAAACTAGAATTTCAGAATGATTGCTACAATAAACCGGTCCTCAAGTAAAAACAACTGTACAGGGACAATCAGTCAACGCAGAATTGTGGTTTCATGTATTTTAAATTTACAATTTGCAGATCTCTCCTGCTAATAAAAGTGATCGGCCTTTTGCTTAGCGGTAGTAAAGTCACAATAATAATGTTGTAATCATTGTTGTAATGTTTGTGCGAGTCTTGAAATTGTTAAAGCGCCAACAGACAACTTTGATCCCTACTGGCTCCAGGTGTAGTATTATTTGGTCTGTTGTAAAAGAGGCAGCAGTAGCAAGACAAAATACGCTTTCCTCCGAACCAGAGTGTTGTCATAATAATCATCCCTGATGAAAAACACAATGGATTTCGAGTGAACTCCGTTCTCTTCAGTACTTTTGGACATAAGAATAATGCAGTTTCTTTGCCCTGTAAATGAAGTCGTTGCTTTTTCTGTGAAAATTGCATCCTGGTGCTATTCAATAATGGTGAGAACAAGGCTTAATAAGGGGTCAGTATAAACAACTTCCAAGTGCAGCAGTCCGATTAAAGCAGTAGCATTAGTATATTTCTGGAAAAAATGTTTCAGTTCTAACCAGTAGAAAGAGGCTTGCAGCAGCAGATTAGATTATCCAAGAACAAAGCTTGGCAACAATATCTGCCACTAATTAAAGCTACAGGATGTAAGCTTGGGTGATTCTTTTTTGCTGTTGTTTAGCCTTCATGATCTGAAATGATGTCATTGTTTGTAAGCTACGTCCTCCGTCTGAAAACAGCAATGCTATCAGACCTGGCTGACATATTTATCACATTTATCATTTTTGTGGGCACTTTTTTTGTGTTTCCAGTCCGATTCCAACCTGTTTGCAGCCTCTGTCTCTCTTGACATCACACACATCACTTCCTGTGTGCAGCACAGCAACGTCACGTCAATCATGTGGCGTTGACCCATTTTGACATTGGTATATGACTCTAACGAACCTTTGACTATATGTAAAAGTAACATACTACAGTTTTAACAGTCTATCTGCACGTGTTGTTTCTTCGCTCTTTTTGTGGCAAACAAAACACATTAAGCTCAGGCAGTCCCCCCATTTTCCGGTCTCTATGCTAAGCTAAGCAGATCATCTTCATATTTAATGAAATCAAAACGGTGAACCACTCCCTTTTAATGGAATTAGAAGTGAATGATCTAATTATTTTCCCTCCTCAAATGTTATTGTGCCTGAAGTCCTGGGGCAAACCTGTACCTGAGATGGAACTGGTGCTTTTCAACAGCTCATTTTACCTACCACGGTGAAAATGAGCACTCGCTCCAATTTTAAAGCTATAATTTGTTCACAAAACAGATGTGACACAGCCATCAAAGCAATCAGCTTTATTGTCTGAGGCTCAAGATCGTCTTGTGCAATTTCTGTCAGGCAGAAAAACAAACTTATATTTCTCTCACATGTGATAACTTTGGGCAACACTTTAACGCTAAAAAACAACTATATCATTATATCAAAGTTATTTTCTTCTGCACTTTCCACCGAAGTGCTGAACTAATAGCAAGACAGCGCAATTATGATTTGCACACTTTGCTTGCCAATTGAGGAATGACACTGAGAACAGAGTCAACATTGCACGCCTTACTGTGTTTTTACCTCGGTGCACTTAGTTTCTGCAGAAACGTGCAGAAAAAACAGTTATGGTTGCATGAAGATGTGATGCACGCAGATTACCAGGATCCCCTTGGCCCACACAACCTGGGGAATCCTGCCTCCCTGCAGGGGTGGGATGGGCCCAACATTGGGCCAGTCCACCCATGCATGGATGACTGCACAGGGAGCAGTACATGGGGATATAAAAACAAGGGATTATAGGAGGCTTTCTGTCATCCCGGCCAACCTTAAACCTGTCTGTGCAACAGTTTGATCTAGAGCAAAATGTTTCATGTTATCGTTTTATGCGTGCAATGTTTGAAAAACGGATGACATGCAAAAGAAAATAAGTTCAACTGTATGTATGGAAGAATTCAGGAGCCGGCAGCAGTGGAGTAGAGTTTCAGTGTCTGGTTGCAGCCCCAGAGACATGTTTTAACAGTTGTGTTTGTGTTTTTGGTGGCATGGTGCCCCAGGGAAATATTTTCCCATTTTATTGCCTCAAATAAATTCAACCTAATTTTCACCAAACTACATGACAAACACGGTTAAAGTAAAAAAAAGGAACAGCTATCCAGACCCAAAGCAATCTTTGGAGGGTAATAAAATCTCCTGCACTCCTGGGGAATGGATCACGACTGATCCAGTAATTGATCCAACCACTCCAAACACATACTGTGCTGTAGGTTAATAAAACATTCCCAATTCACTTTCAGTGTGTGCCATGGGTATAATACACATATGGTGCTATGTAATGAAGTCTATTTACTCAAATAGTGTGCTTAGTACAACTTTGAGCGATTCTATGACTTTATAGTTCTGCTTTTCTTTACACAAAGCAGAGGGTTCAGGACTGCTAAGCAACATGAGATGCTGCTTAAAAGACATGATGATCAATTATAATAACTATAGTTACTTAACACATCTAGGGTGGCACATATGAGTGGACATCATTGTGATTGACAGCTTGTATCTTGCTACAGTGCAGAACTTTTGTCTCCCTCTTAATTACACAAATAAAGTCAGTACAATATAGTAATTCTTTATTTAGATATCATGCAAATACCATGTCTGTCTTCAGCCTCTTCTCTTCTTTCACCGCTCTTCAGTGGGGAAAAGCCAAACCAATTGTAATCCCCATTTGCCCTTGCCAGTGTTTGCTTTCATTTTTAAACTGTAATTCTTCCTGGGAATACCGAGTTTCTTTCTGGAACGTCACAACCCTTTCTTGGAGTCTTCCCAGGCTTTTACACTGTACTGTAGGTTTCACCGTAACCCTAATAGCTGCTGCAGCCTACTTTGTCACTACCGATACAGAGTGATTTACCATGGCAATGATGAGTTTAACCAACACTAATTAAGTCCTGCACTCCAAATTGCATTAAAAGCAACTAAAAAAGTCTGTTCATGCATCAGTGCAACAATCTAGTATAAAGTAATATAGGCCTTCTAAAGGCGAATGGCAAATTGAGCATTTATACCTAGGCTATATAGACAGTTTTGCTATATTTTGCATGTAACTTCTGTGGTAACTAACACATTTAAATTTACTGATGGAGGCCAGAATGAATCAACAACTCCGGTGTCCTGTGATGTAAAATCGACTGACAATCTCCATGAACTTATGCTGCAGGGAGTGTGTGGTTTACAAAGCAACACAACCCAAATTTTTCAGTTGGGGAAAAAGCACAACAAAAGGTGATGAACACATTCTTAAGTGTTGTCACAAACCCTGGATCTTTCAGACGCTTTTTGATGAACTATTGTTCTGTTTGGACAGTTGTTGGTCTGTTTCCTTTACACTAGGTCTTTAGGTCTTAGTCTGGTTTTCAGCTCATTGTTTCCTGTTTTTCCGTCCTGTGAACCATGTCTAGTTTTTATTTGATTGACCCTTCCTCCCTAGTGGATTTAGTGTTGTTGTTGGTAGTTTATGTCACATTTCTCTGCTCTGGTTGCTGGTTTCATGTGTTCCTGGTAAGCTCCTTGTGCTTCTGCTCCGTGTTCTTTTGGTTTATGTTTTACTCTTTACGTTTTTGCCTTTTGTTCATTTTTTTGAAATCTTCCGCGCACGTCGTATTGTGCGGACCCTGGTATACTCGCACGTCAGGGTCCTGTAGTATCTGACTTCACCATCGGGTGCGGTACAATTCCGGACGCAGGGAATACGACGCATTCCTACCAAAGTAGAAGAGAACGATGCTTCAGCTCCTTTAGACATGTCTGGTTCGAGTGGGTCATCAGCTGAAAGGCCCGTCGGGCAGGGGTGTCGGGGTGTCAGACGGAGTGTTTACTTGTGCCCCCCCCCCCCCCCCCCCCCCCCAGAAACCAGCCAGTTTCCGGGGTGCACACATGGTCAGCATTGACTATGAGTCAAAACCTCGAACATCCACACTTCCATCTATCACTTTCAGCCTGGAAGCAAAGTATGTCTACAGTTAGCAACAGTATAGACTATTGATTAAGGAATTATTAGATTCAATTTAACTTCATATTTATTATCTCTCTGCCAAAAACCAATGCTGTTTATTTCCCTTTTTCATACTTTTCCCCCTTGAGTAATTTTCTGAGCACGGGATGTTTTCGTGTCCACAAATCATGTTATATACGGTACTTTTAACTGAAGAAAAGGATTCCACTTGTCCACCAGTGGTATGGTCTAAGCTTCAGATGTGTCATGATTAGAGCGCTGTCACTAAAGATAAACACTGGCTCGAAGATTTCCAAGTCTCTCGCCCTTTGACAGACACTCCGACACAGAGCGCGCTGAAACAACACGTGCTCACCCGCTGACAGATGAGGCCACTTGTGAGGAACTCGTACATCAGCAGCGATCAAAGCCAGAGACCCGGTGTTCTTCATCAACTCTCTCAGACTGATACCTGGATCCACTCCCTCCCCACTTTGTCCATGGCTTGTACATGCTGATACACAGCTACGCGAAGGGAATCCAAAGTTTACTTTACGCCACAGTCGACAGCAACGAGTGAGGGATTGAACGCTCCTGACAGGTTATCTGTGTCATCAGGCAATATGGTTTTCATGAGCGCATGTGCATGAGTCTTTTGAAGTTCTCTGTGGAGACGGAGACTCACCTGCATACAATGAATCTCTTTTTGGCATGTTGTGTGAACCATCCCTGCTGTCGCTATGTGTAGTATGTTCTGCTCAGACAGCACAAAGAGCACACTGTGTAAGAGCTGAACATTTTATAAGCTGATGACAAAATTATTTACGCCGTCAATTGCTGTTATTGTTATTTTACTTAGCTCTGAAATGAAGTTAATAATTACCTCGGTTATAACCTTTCTCTCTTGAGCACAGAAGATCCTTGAGGGCAAGGTTTTAATTACAATGCTGTGAGTTATAGAGGATAACGAGCTCACAGTGTCAATGAATATACTGGCAAGAAAATTCCATATTTTTTTTATTATTATGCAGAGCTCAGTGCTGTATAATTATAAGCCATATGTGTGGGCTGAACTGCTCACTTTATATCATGGAACATTAGTACAATGATCTTCAACATAAACAAAGAGATAAATGTTAAGTTCTTTTTTTAAACTTTTTGCCACTGGCTGTCAAAATCAATCTCTTCTAAATCATCGTAAGCTGTCAGAGCGGCTGTTTCAGTTGCTTTTATTCCCAGTGGAAATAATTCAAATTCAAAATGCCACAGGCTTGGAGCTCTAGTAAAACCCAAAACACAAACCTCTTTCATCTACTTCAGAGGTTTTTCTTTTTTTCAAGCTTATGAACTTATAGCTCAAAACTGACACTAAAGATATGCTTTTTTTTTTTTAGAGTTAATCGAGAAGATTGACACAACACGTGTGTTTGTAGAATACATTTCATCTAGTCAAAAAATGTACACCATGTACCTGCCAACACCTGAAAAAACTCAGTAGTTAACATGTCATATCTGGTTTGTTTAATCCATACAAAAAACTGGCATGTAGAAACAACATGTTTAGATTCTGTCACCTTCACATCAAATAGGATAGATGGATCATCCTATGTATAACACTGTATGCATCAATTTTGAGTTAACCCTTAGATGCGCCTTCAAAAAAGTTACGTTAACACACCTAGAGCACCAAAATGTGTTCATAAAAAAAACAACATCAGTCCTTCACATACATATCAAATATTAATGCAATTAACCCTTAAATTGCCAGGTTTTTGTCATGATGCACCTTCATTTTATGGTCTAAAAATACACAATACATTAGTTATTTTCAATATACTTAATACAAACTGGATTAATTTTGATTTGCAGCCTGGTATATGTGAAAGATCAGCACAAACATTGGTTTATATGCATTATTTATTTTTTATTTATTTATTATAAAATGCTCACGTTAACACACCTAGATCACCGAAATATGCTCATAAAAAAATCAAAAACCTCAAACATTAATGCATTTTTAAAGTTTTCAACCCTTAAATTGCCAAATTTTTGTCATGATGCATCAAAATAGTGATTTGAACGACTTTCAATGGGCACATTTTTGTGCGTAGGTGTGTTAGTGTGAGTATTTAAGTTCACATTGTTTACAACAGACTAAAAACAATAACATGAAGAAAATTGAAATACTCAAAAATACATAAGTGTGTCTAGGTGTGTTTTAGGGTTAAATTGCATTGAACGATGTATATTTGGCTCACACTAGACTCTTTTTTCCGTGTTGTAGTTTTGACTTTGCATGTTGACAGGAATGCAGTCTACAAGAATGATAAGAACTCAGGTGGCACAAAGCCCACATAAAATCACATGTCATTTTCACACGACATATCTGTTTACGTCACTGTCACACAAATTGTGTTATTCCTGTCCTGCCTGTTGCTGCAGCAAATCGACCTTCCCTTTAAGGCATGTGCGCGTTGCATCTGCATCAAGCGTGAGCTTTCTTCAGCTGTCGGTTTCTTTTTTTTTTTCCAACAAAGCTTTAATGTAGAATATTTGCAGGATTACAGCATCAGCATTTAGTGGAGAACAGAGGAGTATTAAGAATATTTGAATGTGATTTGAATGTTTGAATATGTAAAACACAGCAGACGCTGCACAGACACTTCTGTGTGAACAACAGGGCCACATGAGATGATGATGAATGTATATAAAATATAAATGACAAAAAAAGGATTCGCTTAATCATTAATCTAAATTATACATGTTCAAAAAGGAGTGGGAAGAAATCGAAACTCATCAGGTCCCGCCTCTTCTCGCTGCACCAATAATGTATATGGCTATTTCATATATATATTTTATAATTAATTAAACATATTAACACTTTCAATATCACCATATACACATAAATCCTGATCATTATTAGTAACAATGATGCAGCAAAGAATGCCACATGCATCCAGTGTGAACCTGGCATTTCCTACATCACCCCATGAATGTGTTTGATAAGCAGGAATATGTATTCACTGACAAGAGTTGTGTCTCCTGACGAGATAAAGTGCTGTGAGATACTCAACACATTTCTCCCAGATTTACTTGCACACCAATGAAACTGAGAGTCAGTGACCAAACACTGTTCATCAGTGACAGCTGTCAGATTATAAAGATATTGATCACATTTAAATGCACATAATGTAGCTTTTAAGATTCACAGATTTCCATTAGGATTATTGGAGACAACCATGAGCAAATAATAATGTTATGAAAATAGTGCTAATTGAACTGGATGTGTAAATAGCCAGTGACACCATGTCAACTTAAATGTGTTGAAATCGTATTAACAGCTTCTCTCCGCTGCCCCCACGTTGCCAAAGTTGTTGAGCTGAACGGTGTTAATGAAGATGAAACATTTAAATGGGACATGGGGGAAAAAAAGCAGTTTATCCAACAGACTCTCGGTCTTGTGGAAACAGCACAGAGTAGTGCACCAGTTTTCTTGTCTTCCTTTTATCTGTTTCCAAGCCTCAAAATCACAACAAAAACAAAGGAGTGATCCAACATGCAGTAGGCGCAACGCTTGTTAACGTGTTTATTTTTCCTGCTGTCAGACAGATGAGAAAGTCACAGACGGAGTGAGATTTCTGCAAATTCCACACAGGAGAAGAAAAACACGGTCTTTTATTCCAGTATATTGAAAAGACAAACAAGGAGTGACTCTGCTATGGTGGAACAAGAGGGGAAAAGTCTTTAACAGTGAACAAAGGGCCATGTTGGTTTTGCAAGATAAGTGATCCATGTCCCACTGCCAAACGTAAACAAATTCCATTTCAGACAGCTCACCTCCATAGCCCATCTTTATCTTCTCTTCTATCTCAACCGAAGGCACTTGACGTTGAGGGGAAGTAAAATTCGAGCTCACTGTAATCGGAATCCATTCAGTCACACATTTTACTAAAATGAGTACATGTCAGTTGTGGCAGGATGCATTGGAACGTTGCTTCTGCGGGTCTATCTCGGAGTTTTGTTTCTTATCTCTCTGACAGACCCCAGTCTCTTATACAGTCATTTATTATAAATGAGTTATCTCAGATAAGGAAATTGAACGTACGTACAGTACAGTTTGACAAAACAATCTTAAATCGTAACCCGCTCTTGTGTACATACTGTGTATACTTCTGCTATCTTGTTTATTAAAATTCCCATCATAACATTGCTCAGACTAATATTATTAATAAAAGAAAATACCAGAGTGTTTTTGGATGGAGGGGAAAGTTCTGGGCCAGTTTGACATGTTGTTACAAACTACAGTAATTGAGGTCTGCAGTCCACAGAATCGACATCACACCACTCATTTTTCATCGGCATGCTCATGGAAATTTTCATGTGCTGAAGAAAAAAGAAAAAAAAAATCCCATGACATGGTTTGTTTACATTGATTTTTAAGTGTACCGGGCAAATGAGAAGTGACATGGCACCTGAGTGGATTATTGTGGATAAAAGAAAAGAAGTATGAAGTAAAGCCTTTCAAGCTGAATGGTTACTGTATCCAAATGATGGCAAGTTGAAAAATTGGGGGGGGGGGGAAGCAATTTGCGCTGCAGTAAAAGTAGAGAAGTAAAGTTAAAAATAAAGAGGTTTCCCTGTTTGTCCTTCCTTGGGCTCTGGCACTATTTAACTCATGTGTCTTATGTGTCCAACTCAAGGCCTACGGGCTGCATCCGGCCTGCCATGCACTTTGGCCCGCCAGATAATATGTAGTGTCTTTCCTGCTACTCTATCGTCACACTTACTTATATATAAATAAACTAATGAGTTTATTTATATGAGGACAGAGCTGGAACGAGAGGGGGCTAAAAGGTTGCTCAGTTCCTCATTGGTATTTATCTCCCTCTGTACAGGTGAGCTCTCTGTTGACGCTTTTCCACTATACAGTTGTAGCACGGCACGGCTCGACTCTGCACAGTTGGGTCATTTTACATTATTATAGTATCGGCTCAATGTTAAATTGATGACGAGCAAAGCCGATGTTTTTAGTGCGACAATCATGAGAATCAGTTCATTAAAAGTTAGTTCAGTACTTCCTGCGTGACCATCTGACCATCTAAAATACGGCTGAACTGGTTGCGATCATCGGCTTTCAGCAGCGCTGTCGCTAAATACACCAGTCTCCTCTTAAATATTGAGATTTTAGACATTTCCTTGCTAAATGTTGGCGATTTTTAAGTCTTTTTAACTGATCTTCAGTTTGGCATTGTTTGGTTTGATTCCTGTGTAGGACGTCGCGCTCATGACTCTTCCAGTGACGACACTCTCTGACCAATCAGTGGTCAGTGGTTAGGTTTAAAAATGTATGATTAAACAAGTAAAAAACACTTTTAATGGGTTTGATGTAACTACTGATTGAGAATATGATCATGTGACTGAGAGAAATATTACATTTAGTTCATATTTATTTATCAACACTGATGAGTGTTGATAGTATTTGGTATTGATGCTGGCTTGGTAATTAATTAAACTGTGTTTTTGTGATGCAGGTTTCTGACAACCAGCGAGTCGACCCGCTGGGATCATGGATGGACTTTGTCAAAAGACCTGTTGGCAATTTCCCTGGAAAGTGTCGCAAACGCAAGCGTCCCCTGGTATATCTATTATATATACAGTACATATATATATACTATGATTGGTACCTTTGAAATTAAATTACCTTTCTATCCAAATTGATGCATGACGATGTCCTGTGTGTCTCTTGTCCACTAGCCGGGCCCACCTGGTCCTCCAGGTCCTCCTGGCCCACAGGGACCTCCTGGCTCTCCTGGGGCTGAAGTGACTCAGGACGTTCTTCTACAGGAGTTCAAAGAGATGATCAAAGGTTAAAAAAAAATTTAAAAAAAGACTATGCACACCTTTACACCCACATTGTAATGTTATTTTTTTGGGGGTATTTTATCACATTATTGGAGCTTATTTTGAGACCAAAAAGTCCATCTGCACAGTAACAACCTGGGTTTGTTTCTTTCAGAAGCTACAGAGCGGAGAACAGCAGCACTGGAGAGACAAGCCAGTCCCAGCCAGCTACCAACAGCTCTGCTCACCCTGGAGGGGATGACCTCCTACAGGCGAATAGAGGAGGCTTTCCACTGCAAGCTCAAGGGGCCTGTGGTGGTGGATAAGAAGACTCTGGTGGAGCTCCAGAACTTTCAGACAGTATGTTTGTTTGAATCCAAGTAAATGTTTATGAACTGGTTCTGCTATGCTCCCTGCTCGTAGCTGAAAAAGTAAAGTTTTGGCTCATCTTCGTCTGTTTGTTTCTGACCCATTTGCTTCTCTGTACTAACTGTGTGTGAAAGAGCAAATGTTTGGTAACCATCGCTCAGTTTGCATGTGGGCAGATTATGGGACGATCATCCCGTCACTGTTAACTGGCACTGGCAACGTGTGCAGTGCCACTCCGAGACTCAGACTAGCTCTTTGGTCAAAAAATATCTTATTTTTTTTTCTTTTTCTTCACTTCTACACATCACTCTCTGGGCGGCATACAAAAGGCACTCTGTCTCAGACTTGGAATAAAGTGTGGAGAGGACAGAAATAGACACTGTTTGAAACGGCATGCTGTAGTGGAAGAACTATGCCCTGTTGGGATGGGCTGACAGGGCTGGAGGGGGAGTATTAGGCTTTTTGCTGGACTATTAAACATGTTGACTAAGCACTATGTTGTAAAGACGTGTTACTATGAAGTTAAATTTGAATATATTTCAGCAGAGTCAGGGGTAATAAGAAGGAGGAAACAAGGAGGCAGACACTTAAAAATTAGGCCCTCGGCAGCCATGGCCTTGGCACGTATCAGAAAGTGGGGCCGGCAAAGTGAATCCACACATCTGCATAATATGTATATATATATATATATATATATATATATATATATATATATATATATATATATATATATGTATATGTATATGTATGTATGTATGTATGTATGTATATGTGTGTGTATGTATGTATGTATGTATGTATATATATATATATGTGTGTATATATGTGTATATATATATATATATATATATGTATATATATATATATATATATATATATATATATATATGTATATGTGTGTGTGTGTGTGTGTGTCTGTGTGTGTTCTATGGGGGAGTTGGTGAACTGCTTCTACTTCTAAATTGCATTACACCTTATTCTCCCCTCCTATATTAACCCCCTCCACTATGGACCACCTTAGAAATCTCAGTTTGTGTCTTTAAATGAAACATTTGTCAGGATTTTAATTTACTCTTTAAAGTTAACATCAAAAACATAAGGTGTCTTGAGAGAAGGTGTTCTACTGAAATACTCTTGAGAACACTATGAGGTTATCAGTGCCCCTGCATTGATTACCTCATAGTGTCCCGCGGTTGATTAAGATCTTTATGGCATGGATGTCTGAACGCTCGCGGCTTCCGCATATTTATGTATGATGATAATGATGATAACTCATCTTGTTCTTGATTTCTATCCAATGAGTCACTGTGCCACCTCAACCCAACATTCATATGCATCCACTCCGTTGTGGGGATGAGCCTGTGTTTCTTAAAAGTTCCTCCTCATCACCTTTTTCCTGAGAAACATCACTCTCAGATTGCTTTTTGGTAGTTCAACGTAACAGAGTCGGTTGTTCACGTTTGACAATGTTGTCATGCTGTGTTGTATCCGCAGTGGCGCTATTGGTTACTCCAAACGTCAGTCATCATGCGGAAAGCATAGAGCCAGATCCTGATGACTTTAAGTTCCCAAAGGTGTTCTTTAATGGAAAATGAATGCATTGTTGCACGGAATTCTAAACATTTATTCAGATTTCTTTCATTTTTCTTTTCAGCCGCCTGCTAAAGGAGCCTTCCTCAGAGGGTCAGGAATGGACCAGTCTACTGGGAGATTCACAGCTCCTGTCACAGGAATCTACCAGTTCTCTGCTAATGTCCACATTGGTAAATCGCATTAATGTTCCATTAAAGTGTAATGAGGCCAATAGAGCTGCGACACAACTGTAGTCGCAGTACTCTTTGCTGTTTTACTTTTCTGCAAACCATGGGAAATGTTAATGAAATGTTTGAGTGTGACGTTTTGGCAAATGCAAATGGGGGAGGGGTTAGCTTGTAACATTGCAATAATGTCCGAGAGATGTCCGCCAAGCACCAGACCACAACCCGAGGCCAGTTGTAGAGCCAAATGTCAGAGGATTTGTTGCAGATTGTTGTGGTGTAATAAGGAAATTCCTTTGTGTTTTTACTGCAAACTTGCAACATGGGATGTTTTCTATGGAGAGGTATTTGTGAACCTAAAACTAACTTTGAATGAGAATCGTTAGGATTTGACTGACACCGGTGCTGTTTATTGATTCCAATACACTATTCTTACTGGTACTCTCTATAATTTGTTGTTGAGGATGCCTGAGCACAGAGGTGTGTGGTGGAGAGCTGTTCCCTCACCAGGGATCATTTATATTAAACTTTGTCACGTACCCTTTATTTGGACTGACCTCTGTGGCTGCTGCTTGATAACATTGTCCCTGGTATTACTTATTGCATGAATTAGAAGTTCTTAAATGTGATGCCAACCGCATCCCAAGACTGTAGCTACACAACAAACCAAAAGAAGAGGTGTTGCTATCAGAATTGGAGCTGATGGAGTTCTGTTAGCAGCAGCAAAAACACCAAACACTGCTGTCTCACATTGTATTTGTGTGGTATTTGTTAAGCCTTTTTCACACTACATTATTGGGCACACCAGAGATTTTTAGTCAGGGAGGAACAAAACCCAACCACTGCAGTAGCCTTCAGTGATAATGTTATGGTTGATAACTTTGTCATCATTAGATAGCGGAAGTGATGTTTACTGGTACTTCTGTCCCGACCAGAGAGGAACCAGTTAAGTGCCAGTTATCAACAACAAATCCCTAACCCTACCCCTAAACCACAGGTTACTCACAGGTTACTTACTCAGGAAATTGTTGTCATCATACTCGTTTCTTCAAAAGCGCCACAAGCAATTAAAACACCATCACACTGATTTGCACGTCTGTAGACGTGTAAATAAGTAACACAATTTTGGTTCAGAAACGTGAGCTCACATGTGTCTGTGGTTTGCTGGAACGTGCAGTGGCATTATGATCCTGGTGACTGGGTTGCTTGGCTTCTTTCAACTAAATGTTTTCAGAGTGAGTGGTAACTGATTGATTTACCTTAACTTAACTTAACTTATTTTAGCTGTATAGGTTAAAACAAAACAATCCCGATCAAAATGACATAATAGTGTTAAGAATTGGGAGTGTAGGATGGTAATAATGTTGCATTGTTTTTGTTTTTGTGATTGTCATCAGACCACAATGAAGTGAAGAAGAACAAGAGTCAGCTGAAAGCCAGAGACAATGTGCGGGTGTTGATCTGCATCGAATCTCTCTGCCACAGATACACGTAGGTATTCAGTATCATATTTCCCTGAATCCACATTAACTATACACCTGACACCTTGGTTGCCATCTTTAATTCTGTTATGCCTATAATGCATGTTGGTCACCTATCACCAGTAAAGTAACTAATGTGATTACAGCAACCGCACTTTTATTGCATTCTTGTTTAGACAGTTGTTGACCTTTCCTATGTAACAGTGTCTAATTCTGCCTTAATTTTCACCAGAATTTATGAGCTGTCAAAGGTGCTGTCTGTTACAGTTTGTATGGAGCCAGTTTGGCATTTCCTGTATAAAAGGAAAGCAGGAACTGTCCTCTCATTTAGAGTCCTCATCCCTGTCGCCAACCTAATCTTTATAGAATCACCTTTGACATTTTACTTGGCTTGTAATATTCAGTAGCACAGAGGTGAAAGGCATTTATTTAGGCTACAGATAAAATGGGTCAACATGGTGAAAAAAAAACCAAACAACAAAAAAAAAAGATCCATTTGGGAACAGTTCTGCATTCTTTCCAACATTTCAAAATTTCTGTTTTCATAAAGTCAGTGAAAATTGCTGAAATGAATTGCTCCCTAATGTCTCCCCCAGAATGTGCAGTGCTTCACAGCCTCCCTTCTAGTATGGTACAATAAGGAGAACATATAAATAATATTATTTTGATAGGTTACCTAACCAAGAATGCCTTTTCTTTTTTCTTTTTTTCATAGCCTCAGCCAGTCTCCCTCTCTGACACATGAAAATTCGGAGAATGTGAAACGAGGCCCTTTGTGATGGCAGTTCCACCAAAGACAAACATGACTGATTTGCCGTAAAAATTTAGCTTTTCCACTTAACAGGAGCCAGTGGTCTCCCTGTGCGGTTAAAGGCTGCGGTGATGTTACAACCATTTACTGAGCCTCTGAGGGCACAGACTTGGTAGAGGAAAGATTCATACTTGATTGATACCATTTACACATAATATGTACACTTAGTATGGAGCTGCTGCCAGTAATTTAGCATAAATCATATACTGAAAACTGGTTCTGTCCATAGTTTGAAAAACAATACATCAAAATCCACCCACTAATAAATCTCTATAGCTGATGTCACAGAATCCCTTCATCAGAACAAAAAACAATGCCATTTTGGCAGGAAGCAGCACCCGCTGTTTACATCCATAGACATACAGTATACAGTATATGTCCGACAGCATATAATACCAGGCAATGTGTCAGTGGATAGATGATGGATAGCTGTTGTGTGCCAGAATGCCCAAACAGTTTTATCAGAAGATGGTACTAAGGTACAGCACTGAAGTTTTCAATTTGCAGCTTCATGTTCTGCGTTTAAGGTTAAACTTAAGGGAAACTTACAAGAAAAGTATGTGTAACTGATGTGAATGCGCAGTGGACTAAAATGTAAAGCCTTACTGTATTTCGAGATACACTGTGGCATTAGTAGAACTTTATTTTTATTTGGTAAAGTAAGGGACCCTTAAGTTTCACCTTAACTGCCCACTGTCTGCCGTCAGACTGTAATGTTAAACAATTTAAATACCTGGTTGTTTTACATTTAATGAAATAAGAAACCATTCATCTCTGTATTCTGTGTAGCAGAACAAGGGAACATGGGTGTATCAGAAACTTTGTTTCAGCAAACTTTGCATTGTGATCACAGAAAATAATTTACAATTCCATACAAGAGCAGAAGTGTGAGGACTTAATAAATAAAAATGACCAACTTACATTTTTAAGTAATTTTTACAGCTGTAATCTTTGCTGGCTTTGCTGACCATTCATCCATTTTCCTCTGTGTATCCAAGGTTCTGTTATGGTGATGTTAAATATTGTTTTTTTTTTTTCGATCTTCATCTTCTGTGTAGTGCTGCACAGAGATATACAGTATTTATGGTGCTGTTTGGTTGTACTTTTATTTCATCCTAGACATCCAACACATATAAGTGAATGTAATTAAATAGCACAGTCAAAGACTATCTGCATAGAATCATGAATTTTCTCACCTGAGCAAATTGATTTTTTCCAATAATGATGAAGTATCTGTTTTTGGCTCATTTGGAGAGATTTCCCCCAAAACAAATTCACACAAATGGTGAAAAAAACTACTATATTTATGGAGAAATATCTTTCTTTTATTATGATTTCAGGTCACTGGAGATGATTGTCGGATTAGAGAGTAACAGTAAGATATTCACGGTCAGCGTGCACGGGCTGCTGGAGCTGCAGGTGAGCAACACACTGAGGGACTCACAAACCAAAAATACTTGGATCTGAGTAAAAATCTGTGCTTCAGTTCTGCATATTTCTCTCCGCAGGCTGGGCAGTACACCTCCATATTTGTGGATAACGCCGCCGGTGCTTCCGTAACAATACAGAACGGTTCAGATTTCATGGGCATGCTGCTTGGCGTATAGCCCCTCACGAGAGCGAGGCTTCAAACAGTTCACTGCTGCCGTTTTGCTTTTCCATTTCACACGGACTGCTTGTAAGCACCATCACACAGAACCAAACCCCAGGGGGGATTTGAAGGAAGGAAGGCTGACATTGACTTGACAGCTTGTCAGATGGTGAAGGACAATGTGAAAAACTAACGTTTTCTACAGTGCACCACGACTTCCCCTGAGGAACCTGGTCGTCTGTGGCTTCACCAATAAAATAACCTGTATGAAACACAGTTGAATATGTGTTTGACTGTATATTTCTCATGATTCTTGGTCACTGAGCGCTGTGGCTGTAGCCGTGACTAAATATCAATTATTTTTTTATGTTCTCTGTATAGCTGTTGTAAGACCTGGGGAACATGAAAGAGTGTTCAGTGACACGGTTTTCTGTCTCCATGATCTCTTGTATACACACTCATGGTTTGTAGTTATTGTTTTTATTAAATCTTACATTTAAATTATATGGTACATAGACTCTGTGAGTACACTGGACGATGGAAATATGCTCCACCAACATTACGGTCAAAGTACAGCCACACAGAGCTGCTAGCAGAGTTGAACGTGTATGGCGTACTCACACTACAGTGAATAAACGTGTCTACAGTATAGTATTGTGTGTCGTGCAATGGTTACAGTGGTAATGTTGCTTGTAGAAGAGACTCAACCTATTTTTGTAACTGTAATCTATAGCTGCATCTCCACCGACATACGTATATATATATATATATATATATATATATATACATATATATATATATATATATATATATATATATATATATATATATATATACATATATATACATATATATATAAAGAAAGATGACGCAGCTCATGACGTGTTTGGACTTTTGGTAAACCCACTCTCTACAGACTGCACTGTGGACATTTGTGCAAAAGCTGTTATTCCATGTTTATGTGAATATGCCTCGTTGAAATGTCTTAAACACATCTGCATACACCTTTTCACTGTACGGTGGCTTTAAAAGAATGATTTTCGCGGGAGGCTCCAGTTTATTTCTACAGTCCCTTTGTGCTCTCACTTATTATCTTGTTTATTTTTCTGTGTGTCCTTCTCTTCCTGACATTTAAATGTTTGTAATTTATCGTAGCTGATTTACCAATAACTTCGGAAAAGGACTGAAATTCCATGTGGTATTTATGTGTAACACTCTTGTGGACTGCTGAAACCACAGATTATTGCAAGAATGAAATTATATGTTTTTACTTATTATTACCCATAATATTCTGTACTTTAAAAATTAAACTATTAAATAACATCACCATTTTGGTCTCTGCACCTAATAGCAATGCTTATTCATGAAAACTGCACTGAGATTCATGTGATTCCTACGTTGGATTTGTCAAAACATGACTTCATTTACCTGTAAAATATTACTGAATGTTTGAAAACAGAAAACATCATTCACTGTTACATTTTTGTTTTAAAGCTAGATAGCTGCGGTCCATCAGCTGCAGCAGAGAAAGCAGAACTTATTTGCTGTTCTTCAATATTAGTTTTGTGGTATCTAAGGCTTTAATAACAAGGCTCTAATAAGGTCTTAGACTTTATGGCACTAATGGCTGTAAAATGAACTTGTCAGCCAACATCATTGCATGGATATAATATAATAGAGGCTTCTCACTGAAGCATTGCTGAGATGCCAAGTGTCACATACTGTACCCAAGGAACAACCACAAGAACGTTGCACCCATGTGCTATTTCAGCTGCCCAGCGTATACTGTAGCGCCACTCTCTCAGACAGACAGGACTTGCTTACTGAAAAGCACAACAAACACTTATTTTTAAACGACATTTTAGGTAACATCTTGTATTCACCCCACGCCTGTGTGTTTAGAAAATGACATGAAAAAAAGGATCATGAAAAAAGCCCAGCTTTTATGTTGTTTAAAGTTTCTTTTTTTTGTTTTTTTAAAGTGTCTTTCAACATGTTTAACGCAGCAGGGATGAAAGACGACACATTTCAAATAATATTTGCCTTTTCATTGCCCAAGAAGCAAGAGAATGGCACATACTTGTGAGTTTTGATTGTCTTGTGTTTTTTTTTTTTTCAAAATGTGTCTAATGACAGCTATGTGAGCATGCCATAACGCATTCACTGCCCTGCAGTGGAACACGGAGTCTGCCAGAGTTGTTGTGAAACCACCCTGCGCTGCGACTCTGACAGGAATTTCCCATCACCCCATTATCAGCATCAGACAAGCTGAGTGATTGCAATTACATCTGCCCAAATGCTAAGAGCAACTGCTTTCCCTCTGTTCCCTCAGAGACATGAGGTATTATGAATGGCCCCATTGTGAATCTTGCGAGGTTTCACTCTGCCTGTAAACCAACATAGTTGAGCTGTGTGGCTTTAATGAGGCCTTGATTATGAGACTCCTCCACCTCATCGGCTGACTCACCGGGTGATGGCTTTAAGCAAATCCCCCGTTTGTTCAGGCATTTTTAAAACAACACAAAAAAATAACGTGTCCACCGCACATTTTTTCATACCAGATGCTCTGCAGAGTTCATGTAAACGGGGAGATCAATCCAGATTGCTTGTTAAAAATTTGACATTTACCCCAGATGTATACAAACCGGCGTGGTTATGAAAGGTGACCATAGTTGGAGCCCAAATATGAGGAGGACATGACATTTTGGCAAAGAGCCAGCCACCAGCCTGGACCCCATGCATTCTGTCTTTCTTCTCTGTTTGTCAGCACTTCCAAACATGGCTACCTGCGGAGAGGAACAGACAGCGAGACTCGCTCTTAGGGATGCCAGGCTCCTGTATATTATGTTTTTAGCATGCCTTGGATGTTTTCACAGCAGCCCATGTTACTCCAAACAGAGTTGAGCCGTCCAAGTCCTGCTGATACCAAGGCGGCCCCCAAACAAACCTGTTGCTGTGATACTGCTCCTGTCCCCCGCTCCTCTGAGCAGATGAAAGATAAATGCGGATAATATTGCAGCACTCTCCTGGTGGGCTACCACTTTCTAATAAGGCACTTTTTAAATCAAGTTTTAATAAGCGAAACTAAAGGCTTTATTGCATTTAAAGAAACTTAAGCTCACTATGGTGACACATGTAGCTGTAACTGAACTGCAGCCTCATCGCTGTGATCGTGACTGCTGTGTTTTGCCTCACGGACAAGATGCACACTGATGAGGTCACTGATGCAGCACTCTATTAGTCTTCGCCATCAGTCACGTTGTTTTGGCCAAACAGACTGTACTTTGTTGGCTTTCTGTCAGAGTCTGTGTTGTGCTGCTGAGAGCTGGTTTGTTGACGTTAACACACGCCATTACTACGCAAACGTCCACAGCTCACTCGCTTCTCACTGTTTTAGTAAGAGTGGGTGTAAAGTCAGCCACAGATGTTTACCCGAGGCTGACGGGAGCATGCAAAATGTCAGAAAATCCAACCCATCTTCTGTGAATATAAAGCCACTGAAGACGCTGTGGACTGTCCTGTTTTTTTAAGTCACATTCCTATGACAAAAAAGCATATATGCTTTAATAATCATACACTAAGAGACATAAATAATGATGAGAACAACTTTTGTTTGACTTATTAAAAGCTTTGGTCATAATTATAGATCGTAGAGAGGGCATGAAGACTCGATAAAGCAGAAAACAGCATGGTATCAGCACATGCTATACACATATTAACACATTGATAATTGGATTTATACATTATTCATGCTGCATGACAGACATACAATGTTTTTGTTTCCCTTGTAAGTTTGATTGAGGAGGGAAATGGCCAGACACAGACACAGAAGGCATTCATTTGGTTACAAGGTATCCATCTTTGAAAAAGCACATCACATTGAAACTTGGAAGCAGATCAGCTGCAGCAGCAGAAGAACTCCTGACACTTTATTAGACGTCCTCTGTACATAATAAAGTGGCCAGTGAGAGAGATGACTTGTTATTGTTCGGATCTCTGAAAGTCTCACTCCTTGTTACTGGGCTTCAAACTGAAAAGGACATATTTTATTCACATGTACTTTTTCTTTTGGGATGTTGTTGTAGCTCTGTGTGATTTATGGTCTCTCAGCAACTTAATTATTGGCTAGAAGGAGAAGAGAAGCACAAGCACACATCGTGTCCTTATACAGTGCCTGCAGGATATCATAATATACCTGTGCAAATGAAATGCCATGACCACTTTTTCTGCAACGCGGGCGAATGGAAGGTGTCACGCATCTGAATAATCTTGTATTCACAGCGAATGGTTCGAGAATCAGACAGCCGCTGTGTAAGTATTCTTAGCCATTTAGTTCTCAAATTGTGGCTGTCAAGTGCAGTTTAGACTTCCCTCAGTCATGCATGGCCCCTCAGATTGTGTCTCATGTATCTGTCATGTCTACATGTCTGCACCTTTACAGGTTCACTCAGCAGCCCATAGTGCAATTACACAAAAAGTTGTATAAGGACAAGGGAGGCACACACACACACACACACGCACATGCACGCGCGTGCACACACACACACACAGAGCGAGGGAGAGGTTGGTGCAGCTATTCTTTTTAGGACTCGGCATTGACTTCCATTCATTTGGACATTCTAACCTAAGCCTAAAACACTGACCCTGACCCTGTAACCACAATTCTCATCTTACCTGTAACTTTAAAGAACACAATGTAGTATTGATGTCACAACTAATTTAACCCCCAAAATGTCCGCTTATTGCTTATTTTAACCACAAAAGGACCAGAAAATGTCCTGCAACTACAATGTTTTATTTATTTATAGTTTACTGCATGTTACAAGAAGGTTTATTCAGAAAAACACTGCGGACAACAGATTTTGCTTGTTAAATTTGAAATTTGAACAGTATGAAACATATTTACAATAAGAATTTTTTTGAGTCTCTCAATGTTTCTTTGTCTCTCAATGTGGAAAAGCAGGCCAAAAAATGGACACTATGTAGGCAGGCGTTCTTCCCACTCTCTCCTCTCTGGTGACAAAGACGCTGATTCTCCGGCTTCTTGAAATTACCGTAATAAACACATGTTGGCTTTGACCGTTCAGCTTCCAGAAACCGCTCAGTGATACGCTTGTTGTTAAAGGGTAAAATATGTAACGTGTGCACTTGTTGCCAAGCCAAAGGCACCAGTAGGACTAATGTGCAAACAACCATGTTTTCAAATGAGGTACAGTTTCATCTTTTAAGGTATTAGAAATGAAAATGAACCCTGAAGAAATGATAGTGCTGTATTTTGCGTATAACCTATTGCTCATTGTTTGAATCACTTGATTTATGAACAAGAGGAGGATATGACTTTAATAACACAGCCTGACACACAGTAAGCTCAAACACTCTACATATAGATGACATGCAAACTATTTACTCTTACTAGTCCAACAGTAACCGGACTACGAGTTAAAACCGGACCAATATTCTCTCATATCCAGCCTCTTATTCTATCGCTTTTCCTCAAACGTCTTTGTTTTTTGTTCTCTTTATGTGACATGGACCAGAAACCAGAAGTTATATCGTGCCAATGCAGGTGATGCGGACCCACTCAGGCTGTGACAAGGGAGCCATTCACCCTGTTGTGAGTTGATGTACCATCAAAATAATCTTGGAGACGTTATTTGAAGGTTGAAATCCTTCATTGTGTTGCTTTAACCAGAGCCTCAGAAGAGAGGTTCTGCCTCATTGGGACCAGACTTTGGTCTCCATGAGAAACAACTGGTCCTAAAAAGTCAGTCCTAAAGAGGTAATAAAAACGAGTGCACGCATGCACGCACACACACACACACACACACACACACACACACAGGTAGCAGGAAAGAAGTCTGTCATAGTTGGAGTGGAGACGGTGGGTTTTAATGACACAGTATCTTTCAGAACAACATTCCCATAATTATCCTCAGTCTGACGTGGATCTGTCATTGGCACTGATTGTTTGTCCTGATGCCCACCTCCTCGAGGGTGTGTGTGTGTGTGTGTGTGTGTGTGTGTGTCAGAGGAGACTGCAGTAGCTCCCCTTGAGTTGGACAGTTGTATTCAGCAGCCCATGGGAGGCCCGAACTGGAGCCATTGGAAAGATTGGTATCGTGTTAATGGCTCCACAGGCTCCAAGATACATAGCAGCAAAACCATAAGAGGCACTGGAATGTGGACTCCATTGAATCATTGTCATAATTAGGGACATTTGTACACACAGATCCAAGGTCTGTTGTGCTCATTTGGAACCTGTCTCTCTGTGTGTGTGTGCGTGTGTGTGTATGTTTTTTCTTTAATCATTTCTTACAACACTGCTTGTGTGCCTGTGTTTGTGAGTGTGCTAAAGGAAAAGTCTGACAGTTTTGCCTGCCCCATCATCCCACTACATTTATTGAAGCTTAACGTTCCAGCAATGTCTGATTCCCACATTTCAACCTGTTTCCTGCTGTGTTCTTTCATGTGTTTGTTTCCAATGTTTCACATGGCAGCCTGTTCAACTATTTACCACTTTTGCCCAGAACAGCAAACGTTACCTCGATGTCTCTGCAACACAGTAAGGAAGTGAATAATGCAGATTCTGTTTTGTTTTTGACATGCTTAATGTTTCTCATGTCTTCATGCTTTATATCTGTTGTATTAGGCAGCAGAGTACAAAGTAGTAGCAATATTGTTGGTAAAAAAATTAATAAGCTTATTTCCAAAAATGTCAAAATTACATTTTAATTACATTAAACATTGTCTCCAGTCCTCAGCAGCCGCTCTAAGCTCAGTCGCTATGAAAAACATGTCAGACATCCACAGCACAGATGATTAGACCTTAAATAGCCCTATTGATGCTAATAAGGGTAAATATCCCTTATTATCTTTTCCTCCAGTGATAGCAGTGATAGCAGATGGGAGGGGGGCTGCGTAGGTGAGGTGACTTGGTCTCAGGTGCCTGGGAATAAAACTGCAGATCAGCTGCTCTGGGCCAGGGCTATAGTCGTATGGTGATATCTGATGGTGTGGTGAGTCTGAGGTTGGTAGTGTAGATAAGATAAGACTTTGCAGCGATGACAGTGAGTCCTAAGATTGATGTATGGATGACGGAAGGGCCTCAGAGTGATTGTAGACAAAGCAGTGCATGGAAGTATTTATTTATTTATTTATTTTTTAATTTTAATCAATTTAAAAGGATTAAACAGTGCTTGTAGGAATCCCCGAGATTTCTCTGCAGTGCTGTACCAAGAGGAAAGGAATTGGGCTTGTAACTAGAGGGTTTCTGGTTCAAATCCTGGGACAGTTCAAGCACTGGGGTCCCCCATTGTTGTCTGGCTGCACTGGTACCATGCCCAGCTTGAACAGATAATATTAAAAATAATCTTTTTCTTCTTTGCTGGTTTTGACATCAGTCGACATTACTGCCTCCTTTCCTTTCCTTTCCTTTCCTTTCCTTTCCTTTCCTTTCCTTCCCTGCTTTCTCTCTGCAACCCGCTGTCTCTGTCTCTGCTGAAGCTTGACCCTTGTGAGTGTCAGACCAGCCCCTCTCTCTCTCTCTCTCTCACAGGGAGAGACGGTGTGGTTTTTCATTACTCAAATCACGACTGTCAAACGATTGTGTATATCCCAGTGGAGACTGATCCTAGAGGCTCATAAATGTTCAGGCTCCTGCCATCCATTTGTTCACATGTGTGATCTCATATATCGCACTTGTCACTCCCGGGGAACTAAAATCTCCCAGAAGCTTTTAGTAGAACTCCTGTCAACAGTGTTATTTGAAATGCCTCATTATTATTCTTTATAAAGCTCATACACATGTGTGGGAAGATCTCAGTAGATGAAGATACACAGAACAAACGTAGAACATAGAACTTTTTCTTCTTCATAAGAAATTGATGAATAGTTTTCTCCTCTATATTTCTTTAAAAAAAAGATGTGTATAAGCACTATTTAATATGCTGGGGTATAATGAGATGGACTATAGGATGAGATGTTCAGTGTGAAAGAACAAACACAAAACAATGGTGTTCATTCACACAGTCTGCAAACTATAATCTTCCAAATCCTGTTCAATCTTAGGGATGTATGTTTCCCTGAATGTACACTCTTGCTGCATGTTCCTTCGTTCTCCCACCGCTGTGTAATTACACCCATGAATGCATTTGAATGAGAATGAGTATCAGTGGATGTTTCGGGCCCACTGATAAAACCTTCAAAAAAAGAGAGTAATATTCGTGGACGTAACTCTTGTGCCGTGAGACAGGTTTACAGTCTCGTGCTGGCAGGATGGATTCCTGAAATAAACTTTCCAGACCTGGGTAGTGAAAACAACTCCCTTTCTTTTGTGAGGGAGACGAGGCTTGGCCCGATATTCATCAGTGGGGATAACCTCTGACCCCAGAATCATATGACGCTGAGTGCTGGAGATCCCGCTGCAGCCAGACAGTCTGTCTGAGATGCCATCTCTCTCTCTCTCTCTCTCTCTCTCTCTCTCTCTCTCTCTCTCTCTCTCTCTCTCTCTCTTCCTGACACTTTTCCTCCCTTTCTTTCTCCCTATCTTCCACTTTTCCTCTTGCCTTCATGACTGCAAGACAGGGGTGTGAAAGAAGGGAGCTGAACTTGTTGATTTTGGATTTTTTTTTTTTTTTTAAAGAGAACAGTGCTGTTTACAGGGTTATAATTATATTTCTTTAAATGCTGCCAACTTGTCAAAGTGCATGTCTCATATCTTTATAAAAGTCACACAGATCTTGACCTGTGAACACTTCACTTACGCTCATAAAATCCATAATCTTGTTGTTTGTCCTCCCCCCAAATGATGGATGTAGCTACCAACTGACTCCACAGGTCAAAAAGAGACTGTCGTCTGAGCCAAAATCCTGTCTTGCTGTGAGCCTAACAATCAAAAAGAACAATTAATTAGCATAAAACAATCAGAATTTACTCATCTTAGGTCTTTCTCTCTTTTACCACAAATCACAAAAAAATTATATATAATATAATCCACAGTAGGCTGAAAAAGATTAAGTTTAGTTATTTATTATTGGCATTATTATGTCTGTGGAATGGCTTACGTATGTAACAAAAGCCAATGGAAAATCTGAGATGAAAAAACAAAGAAAAGAAAAAAACACCTCCCTGGCTTCACCCCAAAAAATGCAGACCTCAATCGCTGACCTCAACCTCCCTAATAATTTTCATTCAGTCCTTTATTTTGCCTCCTTCTAAATGATTTACTGACGTGCATCCCCTAAAGTATCAACAGCGTGTCTCAGAAATATCTATTTTTTTCTAAGCAAAGTAACCCTGGAAGAAATGACACAACACATTTCAAGACACAATGGATTTCCTAGTCCCTTACTCTAAGCATCAGAGCTAAAATACCCTGCCCATCATGCAATAAAACATACATTGGAGTAACAGGAAGGACACTTATTACTTGTTACACTTGTTACATAAAAAAGGGAACACATTTTAATTCATGTCCAGGAACTCTGTTAAATTGTTTCCATCTTGCATTACCATACCGTGGCTAATTGTAGACTAGTTGCTTATCAGTGTGATCACAGGTTTTAACCTTAACATGATGCACTGTAATGTACTGGAGGGATTTTGAACGAGACACACTGTAATTACAGAGCAACTATGAATAAATCGCAGGGTAGGATGCATTCATACTTTCACTGATCCAGACATGGAGCCTCTAAACATGTAATTACCTTATAAAAGAAGCATGCGCCATTTACATGCACTCAGATCATTTCAAAATGTCGGAGCAGATGATGTGGTTATTTTCACACGGATAACTACTCAGATCTGGTGTTTATGCACTTATCAGTGTGAAGCATATTGTGCCAGTGCCTACATAATGAACTTGAGCAATTACAGAAGCAGTAATTTAATCTTCTTCACCGCAGACTGTTACCTCACTTTTATTGCGCTGGTGTTTACAGTAAATGAGATATGTGCCCTCTGTGATATATGATGGAAAAATATGAGGTAGTGTTTTGATGAAAAAGGCAGTTTGCAGGTGGGCTGCAAGTGGTTGACCCCACCCCCCGATTCCCCACCTCTGCTTACAGGAAGAGAAGGCAGAGCCCCATGTATACATTTCTGTTCACTTCATGGCAACTTCAATTTGGCAACTGAAATCTTTGAGGCATTTCACTCAAGTGAGTCATGGTTAAGAGTGGAGCCGTGTGCCAGAGAGGTGTTGGGTTTGAGTGCTGCGGTGTTCAGAATGAGGCAGAGAGCATGAGGTGACATGTTTCGCTGGTATAGAGGATATGGGAGATACTCCTGTAATGAGTGCTTTGTGAGATAATGGTATGCACAAGCCCGCCCTCTGCTATGTTTTCTCACTTGGCTTCACAAGCAGAAACAACAAGAACAATGCTGAAACATGTCATGTCGACGAGCTCGGGACGCATATGCAGGCTGAGCTTTAGGAGTGGTTGGCAGGAGGTGCTGGCCAAATAATCTGATTTCTACATGATGACGACGGGGCAATGAATAATACTAAAGACAGCTCTGAATCTCCTATACAAAAATATTATGTCACATGTGTAGTTTAAAGGTTTTAACAACTATTTTGTATCAGTATTTGCCATAAAGTGTACATAAGAAATTGACATAGTCTCACAGTTTTAAAACCAAAGAAGGATGGAAGTAGCAGTTAACCACCAGGGGACAAACAGGACTTGTGGTTTGGTTGCAAAAAAAACTCAGTTTGAAGGAAGTCTGGGAAACAAACCTACCTTATAACGTTGGTAAACATTTTTGTAAATTATGTTTCCCATGTAGAGGAAAACAAACAATAATACATGGCACATATGAATGGGCATGCAATAGGTGCCTGGTTGCAGGTGATGCATAATGTAAGATATATATATATACAACATAACAAATCAGAAAAAAATAAAAAAAATGTTATTGGGAATAAATCTGCCTCCTGTGAAAAGTCTGTAAATGACTGCTCGGCCTGTTTGTTTACACCACTGTATTTTAACTTTGGATATATGGTGTTACTTCAGAGCTCAATATTTTCTCAGGTGGTGCTTGGTCAAAAAAAATTTGAGAACCACTGGTTTATGGCATTTACACATTTTTTTTTAGGAATGTATTATTCGGAATGAAAAATATAGTCTCGTAAATTACCCTGAGATACTACTGTAGTACCCTACTAATTTATATTACACATTATGTTCTTTATTCACAAACTGTAGATGACATTTCCTATGTTTTAAAGTGGCCTTGAACTTCCCAGTCTGAAGTGCGTGTGTATTGGCTAACCAGGTTATCAATCTTGTCATTAGCAGTCAATCAGAACACAGGTGCAGTCAATCTTTTAGCCAATCGGATTCTAGGGGAGTGGGACGAAAACACAGCAAAGTTTGACAGGAGAGGAGTTAGAATGAGAAATGGTTACTTATGTTTAAAATAGTTTCTTCCGTTGCTGTATTCGTTAAAAGTTATTAACCGGCGAGTCTTATGAGTTTGTGTACCGCGAAGATGTCTAAATGAGCCTTGTTTTCCGTTCTGAGGAACTTGAAGTACATGTTAGCTTATTGTTAGCCTGTTAGCGGAGCCTGCTAAAGGAACTAACTGGAGTACATGCATGTGGGAAGCACGTTTTCTACCAAGTCTATGAGTGAGTATGGACACTGCAAACTGTGAAAATGTCAATATTTATTATTATTAGGCCGGGCATTTATTAGAGTTTGAATTTATTGATGGTACTTATCTCTTTGCTTTGCCTTTTGACTTGGTGTGAGCTTGTGCTGTCTGTATGTTATTGCCTCTCACCTGTTATGTACAGCATGTGCTTTATAAATACATTGGATGTGATAATGAATCTAAAGCATTGGGAGCTATATTCAGCTAACTTGGCCTTGTTCAAACCAATTCAACTCTCATGTTAAAAGTTGTTTAGCAGAGTAATGGTATGTGCCCCAACTGTGCTGTGGTAACACTGAATTGAGTGGCTGGGCTACACTTTAGTGCTTCAGCAGTCTATGTAAGACGGATCAAGTGAATATTGTCCAATTGAACATAGTCTGCTGTAACTGAGCTAGAAATCTTCTGGCCCAAAGTGTTATCTCTTCTTGTTTCCTGTCTAACTCACCACACTTCTGTCTTAGAATGTTTGTTTCTGACTTCTGAATAGCATCACTTGTTGTGCTGTGTGATTTCATCATGGACTTAATTGTGGTGCCGAAAATGCAATACAGAACTATTTGTTGACCTTTTTGTGTAAAAGTTGTCAGAATTAGAGAGCCCATAACCTATAAACAATTCAATAATCAGTACTGAATTAAATTTGTACCTAGAGGTAAATTAGCGAATGCCACAAACCTTGTCTATTATTTCACTTAAGAACTAATTTGTTAGTGTCACCTGGGAAAACTCATTATTTCCCTTTTAGTATAGAAGTTGTAATCACATTGACTTTTACAAACTTGTATCAAATCAAAGTTGCAGTATTTTCCTGACAAATTGGAAACAAGTAACTAGCAAATGAAACCCTTGCATGCAAATCATCACCTTGTAGGTTGCTAATTAGCAGATCCAGCACTTCAGAAGAACATGATCATTATACTGAACATGTGTTTGTGCCATCAAGTAAAAATGAACTCTTATAGCTTGTTTTTAAGTCTTCAGCCTCAGTTGAGGGTATTTTATGGCAGCTAAATGCTCCTCTGCTGTCTCGTATACAGTTAGTTTTAGGCCTTATTTGCTGGAAACCACTGCCTGTTTTGACTTAAGAAAATTGGGCTATGAAAGTAGTGAGGGCTGGAAATTAAGTGATCTCACCCCCACTCTCAAACTGACATTTTATTTACACTGTCACTATAGAAATATTAATTGCACCCACTTTGAGATTAACATTGAAACATTTTGTGTGGATTTTGTCTCTGAAAACATTATTTTAATGCCCAGTACAAACAGGAGGAATAATTTCAACAAACCTTTTTAAAGCACCTCTGGGCATGTGAGTATTGTTTGGAGACAGACTTGGCAGACTTGGGTTTTAAGGCAGACCTGACAGGGATTCTTTGTGGATGCTAAGTCATGTATTTGTGTGTTAATATCAAGCAGCAACAGGCCGACAGAGAGTGGCGTCTAGACTGAGCTGGAGTATGGCTAACAGCTGGGCTGTCCTGTCCAGGGACAACTTGCTGTGACAGCATTTCCTTGGTTATTCTCTCACATACTGTGTCTTTATTTCCAGTGGTCAAGCTTGCTTGCAGTATACCCACCATGGATAAATGCAGCTTTGTCAGGAGTTTTTTTTCCCCTCTGAGCAGCTGTCTGCAGCCCCTCGGGCAGCTTTCTGCACAGCAATCCAAGCGAGTCTCTCTCAGGGCAGCATGAAACTCACATCCATTTTAACAGGACAGTTTTCATCACGGAGCTCATTATTTTGGAAAAAATATTCTTCTCAAAAAGATATTCTATATGCAACAGCTTGCTCTAACTCTAAAATGTACCATGGTTTTCTGATGTGTGTAAATCATTGAATTCACACCTCAAACAATTTCACAATTCCTGGTAGATGCATGACTCACTGACGCTGTGTGGATGTTTCCAAAGATGGTTTGTAGTCACACTAAGCTGCTATCTTTCCGACATTATGTTGCCAACAACACAAACTGAGATCCAGCATTAGTTTGAACTAAAATAGTGTAAAATTAAATAAAATTTCACTGCAAATTCCAGTGCAGAAACTTAAAAGAAATTGTTGGTTTTGTGTATTAGGTTCCATGGCTGCTGTTTTGGTGTTCCTTCTAGGCCACTGCGATGGTATGGTGTGTGAGCTGTGTGTGAAGTGGCATTAAAACCCTGTACACCAGCCTCTGTGAAGCACAGTACAAGAAGTGAGATGCTGCGGTCATCTGACTACAGAATTAGGATGATCATTTAATTTTTGAACACATGAAAGAGATTTTCTGAAATTGCAGTATTCCAAGAAGATGAGTCGTCTTCATTTAAGCCCCTTCTTTTACCCTAACCCTAAATATGGTAAAAATGTAAACTATTATAATAAACTACAATTACTCTGCATGTCAGTCATAGACTCACAATCTCTTATGCCTCACACTCTGACAGTGATCTTCCAAATAGACTTGTGTTTATTTCCTTGGATGGCAGAAGACTGGATAGACCAAACACTACTAGGGATGATTAACTCTGAATGGCTCACTTTAAAATGTAGAAAAATACTATGTATTATGATTATATATATTATTATGAGCAGTTTAAACTATACACTTAACGTTAAAAAATGCAGTTACAAAACAAACTTGAAACTAACTGTTGCCTGCAACAGGCTCCTATTGAACAATACTAGCTGTCAATCACACTGGTGTCCACTATGCATCTGTGCTATTTTCTCTTTTCCTTTTTAAATGGAGAAAATAATTGACAAAATGTGTATCATATTTATATCAAGACCTGAAACTAGTGATTGAGACCATTAACTCATATTTACTTATGTTTATATATTAGCCAATAGATTTACATTCAAACAAACCTTTTTATGGAACTAGCAAAGTCAGCCCTGTCTTGTGGCTAACTGCTGCTTCTGTCCTACTTCCTGAGCTCCATTTTACAGACTGGAGGACTTTTTCTTTTTTTCGGTCTGCTCATAACTGGCTGTACATATGCTGATCCACTGATTTGTAGATTGACACTGTTACATCAGGAGTAATAAGTTATATATATATACACAAGTATGGCCTTCGGTGTCTGATTGAATACAAGAGATGCGGCAAAGTTTTGGAGTCAGTTAGATCATGTGCGTCACTAATAAGGCCTTGACTTTTACCTGCACTGTCATGGAGAGGGGCTGGCTTCAGTCAGCTCACTCAGCCAGAAACCCCCCCAGATGGCAGGGCTAACGCAGGTCAAGTGATTTGGCGCCTCAAGTGTATTAAAGCTATTTACAAGGGACTAAAGGATTTACGTTGTTTCACCCATTGGGTCTGCAATTTTATGTGACCTGGCACTGGGCTGCTGCATTTTTCTGACCCTCTCAATCAATACAAAGATGTAATAAACAATGTTGCCTTTATGGGTGTTTGGCTTTTGTGTTTAGTTGCAGGGTAATGAAGTTTTTATAGGTGGCTCCCGATGCCTGGTGTGAAGGCAAACAGTTGAGATTACATGAGATCCTCTGCACTCTCTCATTCACACACACAAACACATGTTTGTGCAGCACTCTTTGTGAGGACACCCATAGATATAATGCATTCCCCGGCTCCGTACCTGAATGTTAACCGATAAAACTAAATGCCTAATCATAATTCTTACCCTAACTCTAACCTTAACCCAATTCTAACTCTAACCTCACACTAAAAAACCAGGTCACCTCAAAAAGCCCTCACAAGATCAAAATGCAAAATGTCCTCACAAAAAGGTTACACACACAGGTTTACACAGCTTTCATTTTTCTTGGGACACAAATTCCTAATGAATTGGACAGCCTAAAGAAAAGATTATTCCTAAACTTAACTATAAGCAGTTAATGCCTAACCCCAACGGTAACCTAACCTCAACTCAAATCTTAATCCTTAACTTAAGCAGGTCCTTAGAAATTAGGTTCTGCTTCATTAGGACCAGATTTTGGTCTTTATTAGGACTACTGGTCCTGACAAGATCACATATGTAGTGTTTGACATTAATGAATATTAATAACACTACCAGTAGTTACCTAGTGTCTTGACCTGTTATATCTTTTGCCACTTCCTTGAATTATCACAATGTACAGAAAACTACCTGTAGTTTGATACATCACTGGGGGATGCAAGTCTCTTTTTCTGATTCTATTTTTATATAAATACTCCAAGATAGTCTAACTGACCCTAAACATAAGTAACATAAAGTTTAAGCCCAGTTTGTGTCAACAAAAAGAGAACATGGGGGGGAAAAGAAGTAAAAAAATTCAAAATATAATTTCACTATAAATTCACTTTAATATCAGTGGGGTTGTTTGACCACAATCAAGTAAAACCATTTTCAACAAAGCAGAATCTGTAATATAGGGGAAGCATTTCTGATTTAAACCACAATGAAGATCACACAATCAAGGAAAATAATGGTATTGACTCAAGAACCAAAAGTGCACCAGACTGCACTTTACAAATACTATGTAGTTCTGCTCTTTTCCTCCACTGCACTGATTTTACGGCTGTTGCTTTTTAGAATAACCAGAGTGCCTCCCAACCCTTTTGACAAAAACGCAACATCTTGGGTATAGTTTTCATGTTGTTGGCAGTTTCAACAAAGAGAAATTTCCCTTCTAAACCTCAGCTGTTTTCATTTAAGTGATTGTTTGTGGTCCAAAGAGGTAAAAATATGAAATATTTCACCAAAGAATCAAAGATCAGAGGCACTCCTCATAACATACTACAAAAGTGTGTACCAGAACTTTGATGTTTCTTCATTTTTTTCCTTTTCATCACTTGCCTCACCCTTCATCTTCATCTTATGACTATATAATTGGCTTCACCTTGAGGTTTAGAAATACTGGTCTGAAAATAAAATAGTCAAAAGTAGCCCCTGCAACAGCACAAAAACAAAACGATTTAGTAATATAATGTATGAAAGTACATTTGGCCAGTACATTTTACTTGAAGATGCTGTACAGCAGAACTTGAAATTGAGTGCAGTTGTACTGCTACTAACATGGTAGAGTTACATGAAGACAGATGCTGCCATCTTGTGGACAACTCTATAGAGAAACTGCACAAAATTGGGCTCATGCTTGCCACAGAAGTCTTTTATCCCCTGAATAAGTTGAATTACTCATTCCCACCTCCAAAAAACACATCAGAGCGTCAGTTATACCCTTTCAGCCTTGCAGCTAAACACTAGGAAGATGGATGAATCCTGGATATTGCTTTGTCTTGTGATCACATTGCACCACTCAATGGTGCTAATCAAGCCAATGATTAATAATAGATTAAAAATCTACATTGAGTGGCAGGCAGCGTAAGCTTACAATTGATTTAGCAAAATTGACGAATAAAATGGGGGTGAAGTGGTAATTGCACACTGCAGTCAGAATATGATTGCCTCTGGAGCATAAAAATACACACTCACAAGAACACGGGCGAATTTACAGCCATTGGCCTGTCGGTGCCCTCGCCTTCTGGTTCCAGACAGGCAATGTGTTCCAGATTAGATCAAACTCTAGGATGCCCATTTCAATTCCAACAGCAGCCATACGGCACTTGGTTACCATGACAACACTCACAGTCTGGTTCAATGTTTACAGATATAAAAATAGACAATGGTTGTGAGTCAGTTCAGGACTCACTGAGATGATAGTGGGCAAGAGACAATCAGAAAAAGAGCATGATTACATGGCTATTAGCCTGTTTGAGGATTTGGCATCAGTCTGATGATACAGCAGCAAGCTGCACAGCTCCAACTTGAGTGTTTCCAACTTCATGGTTGGTGCTTCACATGTCTTCAGCTGCCACAGAGTGGACAGAGGTGTCCTCTGAAAAGCAAAGCAGACACAAATGAGTCAAAGAGACACAAACATTCAAAACAATCAAACAGCGGCAGAACAACCACAAAATAAACACAAAATTACTATAAAGAAACACAATATGGCCACAGCAGTGCTAAAAAGGTAAACATGTAATTCAATAAACCACAAACGGACATAAAACAACCACAAAGAAAATGCAAAATCACTATAAATAGATGCAATATGACCAGAGCAATGCAAATGAGTAAAAAGTGATGCAAATCAGCAACTAAAGTCACACAAAAAATACAACTACACAAAACAAGCACAAAAATATACACAATACAACCATCAGAATTAAAAGTTTAAAGGTTAGTGCAATTTTTAAGACTTGCTTTCACATTAAAAAAACAAAAAACAAATCATTCACAGATTACACAATTACCTGAATTGAATGCACATGTGAAGACTAATCAGATTACACAGAGCTCGGTCACCATGAATAATGCTAACCTATAAATAGGAGTTTAATTTTCGGGAGTTTTTGGTGGAGGACAATTTTGGATGTTCATTTTAACTGCAATCTTGTATTGAGAATAAAAGAAAACATGTAGGCCAGGTTAAAGATATTGTGTTTATACTTAGCCCAGTTGTGTGCAGTTATGGTCTATACATTTTGTTTGTGTGTAAAGTTTGGAAGCTGAAGAATCATTTTAAGAGGAGTTTATATAGTTTTTTCAATGTTATGTTTGCTGCAACGGCAGATATGAAGTTTGTATTTTAAGATGTGCTATTATTTGGTGTTCCGTCATTACACTGGATACATTTAGAAATGTTCCCCCTTCACCTTTTAGATTGTACCTCAGTCAGGAACCAAAGGTTTCTAAATCGCTTTCTGAGATGAAAGGTCATGAGTTGTCAGTCAGTGTGATTTATTTCCAGTTTAATAAAACCCTCATGTGTCGCGCTTCCCCTTCCACTCAGATTGCTAACATTATTAGAGAAATGCGATCTCAGTCCAAGTAGCAACAAAGTGTTATTGACTAATTCTAGTTGTCAGTGTGGTAAAGTGACGAGTTGGGGACTAGTGAAGCCATAATTGTCTGACTCTTGTTTGATGTGGCAAATAAAGCAGATGAAACACTGCATCTTAACTTCTAAACAACTGCAGTTTTTCTTTTTCTTTATAGTGTCGTATTAGTTCTGCTGAAACAGTCTCTGTTTAAACACAAAACTAAACTAGCCCAGACCTTCTGGCATCTTCATTTACTCGTTTTATTTGTTGGCCTCTTGCATACCTTGTGTAATGTTGTTCTGGTAAAATGGAGCAGCTTGTTTTCCCCCTACTGTGTTGTTTGAACTCTACAGATCCCTTTTATTATTGTCCTTGCGGTTTTAAAGTCCATTTATGTCACAACCTTACTGCTGTAATTGCGTCCTGAGTAACAGTAAACAAATCTCACATGCTTTTTGTTTTAAAAGCTTGGTAAACATTAGTTTTTAAATCACATTTCAAAACAGAAAGAAACATTCAATTTCTTGTTTCACACTGCAACATCTATTTTATCTTACATCTATTTGCCCTGCTAATGTCAAAATTGTCAGATGGAGCTTACTGGCCCCAAAATAGTTTTTTTCCCCCCAGTGTTTTATTTAACTTCAACCATCAACATAAGACTTTGTCACCTGGATTCGCACATTCCCACCTGCTCACCTGTTCTTCATTAGCTCATTAGCTCCATGAGATATCTGCTTACACTAGGTCACACTGCCTTTGCTACCCTAATCTCTTTGTGGTCTCCTGTTTTTGTACCCCTATATTTGTTTTTTTGACAGTGCTTCTTGTGTGCTTTTGCTTTTTCTCGCTTTTAATAGTTTTGTGTGTCTTTTTTGGAATATTTGTTAATTGTAAAATACTAATTAGCTCTATTACGACAATGTACAGCTGAGACTAATGTGCATGTCATTAGGGCTGCAGGTGTTCATCATAAAGCAAAATTCAAATCTTGACGTTGGCTCAAGAAAGATGAACAGCTGACTAGTCGCTAGTTGTTTCCAGTTTGCAGTTTATTGCAGCAGCACAGTATAGTACGTTTGGTTGTGAGGCTCTGATGCCATCACTCCCCCTTTATAGAAGTAAACGAGTACTATCTAAAATCCCTGTCGAAGCCCACAAGTGGATGCCAGTGTAGTGCAGCAGAGGCAATGACAGCACAGGGAAAGAAGGGAAATCTGTACAGCTTGAGCAGATGGTGACTCATGGATGGTGCGAGGTGTGTCACACGAGTACAGCAGAGCTGCTTAGAGTTAACTCTCGGAACTAGATTGCAAGCATTGCTTCGTTTACCCATCACTCATCCATAGTGGGGCATGAGTGTCTGAGCCAAATCATGGGAACCTGTTCAACTATTGTTGAGATACTTCAGATCAACAGACCTGTTCTCACTTGGATGTTCCTCTGTGTGTTCGTGTAGAGGAATACATTACGTATATTATTATTCATGTGTGTCTATTGTGTAATATGTTGGTCTGTATTGCATGTTTTACCGCAGTATGTTCTACATGTTTTTTTATTTGGACCCACCTCAAAGTTGCAAATTTATGTTGTTGATCATTGTTGATGTTGTATACCAATGGGAGCATAAAATGATGTAACATTATTTGTAACATAATTTGTATGCGGAAAATACCTGTCTCAGGGAGCATTTGTGTGTATACGGTGGTAGGGTTTGGCAAGAAATATTTGTCCTGTCAAACTGTGCAGCGACCAAGTCAAACTCCAACATGTTTGCACAACATTTAAACTATTGCTTTACTGCCATTACGACAACACCTAATGTTATTTTGAATGCGTATATCAGATATTTTCAAGAAACGCATAATAAATGTATCACAACTTCATTTTAAGTGTCATGTTATTTGAAACATATTCACATGAATCTTGGTGAGGTTTCTGGGTCCAGACCCACTATCTGGGAGTAGCAGTTTTATAGTATCTTGAATAACGTATTGTTCTTTTCATTATTGATCTCCATGCTTATAATGTAAATGGCCAATGACTTTAATGTAAATCTAAGTCTTATATTCTACTTTCATTAGGACATTGTAATCATAGTTGTATAGAAACTGAGAAAACGTTGTCGTAGTTGTCAATGTGCACTGCCCCAGTTCATTCAATAAATAAAAATAATTGAAGTAACATAGAGTAATGAAGACTTACTGTATACGATTACTGCTGGTCATTCTATGTCAGTGTACACAGAAACAAGGGTAGTGCATGTTTGTATAAAATGTATACAAACATGCACCCTTGTTTGAATCTTGGGGGCAGAATTGCTGAGCAAATGTGTCCTCTCATAAAAGTCTTCAGTATAATATCTTCTATCTTATATTTAGTTTATGCCATAATCTCTGCTAAAGTGACTGAAGCAGTGTGTACCAAACATTCACCAAACCTACATGGAGACTTTGGGGAGTGCATTCATTCATTTTTTTTCTAGAAAGCAAGTGGCAAGAGGTTTGAGGCTCCTCCCTGAGAGTTTGTGAAAACATTCCAGCAAACTGAGAGCAGTCAAAGAATTGGAAACTCTGGGCGGCCACTTACTCCTCGATCCCTCTCACCTCTTTGCACATGTAGTTGCACTGTATACCAGTGTTTGTAGGTTGTGTAAAGCTTTGGGTACAATACTGCTGGAGGGTTCTCTAGAGAGTTCTTTAAATTCTGGATACACAAAGAAACTCCGCTGTTGCATTAAGCAGCTCACAATGAAGCTGGTGTTAGTCCTCCTTGTTTCCACAGCCTTGACCTGCACGGAAGCCCAGTATTACTACCAGGGCCTGATGGATTATCTGGAGAACAGGTTATTAGCTATTGAGGTAAGAAGAAACCTTCCTTTAAATGACTATCTGATCAAAATACTACCTTTCCCATGCAGCACACATCTCTCTGATGTAACTAATTAGAAATGCAAGTTGATGCCTTTGAGTTCACGTCTGCCGCCTCCTCCTTTTTGATTTTAATTTAATTTCTTAAATAATCCAGTCAAATTAATGCAATATGTGTCCAGCTCATCAACTCTGCAGAGGCCTGTGGCAGAATATCAGCTGGTGCATGCAGAGCTCTGCTCCTCATGCAACATGCAACTTGTGTTCAACAACATATTATTTCTTCAGCGTGTAAGACAATGACACACCAGTAATGAGTACAAGCTTAACCTTTGCTGCCTTGGCATCAAACATCCTGCAAGACTAATAGGAAGGTGTTTTTTTTGCAAAGGTAGAGTGAATCTGTATCACTGCTAAATGCCCCAGGGAAAGAGTTCAGTATTGTGTGTTTTGAAGAAAAAAAGAAAAAGAAAAAGCAAAGCAGTACAAAGCCGTGTGTGTTTCACGACAAGACAGCACGCTCATTTTTTAATGTTGGCTTAAGGTGAATTTGTTATGAAAAGCAAGGAGATTACATGTTTGGTTGCCTCAGGGAGTCATTTAAGTGAACTCTATTTTAAGTACACTCCAGTTTCAGTCTTAATTTTCTTTTCCATCAACAGTGTGTGGCTCTGATGCAAAAATGACAATCATAAAACTGTAATTTGAATGAAATGAAGTATCTTTTTACAGCTAAGTCTTGCTCACTTTGCCCCCCTGTGGCTCCCCTCCAGTCTCCATTTCAACATGCTGGCTCAACTTCAGCTCTGATATGAACACAGCAATTCATCAGTGAGTTCTTATTGAACTTTTATTTCCATTTGACCAGAGGCCTTAACCAAGCAAAGGGAAGAAAATGAAATGGAGGCAGATGAGACAGTGAAGCAGCCGTCAGTTATTACATCTGGCTCTGAATGATTCACCCTTCACTCTGACTGTGTCAGTCACAGCACTGGGAAACACACCACTGTTTGCTATTTGGTGAAGATGCTTTGATTGAAATAGGTGGTTTTTTTTCCATGTGAAAAATTGTGGTAGGCAACAAAACCAGCAGCTTTTTACATCTGAGGCTGTGCCAAGGCACAAAGGTGCTTTAAAGAAAATGCAAACGTTTGCATGCTGACATCCTCTTAATGACAGTGCTAGCAGGTTGATATTTAGTGCACGTAATGATGCAGTGATGCCGACTTTGGCATAATGGGAAGAAAAAAAAGAAGCACTCATTTACTCCAAGTTCGTTAAAGTTATCCTACAGTTGTTACATTAGATAAACAGGCGAGATTGCGTATATAGCATTTATTTACCAAATATAACAAGATACTTTATGTAACCCATTAAGGCACAAGGAGACCATGCTATTTTCCACCTCCATGTATATGTAGTTGCAATGATAAATGAATTACATAAATGGAGTATAAAACACCGGGGGGAAAACATCTTCCAAACATTAATATCAGTCCCATCTTCCACCCCACAGTAGTGCAAGCAGTGTTGATGTGTGTGTTCTTTGAACTTCTTGAATTCTAGTTGGAGGATACATTATGTTTTTGTTCTTAATTTTTCATTATATCATACACGATATGATGCAGTACAACAGCAAATTGTAGAACATGTGTAAGGTATTGTTTGTCAATAAAAGCCATTTATGGAGAGCAACATGTATTTCCCATTTTGAACTACCTTAGTGGTTGTCATATACATCACATTATAATGTAATGATGCCCGTTTTGTGCATTCATTCTCTTGTTGGTTGGTCAGTTCCCCCAAACTCACTGTTGACACCTTGAAGTTGCTTGTTAGAGGTAGGGTGTGAGATCATTCTCTGGAGCATGTTTTACTGTATTGCTTAAAATCCTCTTCACACTCCGATTGTAACAATTAATTAATGCATTGTTGAGAACCAAAACGAAAGACGTTTTTTGGGAATGCCACTGTCATGAAAAAGACGGTGCTGCATTTGAATGGTGAAAGCCCAGAAAGGGCTGCAAAGTGATGGTTTCTACTGGACAGATAGATTGACTTTAGGTTTTTGTGATTTTGTACCCAATGTACCCAATGTTGTGCACTAGTGCTTGTGAATCTGTTTGTTGCACACTCCTGTGCTCTGGAGGTGTGGCTTTGGATGAAGAAAGGGGTTTGGACAGTTTTTCCAGGATCTCCAACCCTATCTTTAAGAGAATGTTGCTCATCAGGGAAATTACATAGTTTTTTTTTCCCAAAGTAAACAGTTTTTCTGGTGATATGACATGGAAAAACAAAACACACAGTGCATTACATTATTTTATTTATTTTATTTGTTCTCCTTTTGCCTTGTAGGACCGCATGCAGTTTTGGCATGAAGAATCTCGTCGCTACCACACAGAGCTCAAAGATTTCAAAAAGTTAACTACTGAGACCATGGATGGGCTGAGGACTGAGCACAGCGTGCTGTTCAAGGATCTGGAAGGAGCTGCAGTTCAGATGGACCGGGTGGAGCGAGCGATGGACAATGTGGAGACCCAGACTTCACCTCGGGCCTGTGCGAATAAGGCAGACAAGGTGGTGGAGCAGGGAATCTGGGGGCTGGAGGAGAGCAGAGGAGAGGAGGAAGAAGAGGAAGAAGACTGGGAGGAGCTGCACTCCAAAGTGTCTGGTGAGTTGTAGTAAAATAAAACCACACTTTTGCCAAATTTCCCCTGCAGAGTAGCTGCTTTTGATCTTTATTTTTATTATTGGGATGACACAGGAGTGGAGTTACATTTATCATTACACATCTGCACCAACGCTTACACCGAGTTGCTGTCTTGGAAAAGCCATGCCACTGGAAAATATGAAACAATCACAGCGTTGTTGCAAGTCATCTCAGGGAATCGGTCATGTTTTCCAGGAGACGACTCATTTATTTGAGCAGAGCTACACCGCAGGTTTTGATGTTTGAGCACAGCGTTTGTCTTCATGAGCTCACATCCAAATACATGGTGCTACAAACAACACAGACTTAAAACTAGCACAGTGAGTCAGTTACTCCGGAAATAGAAAAAAACATTTCAGCATGATGTAAAATGTTGTGATTTTAAATCCATGTTTCATCAAATTCTTCTGGTACCATTTATATAGGACATACACATTCAATAATGCAGTAAAAGAAAAACCTTTGTTCAGAATTATAAAAATTAAGGGGCATTTCCATTTCTGTCACTCATACTTGGATGATAGTAGATAATGATGATGCAGGATAAAAAGTTTCATTTACTTTTTTCTGGGTCAGACCTCCTGTGAAATCTGCAGAGAGCAGAGGAAATGAAACTGCCCTGAGGTCATCTGCGTTATACTCCCAAGCTCGTGTTCGCACGAGTAAGATTTGAACACAGTGAATCATTGTGAAAGCCCAATTTGTGACCCAAAAGACACTGTACTGCACCACATTGCACAGGCACGTGAGCATCATAATAATTTTGCTCTGGGACACTTCAGGGACGTGGTCCTTTGTTTGTGTATTTTAGTGACAGCACGGTATTAGTCTTACCTCTCTTACAGAAAGCATCTTTATTCTGTCCGTGTTCTGCACTCATGTTTCCTCTATTTATGAGTTGTGTGTTCAACTTCTCCCCCACGGGTTTGAATTTGCTTTAATTTGAAAAGCCATATATTGACTGCTGCAGGCTGCTTAAAGTTTGCTGCTTAAAGTTTGTGTACACCCCCCCCCCCCTTTTTTTTTCCCTGCAGACTGTGTTGAAATCATTTCTGGCATCAGATCAGTGAAGATTCTAAAAAGACTGGGCAGTCCCAAGGGGATGTGGACCAGAGACCCCAGGTCATCCAGAGTTTATGTCTTTAATGGGACATCGGGAGATGTTATCTATCAATTTGACTCTGTGCAGGACTTTTCACGCTCTTCAGGAGTTGAAGAGGGCAGCAAACAGATCCAGCTGCCCTTTTCATGGATTGGTCCTGGCAGTGCTGTTTATAACGGCTGTTTGTACTACTTAAAACAGGAGGCTGGTGCAGACATACAGGTGGTCAAATACGACCTGCTTAGCGGCTCAGTGACAGATACTGCCATGTTCCCCGTGGACAGCCATGCTACCGTTTACAACCTCAACCCTGAGATTGTTGCAGACCTTGCAGTAGATGATGAGGGCCTCTGGCTGCTGTATGCCAATAGTGACAGCGAGCCGAACATCAACCTTGCAAAAATGGACCCTGCCACACTTGATATAGAAGAAATATGGGACACCAGGTGCCCAAGGGAACATGCAGAGGCAGCTTTTGTGGTCTGTGGCACTGTCTATGTTGTTTATAACACGCGCCTGCCCAGCCGGTCACGGGTTCAGTGTGTGTTTGATGTCAACGACATGGTGATCAGCGAGGAGGCTCCACTGCTCTACTTCCCTAGAAGGTACGGAGCCCATGCCAGTCTGAAATACAATCCCGAGGAAAAACAGCTATATGGCTGGGACGATGGCTACCAAATCATTTACAGATTGACCATGAAGAGGAAACTCCTGGTTTGACAGCAGGGAAGTGGTGTCGGGTTTTCAAATCAAAGGTAAACTTGTACATGTGATCCTCCCTCCCATGATTTAGTCCCTTGCATTGAATTGTGGGACTTCCACTTTCACTGAAGAAGCATCTGCGGACATCAATACAAAGCATGTCTAACTTAGCTGGCTGCAGGTCGTGAACAGGATATTGTTGTCAATCAAACGTGGGGCAGAAATAAGTCAAGCTTTTACTTAAAACAGCATGATGTGATCATGTCTTATTTTACTGTTGGATCAGTGGTTTTAACAATGGTGTTTTGTGTCTATTTATCCTTTGAGATAAACAAAGTCCTGCTCTACTTTTTTTTAAGCATGCTTGAATTTATTCCAATGCAAGTGATCATCAGGGATGAGGTCAGTAAAGTATCTAAAATGCTACTGTTTAATTACTTACACATGTTCTGAACTTTTGTATTTAGGCCCTGAGCACTCAGTGGTGGGAGGAACTATTGAAATTCCCCAAAGGATCATATTTTTGAGCTACAAAAACATTGGTGAAAATGAATAAAAATTGGCACACAACATTTTATAAAATACGTAAAAGTGATGCAAAATGGCTCAGTACTAAGCCAAAACTAAGTTGCACCAAATTTCACGAAATTTGATGGGATCATCTCACAGCCCAAGAAGAGACTTGTAACTTCGCTGTACATTGACCGATTGAAACTCTATATTTGACATCGAACATGTTTACGAACATGAATTTAACCCAACCGGAAGTCAGCCATTTTGAATTCAACCAGCGTGTGGCCACGAAACAGGAAGTGCCCTTTAAATTTGACATACTGAACGATCTGCTTGAAACTTCATACATGGGACAAGAGATCCTGAACGCGTCTACAAACTTGACCTTGAGCCAACAGGTGCAAGGTGTGCAAGCTGTGACCTCCCAACAGGAAGTTAGCCACCCGTAACAGGAAGTGCCCTTTAACTTTGCTGTACATTGACCGATCTGCTTGAAACATCAGCACATAAACTGAGTCAAGAGCAAAGTGCCACCTGCTGGCAGTGTGGCACCTTCGGTGGCCCGTACACAGCTTAAATTGTATTTGTATTTTTATCAGCCTTTTGTATTTTAATAGATGTCGGGCCTTTGGGATGCCTACATTGAACCACTGAAGTGGTTTCCAACCATGGTGTCAGTGCAATCTCATATACATCTCTGATCATAAAATCTTTCAAAATGATTCCTACAAAATTGTCAGTGCTGTAGACAAATGTAATCAGCTCGAATGCCTCTCTTTTATTAGCCACAGTGCAACTCTTGAACTCTACAGAACTCATGTAGACACTGGCTCAGTGAAAGTAAGTCCCACTAATTATTGATGCAAGGTACTATATAGTCAGGCAGCAGTAATTAGGTGGATACAACAATCTATGTCACCACTTTTACACTGTATTTACCTAGTACTTTTTATATGGATCACAGATAACATGCATACTTAAAAAAACTGTATGTATACATTTATCTTTTGAAATACTTGGTACATTTTATTCCTTTTGTTTGTGTAAAATACCAGACAAATGCCATTCACTTTATTAGAGTGTTATGTGTACTCTCATTTAATCCATGTATTGACTCAATAGTAATCTTGTTTCAGTTGTGTTGCCCCCTCTCGCTGCTTGTTAAGCCACTGGCTGTGTTGTTGTTATTATGTGGTGTGTTTATTGCAAAAATAACAACACTGAAGCCATTTTGCATAAGTCTTTTAATCAAAGGAAAGAAAAAGTCATGTCACAGAACTGGTAACACATCACACCCCATTGGAGAAGATAGAACAAATTATTTTCTGATGTTTATTATCAGACATGTTGAAACAGAAGAAGGACAATTTGTGGCTGTGTGAAATTTAGGTTTACTTTATTACACACTGGGTCACTCGTGAGTCCTGATAATGAATGAATGGATAGACTCATGATAGACTTTCGTCTGAGCTAACAACTGTTGGTGTCAGTCACCAGCACATTTTCTCAAACATTTCTGTACTTACAAATACAAAATGCTCGATTAAAAAATTGGAAAGTCAGTGCTATCATAACAGTTAGAAGGGATACAAGATCATAACAAGAAACGGTACAATAGTAGGCAAAGCTAGAGGATTTGAGACAGTCCATAAACTGAGGCAATTGATTTAACAGGTTTCATCTACTATGGAAACACACCATATTATCAGAGAAATATATGACCATCATAAAGCACATAGTTTTTTCCCCCAACAAAAAGGAACAGAAAGTAATTTAGTATTCAACCACGTTTCAAATTTCACACTTAAATAAGGTATTATGAATTTATGGATAATGCCACTAGTCTAGAGAGGAAATATACCGTGACAATGACGGTGGGGGGGGGGGGGGGTGTTGATGTCGTGATGGATTACGCCGAGCACAAACAATAATGAACTGACTCATTCTCCCTATAATAAGCGCCAATTAGAGAAATGCCACTGCTCTGTAGATGCTGACCTGTCCACCCATCCGCTGCCCCCGCCTCGTCGTCTCAGCTTTGCACCCACACGGCGGCAATAAACAGCTCGCTCTGAGTGAACTTACCAATAGAGGAAATGACTAAAACAGACCCTGCTGGGTCTGCTGTGTGCATCTGCTCTCGTCTTGGTGTCTGGCCAAAGACATTTTCACAAAACCCGATGATATAGTGTGTTCACTGTACTGCACTGTTCTCCAACTGCAGACACTCAGGAATTGTAGTATTACTTGTCCTTGGTTTCTGAATGAGGCACCAGCAATCAGGACGAGTCAATGCCAACGAACGTGGTTACATATCTGATTTAAATGGTTGTTGGCAGCTGCTGAGATAAAACTAAACTGAATTCTATTTCAGAAATGGCTCTCATTTCATTCCCCACTTGCTTTTTTTTCCCATCTGTGCTGTGCTTTGTTTCTGTATTTTTTTTTTTATCATCCTGAGGGAAATTTATCTTGTGCTGTGTGTATTTCTGGTGCATTTATCCGTTTGGTTGTACCTACTCTTATTTATTTCCTACTTGTTTTCTACTTGCTTGCATTGCGTTAAGTGTTAAGGGGCACTGTAAATTAGTGAGTTTCCAACCATGCATTTTCAATTTGTAATAAGAAACAAAGTGGAAACACTGTAGAATTGAAAATCTTAACATTGTGGAACAATTTCATTTTTCAGTGAGGAGGTTGTATTAACAAAAATCAAAACATAAAGTGCAGTGGAACCTGACATAACGTACATGATTTACAGTAAACATGCAAAGCTGCACAGTGGGCTTCTCAGTGGAGTGCCAAACCAAACCAATCTGCAAATGCAGTATATTCCAAAAAATGTGAATGGTATTGCATCCAAATCATTTTACTATGTCTATTTATTGGCTCACTGTACCATTTTACTTTTTGGAATATACCCCAAAACAACATGGAGATCACAAATGCAGCCGTCAAAACATCATAACATAAATGTGATACGTTCGATACAAACGGTTTTCATTGTTTTACTTGTGGTCTTTTATCACTCAGAGTTCATACAACAGCAATGGGCTCTTGCTAGACAAAGAGAAATAAACTTATGATAGATGGTATTTGGAATATCACTGGTAACAAAATAACAACAAAACCATTACAAAATAACAACAGAGATTGAAATCTTGTCCTTTTTAACAATAAAATATACCATACATGGATATAGTATGTGCCAGATGTGTTACACGAGTGCAAGTCTGCGTATGAGCTGCGGTGTACAGGCAAAGCTTCATTCGTAATAAAAAATGAATGAAAAAGATACAAGATTCATCAGCCACATATCAGCCTTGTGATTGTTTTTCTTTTCTGTGGTGAATCATAAGTGTGACATAATGATGTATTTTCCATCCAAAAGACATTAGTCTGTTATTTCTCCTGCATTAGCCCTCACCAAGTCCCACAAAGTAACTCTTAATGCACTTTAAAGTCATCAGCTACAGTGTTGATCATGTTGCCTGACAAATAACAGAATTCATAAAACTTATATATATTAAAATATTTTCTCATGATCTGACATTTTCATCTGTGGGATATTGAATATTTCATATATATATATATATATATATATATATATATATATATATATATATATATATATATATATATATATATATTAGTAGAAATCAAATTATTAAGTCGGAATCGGTGATACAACAGTAATCCAGGTCTTGTTTGACTTTATCATAATAGATAGTAATTCTGCTAATGCAAAGAAAAGTCAAATAACAGCAGTGCTGCAGTCTTTTTCTCACCATAAGTATGAATGGCATATTTACGTACACATGATCCCCGTATGACTATTGGCAGGATGAATATCAAGAAAGTTCCATGTGTCTAAGTTTAGGAGTTAATGATTTTCTCAGTTATTACCACCAACAAGGCTAGATCTTCTTTTTTTTTTTTTTTTTTTTTCCCATTTTTTAAAATATTATATCTATACCTTTCATCATATATTTTCTGTTTGGACCAAATGAAACACACATACAGTATAAGGCAAACAACTACATGAAACTATCTATACACATTCACCAAAAACCTGTTCAGAAAAAGTCAAATTGCTTTAGAAGGAAAACATGAGTGTGTATGAATTTGCATTTTCAAAGTAAGGTAAGGGTGTGTAACGTGTGCTCACAAAATTATCTTTTTTTTTTATTGTTTACATTAAAATGTATGTTATCTTTTTTTTCATCACATATTTGTGCCTTTAACGGACAGTTTATCCATCTACTCCTTGTGCTGAGAATTGAGAGTTAAGATTGAAATTGTTAACACCGCTGCAGACGCAATGATCCTGCCGTTCCTTTCCGCTCCATCGTTACGTTAAACTCTTTGCCACGGGTGCTTCTGAAACCTCTTAAGTTTCAAAATTGTCAAGATGACAATATTTTATTTTCAGCCTGATCCTCAATAACGCGGAACTCAGTTAGTTTCCTCAAGTCATTGAAAAACCTGGAAGTATATCGAGCTCAGCTGGAGCCTTGAAATTCATTTCAGCTTTGTTATTCTCAACCAAAGACTGATGGAGTGTTTTTTTTTTTGTTTTTTTTTTACATCTAATAGTTTTCAAAATGCCAAAGTATTGTTCAGTGTTGTTTTATACAAACACACCGCTGTAAAATTCAACGAGAGCTGCAGATTTCTTCAGATTCTCTTCTCTTTTTCAACTTCCAACATGTCCTCCACTTCCCCATGTGAAACTTCTGCTGCTTTCAGTTATTTTTTCCCCCCACCACATCAAAGAGTCTCTGTAGCACACAGCTGCAGTCTCCTGTCAGGAAAAAGATATCTGTTTGCCTCGGCCTGGACAACCCAACATTAAATATTTGTCCAGCCGGTCTCCTCTGAGGACAACAAGGGGCGGCTCTGGATCATCACACTGTCCACATTTCAAATCGGAGAGTCTAAAACTTTAACCTGAAAAGACGATGCGCTTCACACAACTAGCGGACTGGTGGTGGTCCTAGATTGGTTCTTGGTTCTCTCAGGACTAGACTTGAGGACGGGGAGGATATAGAAAGATAGAGAGACAGTAGGGTTGGGTTTCTCTTCAATCAGACAGACAGGAAGTGGATCAGCAGGAGGGAGGAAACCCCCTTCTGGGCTTCTGGGTCGCAGGTGGCTCTGCTCAGGGACTGGCAGGGGGCCGGGGTGAGGGGCAGGAGCCTTGGCTGTCAAAGCTGGCTGTCCTCGCCTTCCACTGCAGGACACAGAGACACACGGCAATGATTCATAGGGCACACGCTGCTTATTTTTACAGCACTGTCACCATCAGGTCACAACACAGAGGAAATAGCTGAACGTAGGAGAGCGTTGGTGTTCCAACGTTATGAGAGCAATATGGTATTTTAGTGGCAAACAATTTATTTAATTGCTCTCAAGAAATGATTGAAATTGAGATGCAAATGGATGCTTACAAAAAACAAACATGTCAAGACTAAAATAGATTTTTAATGATTAAAACACAAGGGCAATGATACAGGTGGTGTCGACCTATAAAAACCCAAACTAATTGATATCACAACAGTTCTGTTTGTATTATTACGCTATTGTGGCAAAATAATCACAATTGTAGTATACTTTAAATCATACAAGAAGCATGTTTATTAGACACGTTGATACAATAAACAATATAAAATGCTAGTTTTGTCATCATCGTTTCACCCCGATGCTTTGAAACCACAATTTCAACATGCTTTGAAGAGTGTAAACAGAAAAAACGATTGTTGCGTCAGTTCATGCAAGCCCCACAAAATAAGCCTTGAGCTTCAGCAAATACCTTTTTTTTTTTCGCTCACTGATTTTAGGCGATGGATAAACCAATATAAAAAATTTCTGGCCAAGTGTGAGGCTGGGCAATAATTCATACATCATTTCTATGAATGTTATGCCTCAGATGTTTAAGATGTTAAAAAAAACCACACAGTTTTGTCTTTGTCAGATTTTTGGTTTTCTGATATTTATCGTGATTATTATCGATACTGACTGCTTTGACAATACATTATTTTAATCATGTTTTCGGCCATTTTGTCAAGCCCTACATCATTACTTATGTAATACGTAAAAGCCCTCACTTCCTTGTCACAAAATCATGCAAACGTGTATTAAAAAAATCCCTCAAACCTACCTCCTTCTCAGATTTCTTAGACTCCAGCAGGGGGTGCCAGTGTGCAATGGGCTTGCGTGGATACGCCAGCATTTCGTTCCAGTGATCCCTGCCAAGTCCGTCAGCATGGCATCCAACCCTCATCACACCAATGATCTCATTATGACCTACCCTGTGGGGACAAATGCAACAAAAAAATATGCATATAAATACATCTGATTTAACCTGACGTGACATCCCATACATCACATTGTTGTTGTGTAATGGCATGAAGAACATTTTGTAATGGGAGGGGACACAGATCTGAGTCTGGATGTCCTCTTGATTGATACGCTGAATCTACGGCTGATTTTCCCTGTGACACTCAAATTGACTCATCTCTGGAAGGACAACAAAGCAGATCTGTGTGCTATTAACAATGTCTGAAGTGGAAATGAAAGCAGACTTAATTTCTCTTGAAGAAAACCTCAAAATTATTAGTTTAAACTGATTTATTCTCACGATAAGAGCAGATCAACTAGGTTTCTATTCTTGGGAGTGTCTACTTTTCTTTTCTTTTTAATAGAACACAGTTTAGTCTGACCTTTCAAGTCTGACCTTTAACGTGCATGTTCAATTCTGTTCGCTCTCTACACTACAGCCACTTTATCTCTCTCCTGTTACTGTTTTATATCTCACAATAAAAAAGGTAGACATTTAAAGTGACTCTAATTTGACTACTAGGAGTCATTTAAATCCAGTAAAATTTAAGATGAACTTACAACTTTTACATGTTCCTCAAGACTTTGCTTAAAATACCTTGTTAAAGAATGTGCCCTCAGTGAAAAATGGATCAAATATGTTTCTCTTCACCTTAAGCTGTTATTGATTCTTTTATTGATCTATGCCTGGCCCCTAAATTGGTTACAATGTATCAAAATCATGTGTTACACGGATACTCATTCTGCAGAGAAGCTTTAACATCCAAGTCTTACGAAGTTTAACATATTTTTGAATAAAAGAGAGAGAAGCTTTAATATTTTATTTATTGTGATCTGTTAACTTCATTAGATTTCAACTACTACAACTACAGAATTCTGAGATTTAGTTTTTCTGGAATTTAATCTCAGAATTCTGACATTTTTTTAAATCAAATCTCAGAATTGTGACTTTTTTCTCTGAATTCCTACTTTAATCTCAGAATTCTGACATTTTCTAATATAAAATCTCAGAATTCTGACTTTATTCTCAGAATTCCTACTTTAATCTCAGAATTATAACATTTTCTAGAATTTCGTCTCAGAATTCTGACTTTTTCTAGATTCAAATCTCAAAATTCTTCCTTTTTTTTCTCAGAAATCCTGCTTTAATCTCACAATTCTGAAAGAATTTTTATTTCTTTAAAAAAAAAAAAACGTGTTTACATGTGGCCCTAATACGCCACCGTACTTAACCGTGTAATAAAAACACTGGCTGTCAAACTGAAAGCCCAACACTCAGAGCTGCCACTTTCTATGACATATCATTTCATTTGTAGTTTGTACGTACAGATCGTAATCCATGACAGAGATGTGCAGGCTGACATGATCCATACTATCTGGTGGGATGTCAAAGATGATGGCCTCATTGTAGGTTGGATTCAGCGTGTTCTTTTTTATACTTGTCTTCTTCTTTTTCAAACGCCTCCCGTCACATATGAGGGACACTTTGACATAAGGATCTGATGAACAGAGGAAGAAAAGGTCACTCGCTTGTCATGTTTGGACATTCCCCAGGTTTCTTATTTAGGGCCTGTCCATATGGAAACGGGTTTAGGTGGACATGCATACTATTTTTGTCTGCGAGGCAAAACAAAGAGACAGCGTTCTAAGGGACCTGAAATGCAATTTTATGAAAACGCCCTAGGGTGGGAAAATCTTAAAGCGCCGGCCTTGCGTTTCCATGTAGACAGTGAATATGCTACTTTAGGAAAACACAATGACTTCATATTCCCCAGCTCTCTTGCGCTGTCATTCATTGTCTTTGGAGATTGTTTGACAGTTTTACCAACTACTGTCAATGAAAAATAACTAAAGTCAGTCTGAAAAGACACTAGATATCACTAGAACACATCATATCTTTAGAGATGACAAAAGAGAGGAGAAAACAAAACCAAAACAAACAAAAAATTGAATAAACAAAACGGATCAGTGATTGTTCCACACACATTCAGCTGCACTGTACATCCACAACTTGTCAACTTGTCTGTTTATGTGTGCAGTAAATACAGTTAGATGGATCTCACTCATGTGGCAGCATTGTGCTTGTCCTTAAGTATTAAGGTTTATGACAGAAAGTTGGTAGTCGTTTTTTTTTTCAAAGAAAAAAAAGTTGCCGGGGGTCTATAAAATCGCTAAATATGCATGTAAACGGCATTGTTTCCCTTTCTTTCCTCTGACTCGGTTAATTCAGTTTCATTTTCTGTAATGTGTAAAACGTCTTCTTCTCTCTTGTTGGTGTAACGTTACGGCGCCACTTACAGTCCTGGCATATGTACTACAGCGGTTCGAGCTATTTCCTGAAGCGATGCCGTCTTTACGGAGGAACTGTTTGAATACGGCAAAGAAGAAGATTGTTTACGCTTCGTGCCTTAGAAATCTTCCTGGGCAACAGTTAGCGTAAAAATAACGCCTCTGGTATAATATATGAAAATTTATTACCAACACGGTTCCAAGATGTCTGTCAAGAGGGAGCAGCCAGATGTATTACTCTAAGTGTTTTGTTTTTACTTAAGCATGAGAGGAAGCCTGGTGTTGGTAATGTGCAGTAAATGTGGATGAGTCGACACCAAGTGTGGAAAAAAACCGAGGCCTTAGATAGCATAAATAGCATGACTGTGAAAGCTTCCTGATGAATGCCGATTTCAATCTTCATCAGTCAGTGACAAATCGCGTGGTATGATCCATTATGCCGCATTTCAGTCGGATGTAAGCTGCCCTGAATCTATAACAGCAAACAAGAGCAAGTCGCTTTTACAATCCAGTGTGCCTGAAGGCACAATTTTGGTAGCTGTACGATTTTTATGATGCACACACTGATGGCATACAGCTAAATCCCCTAAGAACTCGGTGGATTAATATTGTGACTCACGTTAAAAGAAAAAAAAAAACATGAAATGTCATTAAACAGGGAAGGAAAAGCATCGTCTGAACCCTGGCATTTAATGAACAATAAATGTCACATTTTACAAGTGATATCAGTATTTTTTTGGGGAAAGGAGAGGAACAGCAGTGTATAAAATTAAACAAAACCGCTGGCGACTATTTGCTACTGTCTCGTGATATTGCAAGTGCTGAATGTTAATAACAGCTGAAATAAACAGGACGCAGGAGAAGTGGGGGGGGGGGGTGCCTGCCTCTCCACTGTTTGTTCATTTTATCTGTCACATTTACAATTGGATCTTCATGGGAGGAGGCTGTGCGTCATCTCTTTTGACTCATCTGCAAATTGGAGTGAATCACACAGACACACACACGGCTACAAGTGTGCACACACACACACACACACACATTTTACCTGAGTATCCGGTGATGTCCATGGCTTTGAGGTTCCTGCACTTGATGACAGTAAGTGTGAGTCTACCTGCAGTTGGCAGGTAGCAAAGTGAAAACATGATCTCTCCAAGGTCAACACTTTCCTGTAGGAATATATATGTACACACACATACACACAAACACACAAAATTATGTTTTAGTTTCACGTTGATATTCAGCACAGCACAGCAGTCAAGATGTGCAATCGGTGTACAGTGGCTTGCTCAAGGTCTTTCTGGGAGGAAATCTTGTCTTGTTTGTCTCTGAACGGACTATTGAAATGTGTTCCACTTTCTCAATCATAAAATAATAATAACAATACATTTATAGGCACCTTACAGGACATTCAAGGTCACCGTACAAAGTATAAATGTCAAATAAAAAACAAGAAACAACAAACAAGTGTCTGAAGAGGAGGAAGAGTTTTGAGCCGGGATTTGAAGATGGAGAGAGAATCAGAGTTTCTGATATCATGTGGTAAATTTGTTTCAGAGGCGAGGAGTGAAACGGGCAGGTGGGAGGTTATAGTTGGATGGAAGTGTAGGTGTGTTAATGTGGACGAGGTCAGCGAGGTTGTCAATGGCCTTGAAATTGAGGAGCAGAATCTTACGTATGTGATGCGATGTTTAACAGGGAGCCAGTGGAATTGCTGGTGAACAGGTGTTATACGGTTTGTGGACGGGTTTCTAGTGATGATGAGTGCTGTGGAGTTTTGGTACCAGTTGTAGTTTATGGATGGAATTGTCAGGTGGACCGAGCAGAAGTGAGCTACTATAGTCCGGGGCGTGATGTGACCACAGTGTGAACCAAGATGGCGGTACTGCTCAGTGAGTGACATTATTGATGTGTGATTTGAATGATTAACAGTCAAAACATCAGTGTCCTCTTGTGATGTCAAATAATCACTATTGAGATTAATATGCTAGCTGATTGTAGCTTATTTGGAAACGTGCATTAATGAGCCAATAAGTAATAAGCCAAAACATTTACATTTTTATGATCCGATTATAGCATCATGAGTCTCCTCAGGTACAGCAATGAATTTTAATGATAATGTTTGGTGGAAAGGGTTAGTTTAGACTCCAAACTAACCATTTACACCAGATAATATTACAATTCATATACAGTATGTCTCTATTGTGAACTATAGGGGCTGTATAGAAAAGAATGTTCTGTTAAGTTTAGACATTATGCAAACTATTATTTCCTGCACATACTATATGGATGTCTGTGCTTAAACCAGGGAGTTAGAGCCTCCTGAGAATTAGCTTTGTTTAACATAAAGAGAACAAACAGGGCAAACATTGATGCTCGTGTCTTAACCTTAGTAGTTTTCATTTGCTATATTTAAGAGATGAATTATATGTTTACCGAGATGTGTATGCTTTTTTGTATTGGGTTCAGTTCAATTTTCAAACTGAAATGTACACCTTTTCTTAAACTTAAAGTGCAGTACTATCTCTATTGATATTGGTCTGAATGTTACTTTTTTCATTAAAAATACTTATATTATTACACAATACAACACTGGCTCCAAGGAAAAGTACCCGTGTCCATGCTACTGCTACGCCTTTAGAAACGGTGTCTGTAGAGGAAACACGAGTGAAACTAAATGTGTCTGTTGTCTCTTTAACACTGAAGCTTTTGCTCTCTAAAAGTTTATGTTTGTGTAGTGTATGTGCTTTATGATTTTTCTGTACAGTACAGTATAGTACATTTGGACATTTATAGGTAACAATCATACTTTTTTTGGTGAAAGAGCTTCTACATACTGGTGTATTAACCATTACAGAAACATAAAAAATGTTTACCAGTGCTGTTAATATAGGGCAGTTGTGGCTTTGGGTGGTCGTCTAATAAATTTGTTAAGCACCGTATGTTTGAGGTTTCTTATGTGAATCTATTAAAGTGGCTGTTTCCCAGCTGCTCCCAGCAAAAACAAATCTCTGTAGAGAACCTCTCAAGTGAGGAAAAACCCTTCATGTTATCCAGACATCAGTCATTTTACTGCAGGAATTGGGTTTATTCTAAAGTCAAGGCTAATCTACTGTATGTATTTGCCACACGTCCTTATTCTCAATGCCGTTTTCATTACATCATCAAAATGCGCGTTTTGTTTCTTCCAAATAATCACTATCGCTTAAGAAAACAGATAAAAGCTCAGTGTAAACCACTTACTAACAAAATCAACAAGAGAATTAGCCTCAGTCAGTTTTGTGCGGAGGCTTGCATTATTCCGATCCCTTGTGTAGAGAATGTATATTATTCTAAAAGACTTTAAAGGAGAGACCATATGTACTATAGGGACAGTCGTGTAGGAGTCTCCACTGAGATAGTACTCTCCAGTGGAATGAAAGTCCTCTTTTCTGTCCCATGTGAATTCTGAGGCCCAACCTCAAAACAGTATTAAGTTTGCTGCAACCTCTAATCACTCTGAATGAGCTTGGTGAGAGTCTTGCTGATACACAAATCCCAACACTGCCCGCATGAGTGCAGCGGTCTTAACGTCTCCTTGTATGTAATGCTGCGATTTGTCATCTTTTTCTTTTCGGAAGGCTGGGATTTCACTTGAAGGGTGTTGTGGTACAGCCATAATGTGAGCGCACAGCAGAAATGCCCGCTGTTGTTAAAGCATGAAGTGACACTTTAATTAACCTTGTAGAAACACAAGTTGGCTTGTTGCCATCAGCGCTGCAGCTGTAACAGTGGTTTTTTCGGGGTTTTTTTTGGGAGTTGACCTGAATATATGGTATGACAATTAATCACCAGGAAATTTAGAAGACATTCATTGTCCCACAGTATGGATCTTTCCTGACTCGATGGTCCCTCTGACTTATAGCACACCCATTACATAATCATTTTTGTCTTCCAGTGAAATATTAAATTTTCTGGCATTAAATTAGGCTCATATATTCAGGAGAATGGATTCTGACAACTTTGATCATCATCAGGTCAATAATACCGTTTGTAACACACTTTTTGATTACATTTAGAACAAACATTCACTCATGTGACAATCTTTAGGTCACATTTTCACAATTCTATAATTAACTCTTAAAACCCATTTTGACCCAGCATGAGATGTTTTGTTTTATCTTTTTGTATTGTATGTGTTTTATATTTTTCTACAGTATTTTATTGTTTTATTGTTTGTTTTTAGGTCTATTATGTCTTATGTTTTGTTTTATTTATCTCTGATGTACAGAGATAAATTTCAGCTGTTTCAGTGACCTGGTCGGAACAAGGGCCTTTCTGCATGGAGTTCTCACTGTGTGTGCGTGGGTTTTCTCCAGGTTCTCCCACAGTTCAAAAACATGCATTAATGGGGATTAGGTAAATTAGACACTCGAAATTGACTGTAGATGTGAGCGTGAGAGTGGAGGGTTGTTTATCTCCATATGTGACCCTGTGATGGACTGGTGAACTGTCCAGAGTGTGACCCTGTCTATCGCCCAATGTGAGCTGGATTTGGCACAGCACCCCCCACGACCCTCATATGGAGGATAAAGTGGTAGAAGATCGATGGATGGATTGAAATTGCCATGGGAATAATACACAACGCCTTGTATGGACATCATGGGGGTGTGTGTTTATAGGTGAAATATTCAGGCTTTACAGAATGCATTTTATTTTGTCTTCTTATGTGTTGTTGAGTCGAAGTTATGATTAATTTCATATCGCATTTAAAAAGAACATAGAAAACGGTAGTAACAATAATTGTGCAGAAGTCACGAAATAGACAGTTTTTATTTTATTTTTTTTTCATAAAAACGAGACAAGTGAACTTTGAACTGCAACCTTTTGCTCAGGTGTGTTATATAGCTGGTTTCAGATTGCCTAGGTTGTGCTAAAAAAAAGGATATAAGACACTCTATATTGCACATTCTTACAGCCTCTGTATCTACGTTTTAACATAGTAATGGGAAAAAAACAGCCTAAATGCTCCGTGAAACACCTTTTTTTTCTCTCTGCGACTTTTAATTATCATTATATACAAGAGCAGTCAACTTCAAAATTCCACTCTCTTGTATTTATAAGATAATTTCCTCTTATTTAGTGATCACTCTCACTATATCACAGTCAAGACAAAATAGTTTTGCTGAGCTTGAACACACTCATGAGAACTAGCCGCTCTCCTACAGGATCATTATCTCAGGTCAATGTTATCGACAAATATCTCTGTTTGATCTACGAGCTGAAGAAAACTGCTGGCTGTTTTCTCTCCCCTGTCTGCTCATTAAGCTGCAGTGTTCTTAAGATGAGCCTGTATATTACCCGAGACTTTCATTATGCACTAATTCATGTTTGCTTTTTGTTACTAAAATCCCACCATCTGTGCCTTCTTTATGTTGCCAATCTTGAATTTAATGTGAGCAAGGGATTTTGTCATAAAATCATTTGGAGGTTCAATAAAGTTTGCGTGCCAAAGAGAGCGACCCGGCGTTTCTGCCTCCTAAGCAATAAGGCTGAGATTATTGAACAATCCTTGAAGGAGCTCAAGTTCAACAACCGGAGGGGGTAAAACCGTCTGATGTGAGGGCACTGAGGAGGCGATAAAGTGATGAGCGCTGCGAGGTGCCAAACATGGTGCCAAATACACCCGCAAGCTGAGGTTCCAAAACGGGTCTCTGGGCTCCAACAAGTAACAACGCCAAAAGAAAAAAACAAAAAAACAATTACATGAGTGAGCTGTGCGACAGAAATATCTTTGTTTATTTGCATCTAGTTATGTCGTGTTTTTTTCAATAAAAAAAAAAAAGTAAGGATCTAAATGCCATTGCTGAGTGATGCTTTCCTAATGAAGGAAGGAAGGATTTTAATTCCCTCAACATTTAATTCTCACATTAACTTTCCCAAAATAAATGACCTTGTCTTGTCGATTGGTTTTTAATTTCTCTGTCCAATAATAAATTATACTATCTGTGCATTTTGTGGATTTTAACATTTAATCACTGCTCATGTTGTGCTTTCTAGTTTTATTTTATTCAAATTGTAATTCGATACGAGAAATAAATAGTTGTGGTAATGTTGTTGTGGCAACATTACGCCAGATTAATTTTTTTTTAAATCGATTGACATCTAAAACACTGGGGAGACTACAAGAATACAAAGTGACTGGATCTGGACATTGTTTCCTATTGGGATCAACCTCAAGCAACATGACTTGGACAATTGTCCTGGACACTTTGGGGACAGCTGATGTCAATTTGAGAAAGTCCTTATTTCATGACTTAAGTCACTAATGAAGGGAAGTCAGCAAACCGTGCAACTTGATTTAAATCACCGTAAAAAAAATGTGTTGATTCAACAATAAAGTCTAAATTATTATGTAGGACACTTCAGCTGTATGCTCATTGGTAGTTACTGTACCAACTAAATGAAGTAACACAGTTGAGATCCTGTCTATGTGAGAAATACAGATAATACACAGGACATTAGCCTCTCTCTTTGTTCTGTGATACTGAATCTTGGAAATGGATACTTACACTGGTGGCATATTGGATGTCCCTCCATATGTCCGTCTCCCTGGAGAGGTCTGACGTCTCAAACAAGTTGTCGAGCACCACCTCTCCGATCATATCGTGCCGGGAAAACCGGTCAAAGTCAAAGACGCTCATGTGGAGCTTCCTGGCGGGCAGCTCGTCATAAGGCACGGGGAACTGGAAGCTCTCGCTGAATGTAGGGTTGAGAGTCTTCCGGTGGACGCGAGTCTGGAACTTCTTGCGGTCGGGCAGCAGGTAGACCTTCACGTATGGGTCAGACGTGCCGCATAAGTCTTTGGCGGGCAGATCTAGAGCCTTGAGGATGTTGACCAAGAGGGCCTCGTTTTCGTAGTCGTACTTGAGAGAGAAGTTAATCCTGCCACAGTTTTTGCTGTCGTTCTTGGATGAATCGTCCGATTCCAGGGTCTTCTGTTGGTAGAGCTCTGGCTGGATGCGACCAATGCTGGTGGGCTTTTCGTCTTTGTCTACCATGTAGTCATTTCCCAGGTCAAGACTGCTTACCTGCATCTGCCTGGGCAGGTGCCTTTTAAATGAATTGTGCCTACAGAGACGGAGAAGAGGCATAGAAAACAGATGGTTAGTGTTCAGGCTCTGAAGTACAAATGACCAGGGAAACTCTATATTTAATGAACACTGACTGAGGCGGTTGTGTCATCTCGCACATTCTCACATCTGTTGAAGATGCAGTTTATCAGAGACCGAACAAGCATTTGGCCTGATGCCTTTTTTGAGATTTTTAGTTGTTTAGATTGTTTTTGATGAAAACCATCAGTCAGGGAAGTCTACCTGTTCTCATGTGCTCAGAATATGAATTAAGACAATGCATGTACCTGTGACTAACAATGCATGAGAAATCTAAGGGAGAAGAGCCAAGGAAAAACAAACTATGACATGTGTCCATACTTTTTCAGAACCCTACATTTTTTCTGCTTGTAGTCTATATATACATACTACCCTTGTTTCCCTTTTAGCACAACAAAACATACAATCCTACTTTTTCACGCAAAGGCACTCTCTCCTTTATATTTCATTAATACTCATGAAGAAGCCACATATAATGAGCTTTGCCATAATGAGCTGCAAAGAGACGCCTCTGAGGCAGAGAGCAACAGTGTTTATTATAATTAACTTTGTAGACGCCAAATTGCCGAGATAGAAAATATCTACCCTCATTAGTGATACATTTAGAGGATTTCAAGCAAATATGCCACATGATGTTGTGTCTCGGATTCTGCTTTACTGTGCCTGCACGCCCAGAGCATTTATTTCCACATGGATGCCCACATCACACATACACAGAGAGTATACGTGACTAACCGAGTGGAGGAAGCTGGCTCAGTGGTTTGTCTCTGCATGCGTTGTGTGCGGCGCAGGAAGTGCTCCCTCATGGAGAGCTGCACATCAGTGGGGATGTCAGGAGATGTATGGCTTATCTTCACTGCTGCCTCCAGGAAGCCCATCGAGCCCATGGGGTCCTTCACCTTCTCTGTCGCCATGGTGACTGGCGTATGCTGGGGACTGGGCAGTGGGAGGGGCGACGGGAGCGGGCAGTGCTCTGGGCCACAGGCTGGGGTGAGGGATGGACTGGGGAAATGGGCCTTAGTCCGCCAAGGCACCCAGCACAGCTTCCAGGAGATGAATGCAAGGAGGCCCACCAGAGCCAGGCCACAGACCACAAACACACCAAGCAGGAGGCCAAAAGTAGCGTCTGGTGAGCCACGGGACCGAAAACAAAGGTTCACACAATATGGACAAACAGATGGTGATGACAAGAGTGAGAGAGAGGACAGAGAGAGGACAGAGAGAGACAGAGAGAGAGAGTCGATTAGTGCATGATTTTTCAAATTGTCTTGTGCTTTTTATATAAGACTGGGACAGCTAGCCAAGAACATGGGGAGATGTGCTTCATAAATATTAAAGTAACCTCCATTAGTCTTTTCAGTTCAGCCAAGGGATAAGAAAAGCATAGGAGCATAGTAATGCAAACATAATTCAAGTGCAGTCTCAAACACACGCACACACTTACACACAGATAATTTGCTCACTGTAGAGGTAAAAGTAATCATAGTCTGACAAATGTTTGAAAATCAATTCTGTCTATCTAAATTTAAAAAAAGGTGTCTGCAGGTTTCCTCTGTTATTTCTCTAACATGGAACAGATAAAAAACAGAGCACAGCACAGTCAACCTCATTTATTTCCCTGTGTTTTGAAAACTGGGGATAAAAAAGAGGTACACAAAGACCTGGAGACGCACCAGGAATGCTGACGAGCACTCTCCAAAGATTCATGTGGACCAGCGGTAAAAAAGAAGAAGAACAAACACAGGAAACATACAGCATTGTATCTCTTTGGCCTTTGGGATGCTTGCCAGACTCACTCCATTCTTGAGTATATTTCATCAGTTGGCTACTTGGTAGTGTTTCTCTCACACAGGGATTGAATTCAATTCGGTAAATTTCGCTAGAGAGTTATTTTTCCACTGTGATTGCTTTGATTTATCTATAATAACTCAGTGCTGAGGAACGTCTGGGTGGCCTCTCGGAGGATCCATGCACCCCTCCCCACCCCAGGTCTCCACAAAACACTCCAGAGATAACAGGAAGCTGCTTCAATACACATTGAATTAGCACTTTTCTAATATTTCCCTTTTTTTTGTCTCTGGTGTAAAACACAAGCATCAACAAACTGAATCCTACAAGAGTGCATGTATTTATTCAGGGTTAGGTTTGTAGAGTACACATGTGATTATTCAGATTTTGCCATTCAAGACATTTTCTCATGAAATTGCACAAATAAATGGGATTTCATGATCAAAAAAGTAAATGGAGCGTCCACAAAAGGGAAATTTATAGCTCAGCCAAGCGGTTCGACAGGATTTCCAGTATCGAGGATTTATGCCTTAGGAGGATTTCTCAGCTGTCCTCGGCCCTATAGCCTCTCCATGTCATCTCAGATTTCACACAGCTCTCCACAAAGCCTCATCTCGACTGGACTGTTGCTGGCAGTCACGGCGAGCCGACGCCAACCCTGCTCTGTGCACTGAAATACTCCAGCAAACACCCTGTGGTGAAAGTCTGTCACAACAAAGTGAGTTGACAGGTAAGAAGTTTGTATTTGGGCACATTGTCTGGCTGGATTCCCTTTTCCCGCAGAGGCAGCGCTCTTCAAAAAGGAGTTTTCACTCTCTGACAGAATGGACTCCCCACAGATATTCATGGGGTGATGCCAAGCTAATTATTATTGGACTTAATTATATTTGATGGACACTAATATTGTGCCTTACATTTATGAAGCTATGATTGCATTAACACAGGAGGGATAATATTGCTATTTTATGAAGTTAGAGGAAGTTAAGTCTGGTCAGTTTAGCCTCTATTTTCAGTATATTTGGTCAAATTAGGACCGTTTTAACAAAGCTGAATTGGAATTTACGAGTATCTGTTTGTGGTTTTCTCCGATTTCCTCCCACGGTCCGAAAAACATGCAAAGGAAGAGTGTAAGAGAACACATGAATCCCGTCTGTGTGTTCAGATTTGACAGGGTGCTGAAGTAAATTGTGCTAATCAGGTGAAACATGTTTTTAAACGCTTTAATGGCCCCCGTGAGCTACATCTCACAGCCTCTATCGTGCTGACCATGAAGCCTGCTGATTAACAGAGTAAATCAAAACCAAACTACATACACTATGACCCTGTTCACACCTGGTATTAACATTAGTCCTGAGTGATCTGATCACAAGCTCTTTTCAGTAGACATGAGTACATACCACTGTGTTTGTGGTGTCTCTACTGCTGCTGTATAACAAACTGACCATCTGGGATATTAAGAATGAAGTTTGAATTTGAACTGATCACACAAACTACATTCAAAGGTGGTCCTAGGACACATGCAGCCACTTTCCTGACCCTGCATGGCCGCAGTTTGTCCTCACAATGCATTGTTGTTGCATTGCTTTTTCACTAATCAGAGCTAAGAAGTAAATGTATTTGTATCTACCCCCAAATCATATTTCATGTTACATCAGCACGAGTAGAGCTTTGATTGACTGGAGCTCTCCGTCGACAGTAGACACATCTTTACAATCATGCATCATTGTGTATTTGAATGCAGGGTGGGGGTCATCTGTGGTCACAGGAGACGCATCCAGGTCACATTTTAATGCCAGGTGTGAGCAGTTGTACTTCACTGTGCCTGCATATGATTGGATCACTCTGGGTGGATGTTAATACCAGGTCTGAGTGAGGCTTTATGTATTTTTGATACAACCATTTAAGTGTACTTTACAGGTAAAACAACCTACACTTAGAAATGAGAGTTGGACTGAAATGATGTTGTTCACAGCACAGCTGCAAAGGTGGAGCACATCACTGCTCCACTTCAATTCAGTTTTATTTGTATAGCACCGATTCATAATATACATTATCTCAAAGCACTTTACATGGGCAGGTGAAGACCTTACAATTATTGTGGAGAGGAAACAGCTAAATTTGAAGAGGAAGAGGAAGAGAGTTCTGAGAGAACCAGAGTCAGAGTGTACGAACATCTGCTTCGACTGGTTGGGGTAGGAGAGAGGAGTGTGTACAAAAGAATGGAGAGGAGAGGAGAGCACAGAGCAGAGATAGAGACCAGGAAGGTAACCGGTGTATTTTAGCAGAGGTGGAAAGAGGTGTATGACGAGGACAGATGAATAAATGATGAGGACAAGTGAATTGGTGTTAATTAAGGTCCCTGAGTGAGTGAGAAAGTTGCAGCATATATGACCTTTGACCCATTTTGACTGATACATTATATGTTTACATATTTTATTTTATCAGCACTTTAATTTGTAAAGCTTTGCCTTTAATCAAAAACAATTCATGTGAGATTTGTGTCCCCTTGTCCTCTTTGCACGGCACAAGAAAGAAAAAAAAGTAACTCATTAAATTTTAAACAAGCTACTTATTTTACTTTAACTTGAGTCCTTTTTAGACCAGTACCTTTACTCTTATCATCAAAATAGTGGTAATTTTACTTAAATATTTCAGTACTCTTTCCGTCTCTTTTTGAACATTACAAACGCTGTGAGGTATGTTTTTGTCGTTTCTTTATTTTCACTGGTGGTGTTTCTATTATAGTCAAAGCAGCTGGATGTGAATCACGCATCTGTCATCCACCTCGCTGCGATGTGATAAGGTTAATGAGAGAGCTCCGCCACTATGTTGCCTACAGAAAAAAAGAAGTTATTTCTATCACAATGACTGAAAAAGCAGACGGGCTGAAGCTGCAATGCCTCTAATTTCTCAGTGCCTTCCAGCGTATGCAGAGAGCTAATGATGCAGTGATAGTGAGACATTGACAGAAGGCCGGGAGTGAACGTTAAAGAAAGAGAGAGTGATATAAAAACCATCGCTCTTCCTCTCCAGACAGACGGGTAATGGGGCAGAGCTTTGTGAACATATTACGCCCTCCGGACACCACCTCCCCTGACAGCATGGGACTTGAATGACCTCAGGGTTTAGTGCCCCATCAATGATTACACCCATGCCGCGGAAGAGTGGACTATCACTATCCTGCAGTGAATCAAAACCCTCTTCCCAGGTTCTTCCAAGCTGAGAAAAAAAAAATCACAGCCAATACTTGAGAGGCTGAATCAATCTCGATGTAGAGCTCTTTCAGGAGTCTTTCAGGGGAAGGGCCAAAGGGCAGGGCAGAGGAACCGCTGTGTGAAAGAAAAAAAAATTGAGTTACCAGCTAATGCACTCTAAGGTGGGTAACTTCTATGAGTGCAACAGCAGCTCCACAGTCAGCGCACGGAAAGAAAGTTAGTCACAAGCTGAACCACACTGACCCGTGTGTCTTGCAGGATTTGCAGATTTTGTGCCGAGTTGGTTTGATTCTGACGTGAAGTCAAAGTCTAGATTTCATCAGGTGTTTCTGAGGGTGCATACATTTAATTAGAGTGCAAAGTGAAACCCAAGGGCCCTTTTTTGTGTCACCATCAAGTGCTTTCAAATCTAACCTGGTTTCCATAGTAACCAGGCCATTAGAGAGCAACTATGCAATCTATATGAAGTAACGAAGGGACTCGTTCTGAGCACAAAAAGTCCACTCACACTGAAGACGCTACAGTGAAACATTACTACCTTGAAGTATCCAGAGCGCTATGTGTTTAATGTATTAATTGTTGTAATAATAATAATAATAATAATAATAATAATAATAATAATAATGATAATAATACCAGAGAAAACATGACACACAGTATGATAATAAGTCACCAAACTGCATGAAAATAAAGCTGATGCTGACATCTTTTTTCGCTGACCAGAGGCTGGACAGTGTTCATGGATTGAAGCTGCAGTATCAACATCTGGCTAATCTGGTTAACACTTGGACATACAGTGCATCAGCGTTTTTGAAAAAAAGACAAAAAAAAGGGGTTTGGCCGATGTCCCTTTCTCTGACATTGAAGAAGCTCAGGATATGACATTCACCACAGTCACAGTCAGCCATCAGGGGGCGATTGAGATGGTTTAGTGCTAGTTTTGGGAGCCATCAATTGATTCATCTTTACATGCAATCTGTGGCTTGGAAGGTTAGGAAACTATTCTTCGAGGTTACTTCAAGTGTTAGACTGACATTTTGAGTATAGTTGCATTGTTTTGCAAATATTACATGAGAGAAAACATGTAGCTAAAGAGAAACCTGCTCTCACTTATACATATACAGGTGTGGTGATACTCTTGTGTGGTGTGGCCGTGTGTTTGCGGTGTCCATCGTGAACTTTACGTCGCACAGGTAATGCACCTCGCCCGTTCATCACCTCCTTTGCATGAGCAAAATGCGCATCGGTAACGTGGTCTCCACTTGTTGCAGCGTGGCTGATCAGTGGCTGGGTGGCTCCGTGGGAGGTTCCCCTGGGTGCCCGCAAGGTAGGTCTGCATTTTCCTGCCCTTCTGTCTGTCAGTTACTGAGCTCCTTGTTAATTGTTGCCGTGGGAGCTCTGCTGCAGTGTGGTTGCGCTGCATCCTCCGGTTGTCCGTGGTGACCCTGGAGATGGTTGCTTTGTTTTTTTTTCCTGGTTTCTGCCTTTAGTTTTCCTCCTCGTGTCGGTTGGAGTGTGGGCCTCATACATGTATGCAAATCATATTAAAGGGACTTGTTTTACAGTTTTCCATTAATTTGGCTTTTATATATTCTTTTGTTGTCAATTTAAATTAGTTTGCTTCACAATTGCCCCACTGGTGCCCTAATGGATAAGAAGGCTGTGCTTTAATATGCCCTCTTGAGTCACAAGACCACTAAAGTGCCCTCTAGAGTAAAAAATATCATTTGTAATGGAGTGTCTTTCTAGTGGAGAAAAGTGATGCAGTGCCCTATAAGATGCCCTTGCAACTTCTTCTCCTGTGGGTGCCCTTCCAATCAAAAATGCTGCCGTTATGAAGTTCTCTAATGCCCCTACATGACAGTGTCCCAAAGGGTGTCCTTAGAGGAAATGATATTTAGTGCTGTATAGAAAGTGGCCATATCTGTGATAGAAAGTGATTCTGTGCTGTAAAGGATGTCCCTGTATACCAGTGTGTGAATGTGGGAAGTGTGATGTTCAGCAGGTGCCCTAATGGGATAAACTCCTGGTTCTGTGCACGTGCCTTTTTGATTTAAAACCAATTTAATTCCCTCTTAGCGTCTGTTTAGTGTCCATATAGAGGTCCCAGGTCGCACCTTGGACATACCTGCCCTAATATGTCCATCCTGATATGCAGGCCGCCTGGATTTATTTGGATTATAAGGCTGTAGACTTGTCAAAAAATGTTCAATGAGTGAAGCACTCACTCATTTCCCCTTTTTCCAAGATGATTTCACTTTCGATATCCACCTTCTACCGCTTTATCGTCCACATGAGGGTCACGGGGGAGGCTGTGCCAGTCCATAGTTTTTGAATTTTCTAGATATCGCAAACGGTGTAGGAGTAATGGTAATGAAAAGTACGCATGCCAAATCCTGTCGACGATGACAGGATCGTAACGGTAGAGTTAAGCGTACTCGTAGTGCCTGCCCCACTGTTGCACAGTCGGTGCGCTTTTAATTTTCGCCCCTGCTCTTCCAAATGTCTGTGCACGCCATTGGTTTGCTTAGTTTCTGTTAATTGCCGAGTGTTCGCTGACTGTTATTTTAATTATTTGGATTAGCTGTGGTTGGTTTCATTATTTCAATTGAATATTGCTTCATTATTTGAACATTGCTTTATTTCATTTACCAGCTCACTATCTGCCAGATTGTCTGGTGTTTTTGGCCAAGCTCTCCTGCGTTCTTAGTTTAATTTTTCTACCTGACCTGTTTCACGTTTTGACCTTTGACGATTTCTGTTTGCCTCTTATTGGATTTGTTTGCCTTGCTTGAACTCAATCTCCATTTGAACTGATTTCTGCCTCCGTCGTGCTTTGGGGGCTTTTTCTCTGCCAGTTCAACTTCACAAGTGGTAACAAATCACGCCGCATAATCCATGCTGAAAAGTTACATTACAGTTCATGTAACATGTTGGACAAAGAAAACAAATCTAAACCAGCTTTTATTCCCAGCAGGTATTCACAGTGAATGCTGCGCAGTTATATGCGCTGCCTTTGTGATCTTTCTTTGCAAATGCATCACAAATTGGCCTTTTTCACAGCAGACATTTTGACATGTCATAGAAGCACAACAGGTATTACTGATAACTTTAACAATGGCTCTTTTCAGTTCTAGCATCCCCAGCGAGGGACACCTGTGTGACGGCAAGCCAGCGCGAACAATACCGGCGCCCTGAAACTCACGCAGTTAAATCAAATTCATCATCGGTTTCTTTATCTACCCGTGTGGTTTTCCTGCAGCGACATGTCAAGATGTCTGCTGTGAGAAAGGTCTAAAAAGAAAGGACTATTTAGAATTTTTACTAGTTGACATTAGAGAGACAATTTCTTTAGTTTACTGTTCTACTCATTGACTCATTTCAATCTGGAATGTTTGCTTTATCATACAAAATGCATGAGCTGAAGCTGTTTTCACTGCATCTTAAACCGGTCTTGATGACTGGAGTTTTGCCATTCACACAGCTGCATCTATGTGCAGAGCGTTTTCTGTCACAGAACATGACGGCTGTAAGGAGCAACGTGGGGTCTTACCCACGGACCCAGTCGGGAAATTAATCCACAACCTTCGAGTTGAAAGATGACTCGCTCTATCACAGAGCTAACGTCAATCATTTAGGATTTAGTATTTGAGGATTCCAGTCATTTTTACTTGCTCTTTTTCATGACATACATTTCAGTGAAGACCAGATTTGTGCTTTTAACGTGGATATCTTATTTCCTCACTTGAAGAGAAGAAAATAGACCTGGGTGATTAGGTTTTACTTTTATAGTCTCTACAACTCTGTGATTAATAACAGTAAGTTGCCCCTGATCCTGTCTGTGCCTGTAATTCTTCATGCTTTTGGTAAATATGTTGTCGCATAACAGCTCATTAGAAGGAAAAACTTCCATCTTAATATTTATATTCCATAAAACTAATTTTCTCAAATTTCACTACCCTCTCCCCCTTTATTTTCCAGTTCTTGCAAATCACTGCAATGTTGCTATTGAACGAAGTGCAGCCAATTTAAAAGTACTTTCAGTGGGAAAAGTGTGTAAGTGGATTGCATACAGTTTAAGTGTTTTTTGTGGTAATGATATTCAAATGAAATTGAACTAGTTCAAGAAGGGTTCGGTATACTTTAATCAGCAGGGAACAGTGTCTCGGGGAAATTGGAGAAGTGCATCAACTTTACACCGCCAATTTCAGCACAAAATACGCTTCACAGTTTTTAAATCTCCATAAATAGTGAATGTCTTCTGAATGCACTTGGCACAAATCTGTCTGTGGTCGTTTCAGGACTTTTTTTGCCCCAAGGGTGGAAATAATACGCTCTAATCTTGATGTGGGCACCTCAGCCATTTTTGGATCTCTGTATCGCATGGTGTCTTTTGCAGCACAATCAGAAAAGCATTTAAATCCCCCCCAGATCCCCACATCCGTAATCCCCACCGCATGTGAAGAGGAGTTTAAACCCCCCCAGCAAACCAGCCAGAGGTATCAAGAGGAATTTGAAGCTGTGTAAAATTCTGCTTTTACTCTTCACCACGATGAGAACATGTGTTTATGGCTAAATTATCCAAATGAGCATTAATGAAGTGCCTCAGTAATTAGACAACATACTTTGAAGCTATTACCCGTTGTTTCAATTTGTATTAAACTATTACCAGAAATAGTGCACATTAGAGTCGGCCTCCACTTAGTGCACCCAGCAGTCTTAGTAATAAAGATAAAAGGGGACAGAACCTTTAAAAGACCCACAACAAATACTCTTTTTTTCCATTATGTGATGTCATGAGCCTTAAGCAAAAAAAGGCTAAATATTGGATACTACTTCAAATGCAGCAGTGCAGACAAAAGATTTGGGGGATGCACGTTTTCTGCGATATCCCCTGAAAACCATTTTGCCCTGGTTTGTCAGCTCAGTCACTCAGTCTCGCTGACAGTTCCAACCTGCAAGGCTAAGATATGCTGTCAAGGGGGAAATATGTTTGAATATTTTAGAGCAGCGTGTTTGAGCAGGGCGGGGTTGTTTTTGTGACACGGGCGTCTTGTCCAGCACAGTGTCACGGTGAAAATGTTCAGACTCTGTGGCAGCTGAAGGCTGCTGACAATTTGAGGATACGTTTTGAAGTCTGCTGAACGTTTCCCATCTGCAAAGTTTTAGAAAATAACAAACCTTGACTTGGATTCTGTTATAGCATCGTTTTTTTATACCTTACACCTACCAGTTTTCAAAACAGGTTTCTATTTCAGGGTCCTTAGTAGAAAACGGGTTACCTTACCCGAGTTTTAAAGATATAATATACAACTTTTCTACTTTACAAGAGCTAAAAACAAGACAATTTTGTTGTATATTTCAGTGGCTTATTTACAGTGGACAAAATTAATATATATATAGATGTATGTGTATCTACATATATATATATGTATATATATATATATATACACATATATATGTATGTATATATATACATACATACATATGTGTATATATGTATATATATATATATATATATATATATACATACATATACATATATACATATATATACAGCCGATACAAGATAATTGATGTTGACTGCTTCCCTATTTAGTCTTGGAACCTTTGTTGGTACACCAGGTTTCTGACCGCCACGCCTCACTGTATGATATGCCCTGTTCTAACATGCTGATGTGAGTTTGTGAGAATATATGTCAATACACAAGTGTGAGTGTAAAATAAATTCATATTGTGCGGCGCAAAGGAAATAGAAGTGGACATTCATTCTTCAGGCACTGGGTAACAGAAAAGTAAGCGGTTTCCTGTCGAGACATACCTCAGTGGTTTAAAGCGTGGGCTCAACCTCTACAGGTGCTATATAAATCAAATTTACTTACTTACTTACTTACACATGGCCCTCATGTGGAGGATAAATCGGTGGGAGATGAGTGATTAAATGTGACATTTGTTTCCATAATTGAGCATACAGAGTATACAAAAATACACAAAGCTTGATGAGAGAAGAGTATCAAAACACACTGACAGAAGGTAAGAACATTTTTAGAGTTTCCACAGCACTGACCATTGATTTATATCAAAGTTTAAACATGGACTTTGGGAAGACTTTTCTTTTGATAAGAACATCTTTAAGCTTCAATCAGATTCTCCACCGCGCTGATGTTGATGATTAGCATTTAGATTGATTTATATCAAAGTTTTAACACCAACTTCACTTAAATACATTTTCGGCCTAAATCCTCATACAGTCTGCGTCTCACAACTTAATGACTTGAGTTTGCTAATGGGTTCAGAGGGTTCACACAATGTGCCAGCACTCACACTCTATAATCCACCTAGGAGAGACTCTCAGAAAGCTGTTATCTCCTCCACAAGTGTGAACTTAATCAGAGTGGATTCTCCTTTCCCCCTCCACTTCGTCCTCAAATCCTCAAAAAGGTCCAAATGTTGTCATCTAAAGTAAAACGAAATATTAAACGCATTACAACAGTCAGTGCATTTGGCTGGAAGCACACTCCCCTTCCTGTCCAATATAATTTGTCAAGAAATGCGCTGTGTGCTGCAGCCACTCAGGAGCCATGGGGGGATGCTCCCACGGGGCGGTGTTGAGTTCAGTCCACTATTAGCATCTGGTCGTATCACACAATTAACCTGCTTGTTGACCAAGCGCCCTATCTCTGTCACACAGCTTTCAGCATGCCAGGTTGCCTTTATACTCTGGGGCTTTTTGCAGAGAGCAAATATTGAAATAAATTGCAGACCTCCGCAGGCCTGTGCAAGATAAAAAACAAACAAGCATTCAAAGAGAAAAGGAAGAATTGAATTGGCCCACAAGATGTTTGCATATTCACACTTTTGTTGCAATTAGCAGGACTTGTGATACATTTGTGCTGCAAAAAAAAATCCACTAATTACTCTTTTACTGTTAAACTGCCCGGTGTCTTCTCTGAGGCAAACCATGAAATAACATTGATTTTACCTCAAAAGAATCATTTCCACCCAGATCTGATAAATGTGGGTGTATTTAACAAAGGGAACAGACTGATAACATTTAAATGGCAAATGTGTTTAAGCACAAACAAAGGAAGAAGAAGTCATTCATCAGGCAAATAATCAGCAGATCGATCAATATACTACTTTAATTTCCGGTCTGTATTTCAGGGCTTATTTCAGATTTTCAGGATAAAAATTAAACTTTTCAGGCCAGCTTGTAGAGAGCAGAAGAGAACAAAGTGTATATGGTACAAAATAGTGACTTTTAAGTCGAGCAAGATGTCGGCCCGCAGTGCTGTCACGCGAGATGCGGGAGATTTGTCTCGTTTATTGAGATAAAACGTGTCAGCTTTGTGACTGTGGGGAGATAAAAAGGAAAAGAAGCTTACATATTTATGAGCTGTCTCTGTAGCAGCACTAAGTAAACATCAGTCCATATATATGTTTAGGCTTAGTCATCAAGTGTAGACGTGATATAAAAGCATCACAATATCAGCAGGAGTGGACACTGGGAACGTCTGGTGATATTCCACATATCTGACATTAGAAAGAAAATGTGTTTTTGTGCCAAGCACAATCTGCCCTGGCTTATGTTATTTCTCTAAGTTTGTCCTTTTACTTGCACTACTCTAACACAGAGCTATGTTGCCGTGATGAGCATCGAGGTGACTGTGTGACTTTATAAAATACCATCTATCAAATCTAGTCAGAGTGACAGATTTTGTCTCTAAAGGACACAGAGCCGTCACAGAAGCAACTATTGAACCTGCAACACAGTGTCCACATCACACAGTCATGCACCAGGAACGTTCTCCTGCATGTATGTGATTGTCCTGTGCAGTGACAGATGATGTTCATGTTTGTATTGAAGCAAAAGCTGAGCCCTGAGTTTTTGTTTTAGTGAGAAAAACGGTGTTTTGCCAACGCTCTCCGCTTTGGCACTCTGAGCTGGCACCAGTAGACTTATTTTCCTTGGCTGTGAGACACATTTTTATATTTAAAACAGCATGTTATTCATTTAATGCTTGCTTGTCTTGTGGAATACTTTCACATAATGGCATAAGCGTCCTCACAATTCTGCCTTCAGACGTCCATTCAAGTGTATATTAAACAGAGAGAGCAGTGACATATAGCGGTTCTACTCCATAGTTCAGGTGTTTACGAGCCTCTGATCTTGCACCACCTTGTCGTTGCCCTCAATCTCCTCCAGCAGCTCAAGTGATTAAGGTAACTAGACCTGTGTGGTACATCTGCATCCTGCCTGATCCATCATCCTCACCAGCCTCGTCTCTTCACCACTTGTGATTTTTCTACTGTACAGAGAACTTTTATTATTATATCCAATATTAAGTGGATTCATTTGTTTTATAGGAGCTCTGGTGTTGAAAACCAGCTGGAGTTAAAGGAGATAGACTATATGGTGATATCATATGATAAACCGCAACAATTTACAGCATCGCAAAGGTGGAGGACCTTCATTGATCCGCCTCCTGCTTCCTGCAGGTCACTGTGAGGATGCTTTCATTTCCAGGGGTATCACAATAAAAAACTAGCTGCAATCTTGCACCAGTAAAAATAGCTGAAGCTCATTTTCAGTCTCACTAATTCTCACCACCAGGGATTTAAAATGGTTGTGTTACATCCACTACGGGCGGATGTTATGAGTGTCTGGTATTGCGCGACGAAAAGCCTTTCCTCCAATTAAAACAAATAAAAAAATAAATGTTTCATCGCGCTGAAATACCGCATTGTTAATCATGATGAATAAGTACGAGTCGCAGCTGCCCTGACACGAGCACAGAGAGGGTGTGAGTGATGAGTGGCAGTGGGAAGACGCTATAGCTTCTTAATGTCTCTGTCTCGGTTTAGGAAAAATAACATCTGGGGGAAACATAATAGAGGCATTAATATGTTTTGGCACATTCTTAAGAGCCTATTACGACGATAGTTTAGCAGAGGCTGTGAGGCCAATGAATATTTAATAGTTTGTTTAAAACAGAGTGAGGTGATAAATATGTGCTCATTACATAATAATAATTGTTTGTTTGTCTATTGATTGTACAAACGGTGCATAAATAATAGAAAGTTCAACATTTGATGCAGTCTTACGGCAAGATAGAAATCACTATTACTGTGTACATTACAGCTATAGTCTGTCATCTGTTTTTTTTTAAATAAGCGTTATGTGTTGAAATCCTCTTCACACTATTATCTATTAATAAAGTTGTTTGGGGGAAAGAAAAATCAGCAACAATCACTTATGATCTTCATGATGCAATGTTTGTCCTCCTCACTAGTAACCTGATAAATCATTTCAGTGTGACCAAAATGGACTGATTTGGACCGACCCGTCACTCACCAACCTGCCTTCCTGGTCACGGTCCATTAGGGTAACAGTTAATGTCTTCTTACGAGAGATACATATGTTGATGTAGTCATTATCAACAAAGCTGTTCACCAATGGACAAACCAGACTTTTAGAAGACATGTTAGTTTGACTGAAATTGTTCTAAATTAAATTTCTCAAAGTGGTACTAACACACCCATATAATGCGGCCGGGACATCAGTAACTGCTACTCCACTGTCCCCGGAGCTTTGACCTGAAAATAAAAGAGGAAGCTGATACACAGAAGAAAATAACATGGCAAAGTCCAGTCCGGGCCATTTTTTTATATGGACTGTCGGCTCATGAATGGTAGGAAGACTCACAATGATGCTCCTCATGTTAACAACTGGCCGCCCGCCAACGCTGTTTTGGTCTGTGGCGCGTTAGGTCACATGGAAAACGCCTAATACTAACAAGCTGAAATGGGGGGCAAATTGTCACTTAGTGTAGGTGAGGCAGCAACACACTGTTCAATAAATAGATCGCCACACTAATGCTTGTATACAGGAACAAGATCAGCGAGCCTCACCCATAGCTCGCTCGTCTCAAAATGCACAATATGTAATTTCTGCACATAGAGCTCTCTCTCCATCAAAGCGATACCCGGAGACATTGATTGTTGACATCGTGGAGCACCAGTGACAAATGACATGAAAAAGGAAGACAACACACTGTGCTGGTGCTGAATATTTCCTTCCTGAGTCTGATGCTTCATGGGGAGTCTGCTGCGGAAGTCATAGCTGTCATATACGGTGGTATACAAATCTAGTTGTGCATTTGTTATGTGCTTTACGGTAGACACATACAGTAATACACAGAGTTGTAGGAGATATAGAGAAGAGTCTAGTGTATGTACTGTAAGCTGTTCATGCCTGCTCTGATGCTCATCAAATTCAAAATCCTGAAAAGCTTTATATTTCCCCACTGTGGAACTAATTAAGGACACTTTTATCTTATCTTAAAGTGGATGACATAATTAAAAGGCGACCAAAGTGAAATGGCCCCTTACATTGAACATAAACACAGATTTCTACGGACTTAAACGGTGTTGGAAAGGTTTTTGCTCATGTAAATACCCTACTTACTATACCCTCATTTTTTGATATTTTAATGCAGAAATCTTACATATTTCATCCTTAACTGTGCATACAAACATAATCAGGTTCTCATCTGAGCAAAAGTGAACGAAGGCAAATAAATGCTTTAAAATTGTCATGATATTTGTGTGAAATGGGCTCAGTCAACTCTTTCTCAATGTTCAGTCACTTCTTTCATTACTTTCAAGGCCACATCAAATGATACACATTGAAAAACGCCATCACATCAGATTTCTTAAAGGGGCAGGACCTTGGTTTGGCCTGACCTTTGGCCTTGGGGCCCCTGACTGATGGCAGCAAAGAACGTGAAGTCAGCATGAGGAAATGACGCATTCATTACTGACTCTGCTGAATAAACCAAGGCCTGACAGGTTTGAACCCAGAGGCCCGTCACTATAATTATGATGTATTATAGCTCAGCTGATAACAAGAAAAATGACAAACACAAAGTGTTCTCTCATGAGGAGAGGGGACTTGGTTACCCACAATACCTGCAACTAACCACCGGGGCCTGAAGAATGATTATTGATTAGTGTAATGCAGATGCATCAGAATCTACTTGCAACCAGTCATACATTAAAACAGGTTACTGTGTTTGTCATGTTTTCTGTATGTTTTTAGTTCAGCTGCACCACGAACGCTCTTCTCCTCTCCTCTGAAACCTCCTGGTTTTTCAACCTCCGCGAGCAGAAACCGTCCTTATCGACTTTTCCTCAAACGTTGGCCTAAATTTATATTCTCCCGTTTACCTGACAAAAAGAGTTAAAGTAAAGGAGTGCCTCTGGGGTGTTTCTCGTGTTAGCTGTGCTGGTGGTGTTTGGGAAGAGATCACCAAGTTCATCAACAACAACAACGACGACAACAAAAACAACAACATTGGGCTGTTAGAAAGCTCTTTCACACTGTAGCTGCAACGTGCTTTACAGTAAAACGCACATAATGAAATAAAGGCTTTTAAACTCGGGGCCATTACAGACGGTCTTGGATTTCCTGATATTTATAATTATATTTATTTTCTTTTGAGTTTGGAACATAAACTGTGATCGTGTGTTAAGAACTTCAATCAGCAAAGCTATGCCAAATATACTAAAGATTTTTTTCAATTGTTACACTTTGCTGCTTCTATTTGTCTCATAACTGTGAATTTGGTTGCAAATCTTTGCTTTATTCAAACCTCGTTGTCCCCAAAACTGACAACATGTTGAGCAGTCAACAAAAAGAGGAGCCTTAAATTGACGCAGCCTTGTTTTAAATTCAAAATTTGACGTAAATATGAAAACCTTCACTTGCAAGCACTGAAACTGTATCGACTTAATAATTAGCGCTGAACGAATAATCACTTTTGTGATGTTTGTTCATCACAAACTACCACGTTTCTGCCGTTGCTTTGCATCAGCCCACCCTGTCCATCACATTATATGTTCTGCTGGTACCTTTTTACCTTTTCAAGCAGCACTGTACACGGCACTCTGACTGGCTAAAATGCCAGCTGCAGCAGTCGATCAAATCAGCTGTCCTTAAATAAGGTTAAACCCACAAGAAACCAGCCAAAATGAAACGTCTGTTGGCTCTTGAAGAGTCAGTGTCTGCAGCCAAAGGTCATTTGTGTTCGAAGAACCTCTGGCCCTGTTTCTGTTGTCCCAGCAACTACAACAGAGTCATGTGTCGTCTCTCTACGGTAGCTGCGAGATGATCGCATCACAGACGTCCACATTCTCCCTGTTAAAGGTCCTCGTTCATATTCTATCAATAGTTTCTTAACCTTCAGCGTTTGTTTCCAAGTAGCTTGTGAAGAGTCACGAGTGTCCAATTAGTAGCTACAGCTGTTCTTTCAGTGTGTCAGATTAAACATGAACAGATAACTATTTAAGAAAGGGGTGTGTTACACTTTATCTTACAAATATTGCAATTAAATTTGGTGAAATGCATCTTTAGTGAACTTAAGTTAAAGTGTTCAGTCACTCTGTTTCTGTTTTTTTAAGTTCATGGATGCATTGCGTGTAAGAAAGAGACAAAAGAGACTCTAACAGAGATTGTGAATTATGAATTTGACAGGGGATTTGTTTGCTGCAGAGCTAAACAAATCTTGTTTTTTTCCATAATGGATATCAGGACCACTCTAGACGCAGTAGAATTTCCTCATGATGCAACATTTGTCCTCCTCATAAACACAGGATCATCTTCCGGGCATGTATTTTATTCCACACTCTATCGTTCTGTACCTTTTTTGTTAATGAGTGCAATCAGTGTCAGCCTTGCAGTATCCTCCTTGTTTACAAGAACAAGATTGTTTCCCTTAATGGACAGTCAGGTGTATTGATCCAGGCCACAGAGCTGTCAAAATACAGCCCAATTTGATATTGAAACAAATTATACCTGCAAGGGGCCGCCCGCCAGAGTGCTCAGCATTATTTTACCCATCCTCCAGCCATGCATTCGGAGCAGTGTGTGTGCGCTCTACCTGGTTTATCACACCGCTGTGTATTATCGCTCACACACTAAGCTCCTGCACAGGGGACATTTTACAGACCAGCTTTGGTGAGTGACATTTTAACAAGAAGTCATAAAACATGTCACACGAGAGCAGAAAGAAGACAAAATGCCACAATCCCCTGAATCCACTCACAAAGAAAAGCAAACCAACCCTCTGGCGATCCCGATCACAGACAATCATGTCAACGCCACCCACTACACCCCCCCACCCCCCACCCGCCCTTCTCTTCTCACATACACACACGCGCACACACGCACACACACACACACACACACACACACAGCCTGCCAGGAAGGGCCACCATGGTCCAGTCATGGCACAAGGAAGTACAAAGCTGATAAGGCAGGCTGAATTTTACAAATCCAGCCTGCTCCCAAAGCTCCTGCTGCTGCTGCTGCTGCTGCTGCTGCTGCTGCTGCTGCTGCTGCTGCTGCTGGAGGGCTAGTCAAAGAAACTGCACTGTAGGAACAGGTGAAGGAAGCCAGGGGATCCAAATGAACCGTAGCGATAAACATAAAAAGGATTAACACTTAATCCCTGTGGAAGATATTTTACAGGGATAGTTTCTGCAAAATTTCGAGTGAGGAGTCGTTCCCTGTCCTCGCATCCCATGTACTTTAAAAAACCTAAAGGACAGTGTGTGTGTGGCAGACGATGATCGGAGTAACACAATTTCCACACACTCGGCCTGACATGAGGCACAGGTTTTCCTGATGCATCCTCCCCATTACCCCCACGGCCCTGACGCTACATCAAAGTGTCATGATGGACGTTGATCAAAGCCAGCGCGAGCAAAGAGGAGGTGGGAAGGGAAGTCACATAAGCATGTGCAAACAGGAGGAGACGGACACATAAATAGAAAACATACATTCGCACAAAGCAGTGACCTGACTTAACATTCTATGCCATGCAGTCGAGTAAGTTTCTTCACCTCTGTCATACAGGTGCACGAGTTTGGTTCTCCCATATTCTCTAAAAACTGGAGAAGACAAGTCGATATATATGTATATATAGAGCTGAATTCACCAGCACTGTTGTGGACAGAGGTGTGTAAGAAAGAGGCGGAAAGTGCAGCTGCAGACATCCACTCTAATCAAATATTAACACACTGCTCTATAAATGAGAGGACTATGATATGGCATGAAGAGGCTGCCCAAAAAAAAGAGAAGTAGTTGTAGCAGCATGGATTACACAGAACACACACTACTGTTAGATAAAGATTATAAATGGATAGGTTACAACAGTTACGACTGGTAAACAAGTCATAAGCCACTAGTGCTGCTCTGCATCTGTCTCCGCATCCGAGAGCTGAGCGCTGGGAGTCTCTCACCCTCTCACAAAGCTCTCCCCCCCCCCCCAATAAACTGACAACCTGCAACCTGTTTCACAGCACCTCGGCACCACTGGAACCCAGCCAGAGAAATCAATCGTCAAAAGCAAACAAAGAAGGCAAAAAGAGGCAGTTTTGAACATCTGATTCAATGTGCTGTGACAGCTATGTACTCACCAGTGTCAGAGTCTCTCACTTTTTCCTCTCTTGATCTCTCCTCCCTCTCTCTCTCTTCACCACGCTCTCTCTCTCTCTCTCTCTTACACACACACACACACTCTTCCTCCTCTCTCTGTTTCTCTTTTCCTCTCTGTGTATCCTTTTTCTCTGCTCCCCCCCCTCCTCACTCTCTCGTACGATCCTCTCCCTTGCTTGCTCCTGAACAGAATGAGCCTCCACTGCACTCAGGAACCCTGTTTCTATGGCAGTGTGAGCAAGCAAGCAAGTCAGCAGGATACTGTATAGCAAATGTCTAGGGGCAGATCCCTCACTCAGCCCAGCGTACAGTCACAACATACTCAACAGCCTCTCACTTTAGTCTTGTGCTAAGACAGCCACTCGCCACGTCGACTTCTGTTGCGTGGTTGAGACCACAACATGTTCCACGGGAGAAAAGCAAAGTAAGGCAATGTTTGTTTGCCCCTTACAAACACAGGCAATGCAGCAAAAAAGAAAGGCAACATGCATAAGTTTACTCGCATGAATATGGATGAGGGGATCCTCATGAATATCAAAGCTTTTCTTTGAATAGATGTCCAGATAACACACACACACACACACACAAAGAGTTGTTTTATTTCTACATAGAATGAGATTAGGCAAATGCACCACGAGGGATGAAAAGGGACGCTGTTTTTGATGAGCAACACATGCAAGCATTTGCTTTGTTCTCTGTCAAGAGAGCTTGCGGTAAGCTGCTGTGATGAGCACATGTACGTCCACACATGCTTCAAGGGGCGCACGCCACTTATTTAATAAGCACGGGGGGGTTGCACCTCAGTCTGCACCTCAGTCTGCACTTCTGACCGTGGTCATGCGACATATTGCACCACAATCAGTACAATCTTCAACACACAGAGAGAGAGAGAGAGAGGAGGAGAGGAAGGAGAGAAGGGGGTGGGGGAAGAAAGTGCAACCCCCCCTGTCCTCCCTCTATCTAGATTATCATCAGTTCTTCAGCAGCCTGTGGTCTGCAGAGGATGCTTCTCTGACCAGAGGCTCCCACTGCAGGAGCACCTTGAAATCAATTGGATGTGCACAGTAAATACAAATTAATTGTATTGAAGCGCTTACACGCACATATACGAAATGGCGCAGTGGGCAAGTGTTCGCTATTATGATCATGGAGAGCGTGTCCTGGATGAGGAGAAGCACAGCACAGATCTTTCTTCTTCTTCTTCTTGTTTTTGTGTTTTTTTTTCTAACTGCTCCTGCAAGAACTCTAGCATGATAGTGCAATACGATGGCCGGTCTTTGATTTATATTTTTTAATGAGTTAGAAATTAGGACAGCTTCAAGGTTTAGAGACCAATTCTATCAGGCTGAATGACAGCGTCAATGCCTCAAAATGACGTGCGTGTCCTCAAGCAGATTTTGTAATTATGACGGGAGCAACAGAGGAAATCAGGGGATGCTGAGACTTGAAGAAAAGCTAATTCCACACAGAGGTCATGGATGATGGATGGTAAATTGTACAGGAGCAAGTCATTCTTTGTTTTAGTGGCAACATATTTTCAACAGTTGTGAACACACAGTGAAATGTGATAACTGATACTTGGCAAACTGTTGCTGCAGAACAACATTGTTCATTCGGGTCATGTTTGTGTCCACCTGGCGACAATAAGTCCAATATTCCATTTGCCTCCAACAAATCCCGGGGGAGATATCAATCCATTTATCCGCTAAATGCTCCACTGGTTTGTCTCCAACTGTGTCTGTCTCCTGTTTGGTGAGGTGTAAGTGTAGTGAGCATTTTGGACCAACAACAGCTGCCTGCTGCGGCAAGAAAAAAGGAAAACAAATGACACCACAAGGGAGATGAGGGCAAACTAAATGTAAAAACCCCGACTGCAGCTTAAAGAGATGAAACTTGCTTTAAAGCTTCATAAATCTGGGTAGAGCTGCAAAGTTCAGGTAATAATAATAATTAGGATGCAGTTTTTGATGATGGAAAAGCTGAACAAACCTTTACCAAAACGGTAATTTCACCCCAAATCACAATGTTTCCAAAAACCTAACCAAGCATATGCAGAATTATAACCTTTTAATTTCATTAACAATTAAAACCAAATGAGTCACGTGTGAGCTGAGCAAAGATAAAAATCATATTCACCCATAATCCACTGGTCCTGTGGCTGAATCACAGCTTTTAGGTGTTCTTGTAACGCAGCCGCTGCAAACGGCACGGGCAACAATATCCTTTGAACATTAACAATGCATGACAGATTGGTTCATAAGAAGCGAACAGCGTGACAATCGGCCGACAGTGGATGGACAAGCACTTGATGAGGTACTGATGGCTGTAAGCACAGGGGCAGTTATGCCTCAGCTGAAGGTAGAGTGCTGATGAGTGTTTGCTAAATCACTATTTAACCAGTAATAATACAGAGGGAACAAACAAACAAACTGCGGTCTGAAATATTCATTTACCTAGTATTCTGTTTCCAGGGGGTCACACAGACAGGGTGAGGGGCGGTACATTAGATATTAATTGTATTAAAGCTGTAGTTTGTAACTTCTCAGAATAAACGAGTGGTCGTTGCGTTCAAACCTTTGACAACAACATCGACTCTCTCCATGTTCCTGAATGTAGCAGTGTTTTGTTTACGTGTGGTTGCTGTGGTTACAACAGAGTGATGCACTTTACAGTGCCACTGACGGAGGGAAGGCTGAGCCGCAACAGCTACGCTAGTACGCAGGACAGCAGTGAACTTCGGTCGAAGGAATTAGCCCCAGTTCTCTGAAACATGATTGAGGTGAAATAAATGTGCAAAGAGAATTTTCTGAATTAAGAAATTACACTGATTCTCTGAAATATGAGAGAATTTGGAATAAGGAATGGTGGTTTAATGTAGGAGGTAATTTCATTGGCAGTGTTTTGGCAACAGAAGTTACACATTGAAGCTGAGTCATAAAATGACTATTGGCGTGTTTCCACCGGTGCAGCTCACCTCACCTCGGCACGGCACGGTTGCGTTTCCGCTTGGTACAAGACTGTGTCAGATGCAGTCTGTGCTCCAGTCCTGGGACCATAGTGGAAAAGGACCATATGATGTCATTAGAAATTAAAGAAACATGTTAAACTGAAATACTGGCTTCACTGACAACAACAGCACGTCCAGTTTAGTCACAATTACACGTTGTTTATTCTGTAAACTCTGGAATTTGATGATGCAGGGGCAGATCATTTTATGAGGGACAGGTAAGTGGCTGAGCTTCAGCGCTCTGTCTCTTACATGTCTGTGAATATTTAGCGGATATATCATTTGCTCTCACCATATGAAAATTGAGAGTATTTTAGTATATTTGTGAGTGACACCGGGCTATTTGAGCCACCGTGTTGTGGAAACCTTCAGTGGTAAAAAATGCTCGCATTTTAGTGTTAAAATGGATATGGTAACTAATGGTCACTTAGTTTGAACCTAAATTTGAGTGTGTAAAAAACCTCAGAGTGTGACATTCAATTAATGGTTTTCTTTAACAGTTACGTATGTTTTACATGTTTTTGTTACAGGATTAAGGTTATTGATATGTTATGTCTGTTTTAGTTTATCTACTTTTACCTTCACAATGGTCCAGTCCAATTAGGGTGGAGCAAAGAGGGGAATAAGAAGCCACCTGGCAGTTTGCTGAGAGGCTGTGTTATGTAAAAATGTTTGTTATTTGCCTGGTACTGGGGCTTTTTCTTCTGTTCCATTTTTGGTTAATAAAACCACAGCTTTTTTTGTTTGAGCATGAACTTCTGTTTCCTGGGAAGCAAAACACCTGTTCAACCAACTCCATCGCTGCCAGCCACACTCAAAAGCCCTGTTAGGACGGGAATAGATTTGCATGGGGAGGTGGAGTCATGTAATCTTATCACAGGACATCTGTAAAATTAAGGACCAATTTGCACGGGATAAGAAATCTCAGTAAAACAACCACAATTGGGAGGAATTGTAAATTGCTCCATCTGTCCCAGGAGCCCTTTACTGAGCCCAGTCGCACAGCTGCCACTACAACTAGTTCCATGCACTCAAGGCACATGTTCTCTCACCCTACCCAGTAACTCACAGGAGGGCAAGGGGGGTAGCGAACCCGGTGATCCCCAACCCGGCTAAGCACAAACAACTTCACACCAACTTCCCGGACACCGAGTGGCGCTGGCTGCATGCACTGCAGTCACCTCCTGTCGCCATGTGCGTACTGCGCTGCTTCTTGATATCACAAGTGCAAACACACACACACCAACATGATGCCTCCATCCATGCTTGAAAATACACGGACAATGACTTGTAAACAGGAGATGAAAGATTATTTATGCACATATTTATTGCTGGTCTATTTGCATTAGATTTGTATTACCTGGGGTAATTGTTCCGTTTTTTACCCCATGTTAAGTCACTGTAATCTTTAATGAAATCATCCGGTAATGATTACTGACATGGCAAATTCGGACGGGACTAAAATCACTGAGAAGCTCTGGTAATAATTAATTTGCCCCACCACTTCATGTAAAACTAATCCTGTCGGAATAGGGCTAAAGAAAACAAAATCCCTCATTTGTGTAACTTTACTACCCGTAATGTTACAATGAGAAACATCATTTCTCAGAGACTGAGACATGTGTGGCCTAAGTTTGATTAAACTTGGATAAATGGTGTATTTGGGAGTGTGTTATAAATTAGATTAGTTTTATGAACAGGTTATTTAAAAACGAAAATCACATTTTGGCTTTGTTGCTCTCTGTCCTGAGCTCCTCTCGTCAGATGAGCTCAAACAGACACGTTAGTTTCATATGTGACAGACGACCTGAGGCTCTCTAGTAATCTCGGAAACTCTCGACTGTTACTGCTGAAATGTTTTATTTCAGTTAATGCCAGACTCTATTAGAAGTTTTGCTTTCTTAGTTTTATTTGCAGCATAAAAAGTTTGTTCCCTTAGCAACAGATTTAGGTGTGAGGCTGGAAACAGAGCCCAGGAGAGGTGTATAAATCATTGTTCTCCTGGATTACGAAATTAAATGTTTGTCTTTGTTGCTGACTGTGAGCAATAGATTTACACATGACCACCTTGATATAGCAAACATAGTTGTAATTACACATCTACAAGACATGAGGCAACATTTGCATTCTTTTAGAGTCATATTTCTGACAACCTGATACATCAAACTCAAATGTGAAGTCTTCTCTTCACTCTGGTTCTCTCCTCACCAACTCCTGAGGGAAATATCTGACTGTTCAGCTGCTAAACACTGTTCTGTGTTCACCACCTAGTCCCTAATGTCAGTATGTGGTGTGGAATGGGTCAGGTAAGCATAGACGGGGTTTGTTATTAGCAAAGTACAACACAGGAAGAAAAAAGATGAATGACACTACTCATCAGCAGAGACTTTCAATAATTCTGAAGCAACAAACTGTTTAGCTGTGGGATGAAATTAGACCGGGTTGGTTTGAAGAGCAATCTGCTGTCATACTGCCCTAGTAGAAGCCATGGTAGCCATGTTGTGCCCGGCCGCTGGTGAAGTAGCTTTGTTCACTGACAATGTTAAGGAGTAAGATAACTTTCAAACATCAAGACACACAGACTATTACGATAACCCCCCAAACCTTCCTCATTGTGAATGCAAAAGACTACGACGGTGTCTGCCTCAGCAGACGGGAAGAAATCTTCTTGAGGTGAACATAAGATGAGAGAAGACGCTCCCCATGTGGTCCAGACTAATGAGGGCCGGGCCATGACTCAGTTACAGTAGGTGTGTGGAAACAGTTTTGCAATAGGAGTACACGTGTGCACAAGTCAAAGCACAGAGCAGCACCAGAGATTTGTTTAGGGCTTCACCTAAAAAAAGAGCAGGGGGGCTGAGGTGAACCAATAAGCTCATACAATTGATTGCATCACGGCATGCAGTGAATTATCCTCTGGGTCGATGGAGGTGGTGGACGTGGTACTGAAGACTGTCAGGAGAGCAGCTGAAAGCACCACCACAGAATTATACATGTGACAAAATGGATCCGAGCATGATTAATAATTAAAACCAGTGCCACAGTTGGGTAAAAAGGAAAAACACACAATGTAAAGTCAGCCATAATAACCTGGCTCTTTTGCAAGCCCGGGGTCAAGTAGGCAATAAAAACACACACAGGTGTTGAGGAGCCAAAATTCGCCTCTAAATACACGAGAAGCCAGCGGATATAATTTGCCTTTGGACAGAAGGATAAATCAATTCCTTCTGGAGCAGCAACCTGAGCATGTAGCTGACTAACACAAGAGGATTAACACTGATTATAGATCATTCAGGTTCAGCCTCTACCCAGGGGAACAAAAAGGAAAATCATTGCCGTACACAGTGTAAGATAAGCCACATAATTACGGTCTTAAAAGAACGCCAAGAACTCCACAAAAGAAGCATGAGAAGCTGTTTTCGCCACCTACTCTGCAAGGCCACAACAAGCACAGGCCCAGCAAGAGTACTGGAAAGTATACTTACTAATCTTACTTTATTGAAGAGTCCATTACATGTTTCTGAAACTGCATTCACCATTTATGAGTTACGTCTCAGATTTCCATTTCATGTGGGTGAGATGTCTCAGACTGTTCATTAAACAACAGAAGTCAAGGCAATTAGTTTGTTTTTTTGTGTGAATGTTGGCTTGTGTGTAAGAGCTTTTAACACAGAACAGGAAGTCAATCTTACAGTAAATGCTGTCTTCTATAAGGAAGGTTAACATCATTTATCTACCAGTGACCTCTTCCACAATTGCTCTGATTGCAAATAAGTAAGCAGAAAAAAATCACTCCACAAGCAACTCAATGGCCTGTTTAGGACAATTACTCCCATGGTGATTCCAGTCGGTGTTTCCTTTGACATGCTTTCTAGGTCAGCGATGGCCTCCAAACATACAACAACGTGCATGTTCTAACCTTTATCTGCAAAGAGCATTTCCCCGCCCCAAAGAAATGTCAGGTATTTTTAAAATGTGATATTTTAATTTGGCATCTATCTTATACACAGGGCAACTTTTATTTTGAGTAAGCAAACTCACATTTCACAGACTCCATATAGTGTTTGCAATATTATATCAGCAAAGTCAATTGCATGAGCCTATGGTGTAGGAAAGAGTCGCTCTTATTTCTCAGTAATCTGGCACATAACAACCTGAATGCCACCAAAGGGCAAAGGTGAGAGTAATTAGAATATTTGTCACTTTCTTGGATGGGGACAAGAAACATCGAAGAGTGTAATTTGTGTTTATGACTTTGTGAGGTCCAAAAACACACACTCCTGTCTCTGTGTGGACATTTTGTCTGGGCCACTTTAAAGGGTTTTTTTTAGGATTAAGACCTGCTTTTAGGGCTAGGGTTAGATTTGGGTTTAGATTAAGGTTAGGCTAAGGGACTAGGGGATGCATTATGTCTATCGCTAAGATATAAAAGCATGTTTATGTGTGTGTGTTTTTATTAAATCAAAACCAACATGTTCTTTTGGCACTTTCTTATCAAATGGTGTGTGATAACCTGTTAGTTCTGCTGTTTTTAAGACATTTCTTTGGTTCAAGTGAGTAATATATCAAGTATTACTGCATGTCTTATTATTGTGCTGTGTATTTTAGTGAAGGACAGAACCCTGTACCCCGACTTCCAGAACAGGTGTTTCAGTCTGTTTATCCTTCAGCTAAATATTTACAGCTCATAATGTTCAAGAGAGACACTTATCTCTACTCCCAGTCTAGATTTTATTTCAGATTGTCACTTTTTGCAATTTTTGCAACACGGACAAGGATGTGCATAAACTAAAATATTCTCTTGGGGAGTGGCTGTGGCATGGCATAGTGTCCTCTGCTGTTTAAAGAGAAGGACAAAGAGGGTGATCTGATTGGTCACCTCCTTCAAAAATCTATTCCTTATCCCACTTGAAAATTAATCAGCGCCTTGAATGTGCTTATGAAGCCCTGTCTGTGCTTTGTACCATGTGACTTTGACTTATTGTAGTTCACTCAGGACTTCACTTGAAGTCATAGATGTATTTGTTAAAGGCAGGGTTGAAAGAAAAAAAAAAACAGTTCGATCAGGCTACACTTTGAATTCGAACAGCACAGGAACGTGCAATGCTTGTTCACGAAGAGCGCTGGTTTCGCATGGATTTACGAGCACTGCTCACTTCTTTGCTTCTTTGCTTTGCTTCAGTTGTCGTTCCACCGTTCAAACGCAGCACCGATGTTCACTCTGGTCTTGGATCGCTCTGCATCAGCCTTTTTTCTTGGCAGTAGCTTTCCCAAAAAACGTCTTTCTTTTGCAACTTTGCTGCCATAACGTTGCTGCAACTGTCTTAAGCCATAAGCTCTGGCGTTGTCTTCTGAACATGCACGATTAGTGCACAACGAGGGGCACACGCATAGAGGGAGGGGGTTTGAGTGATGCATCACGATCCAATTAATTAGTTTGGGTTATTCATTATGAATGGATGAATGTTTTTTTTACAGGCCTGTCCTTGCCACAGGTTTTTGTGACTATGCATTCATTAATTGGTTACATTCAGGATGTGAAGAGGATTTTAGGCAAAACAGTCAAAAATGCTCCAGGAAATGGAGATACCCTACCTTTAATGATATATGTTGACACATATCTGTTTAGGAAAGTTGGGGGGGTCCTTATTTTCTTGTGTGCGTGTAGACAAAGTGTTGATCCTGCAGATGCATGACTTCAAAAGTGCTGTGGTGTGTCCAACCGGGTCAGTCCTCACCAGGGATGCACTCACCACAATTCATCTTTCAAATGAACCATACATCAAGAGCCTCCCGTCCTTGCAAAAACCTCAAAAACACATTGGATCTGCTTGTGTCTGTTGGCCCAGCTTCAGAAACTAAGTAGAGTTCAAAGAGAACTGAGCTAAGGCTCGAGCTTTGTGTTCCTGAGGGACCGGCGCCTTGAGAATAAAAATCGAAATCAGTATGTGCTCAGGTATTCACCTCAGGAGCTTTAATGCAACTGTCTGGAATCGTTCCATCCATCTGTGAGACTGGACTGAAACTGTGAATTACCCTGGAAAAGATGTGAAGACGGTGAAAGGAGAGAATTAAGTATGACTGGACTCAAGAGGTGCAGGGATGAAAGCATTTACGGGACAGTGGGACATTCTGTGAACACAGATATTGAGATTGCAATATCATGATGGAGTATCGTGGTACAATTCCCAAAGATTTTGACTTTTTCTTTCACTTGACCACCCCGTACTGTCCAGACTAGATGCTCAGTGGCCCCCCAGGTCATTTGAGTTTGAGACCCCTGGAATAGATTGTGGCTTGGGTCCAATTTTTCTTTCCCTAACACGACCAAGTCCGAGAGAGCAGTAACCAAACCTGTTCTGAGCATGATGCAGTCCCAATAGTAGTGTAAATGACACGTCAATACACTCAACTCAAACCCGAATATTCCTATCGTCCAAAGCCACATTCACCTGCCCTCATAATTGCAAAATTAACATTTCTTTCATCGGATAATCGGATACAGATATGGTTTTGTTTCTGCGGCCATGCAGTGTTCGAGTGTGTGAACATAAATCTGGCGATTCTACTGCTAGAAACTGGATTTGAAAAGGTCAACATGAAAACACACACGTTTGCCATAGCCAGGATCTGCTGTCTAGCGCTTTGTCATGACACTGTGCTAAGAATAAAGGTCTAGAGGACATGCAGCGATGTGATTTAATTCCTAAGGTGGTTACTTTTCACCTGTTCGGGGTACATTTCTGTCATTATCTGTGATGCGTTAAGTGGCTGTGATGGCGTTGCCGCTGCTGACCTTATTCTCACTGAGCACCAATTGTCCGGCGATAGCAGCCACACCAGGCCTGTCAAGCTTTCACTGCACATGAGACTAAGGGTTCTGTCTTTTTTTAGCCTTTCTAAAATCAAACACACATGAGCAAAAGTGTCAGGAAAGGGGTTTAACTGTGTGTGTCTTCATTCAGCCTCATTGGATTTAGTGAAGTTTTCACTCCAGCAGCTCCAGTCCAATTACATTACAGGAAATAGCATTACGTTTCCCAAACACATCAATTAGTCCTCACTGCCTCTTATACAATTGTAAATGTTTTACAATTCAATGAAACCTCAAGCTCAAATCGCCGTGTGAACTAAACTGCAAAAACATGTTATGTTACATGTAATGAATTTCCTATTTATAGTTTGTTTTAATGTGAAATTCACACTTCAATCAAATAGTGTTTTTGTTGTTTTGTTGTTAATGTCTTGTTCGTAAAACAGCAGCCGCTGAGGACACAGACTTTCTGCTGGAAATGTAACCTCTGTCTCAGAGACCGTAACATTTATGTATTACTGTAGCTGCACATTTATTGTAGTGGCAAGCATAATCTGGGGCCGGATTATATATAGAGGCAACATTAAACATGCACAATTGACCGTTAATAACACTGTATAAACCTTATACAGCTTCATTGCTTCATGAGTATGTGGTTCCATTTTCACTGTCCGAGTCCTGATGAACGTTGAGCACTGAGGTGTTTTCCTGAGCCACAGAGGGAGATATCATTTCCTGATTAAGTAAGACCGAGGCCGGATATTTCAGGACTTGTCTTTCCACTGGTGTGAGCTGTTTCCATTTCCTCTCTGAATGCAGGGCATCTCTCAAACACTGACATATTCTCCTCACTCTTGGCCAAACGCCACAGCAGCAGTGGCCATGAAATCACGTCCTCATCAAAACATATTACTATATATAAAATCTGCTGAGCCCCTTTATCTTCTTTTTGTATTTAAATTACTGCACATTTTTTTTACCTTGGTTGGTATCCAACAGTGGTGGATACAAAACTGTGTGTGTTGCAGAGCCTACACATCATGATGGGGGTTTTAGTGCAGAGGATCCACAGAGAAAATCTGTGACGAGAATCCTTAACAGGGCAGTCCATCATTGTCAACATTGAGGCAAAAAAAAAAAAAAAGAGCCAATAAATACAGAAGGAGAGGAAAACACACTTCCGGTAAAAAAAAAAATAGATAAACAAAATGTCATCAAAAGTTTGAAAAGTGGAGAAGGTCTGCATAAAGGATTTTATTGTTATTCTGATTAATGCAGATATGGCATCTTAAATACTCCAAGTCCATGTTAACCAACACACAACAATTATCAGTAATACAGTGCATTTATTGTAATAAATGGGTGCAGAAATGGCACTGATGTGGTCAGATTAGACGTTTGACTCATTCTTAAAGATATCTTGTGTGTCTTGTAGAGGATTTTGTCACATCTCTGTGATGATCACACTATGATGAGGGTTTTATTTGTCCCTCTCTCGCTCTATGTGTGCGGGTGTGTCTTCTGGCTTCTCTCCCTCTCTGGTCCTTGGATGATGATTGGATGATTACAACACACCTGCTGCTCATCAACTCATCTACTCCTGCATTTAAGCCTTGCATCTTCCTGCATTCATTTGCCTGCAACTGTGGTGCACTGATGATCAGACCATTTAGTTCTTTGAACAGTTTATTTGTTCTAGTGCTAATTGTCTTTACATACTCTGCATGAACGGAGACGTTTGTTCTTTTTCTTGAGGTGGCAGAAACAAGAACTGAGTTAGCTCTGGCCAGGACATTTCATACTTGACGAGAAACTGAAAAGTGCAGAACTCCTGGGAAATCCTCATATTGTTACAGAGATTTTTGATTATCAGGTGAGACGACCAATGATGGAACCTATGGAGTCGGTGATGAGTAAAGTTGAAAGATTTTATTGTAGACGGCTCAGATCAGAGGAGAACTGAGACAATGTCTGACATCTGAACAATGAGGCATCGTCGCAGATTCTACACATATAGTTAGTAAGACTTGAGATAGTGTATCCGGTCCAGATGCCTGGCGCCTTGGTATATAGTGAGGGAACCTTGAAAGGCACATAGTTTGTGTCTTATCCTAAGTTATGGCTGTTAATATTGTACACCAGGTCTGGTTATAAGAAATATGTGCATAATTAAACTTAAAGTTGGTTGAAGATTACAATTTTCTCTCAAAATCCTCCCCTTTAGTGATTCCAACAATCAATAAACTAGTTATACCCATCAACCCTATCCGAAATAGACTTGATAAAAGAGAATACACAATCAAATAATAAAAAAAGAAATAAGGAATGACAACATTTCTGCGTTAACCACGCCCACTTCAAATTTCTGGCCAATCACACAAGAACAAAGTTCTGCCCAGATGACGTGTCACTCTTTTCCCGCAGCCCTCAAAGAGAGAACTAATTTCTCTGTTCTTGCGGAGTATGTACAGGACTTAAGTCTGAGTATTCTTGCCCTGTTTCTCCCTCTGGTGAATTGTGCATCCATGCCACTGCTACTGGACCACTGGACCCACTGCCACACCAGCTTTTACAAACATGCCAGTGCTGCCCAGCCCCCACCTCTGTCCCCAGACTTATCACCACTCTCAGTCACATTTCATTAAACCCCTTGAGCGGCTTTACTCGCCTGTTGCTGCATCTGGTTCATTTGCAAATGAAAGAAAGGCAGATGAGACAGTCGTCATGTATGTAAAATTATTATTATTATTATTATTATTATTCTCATTATTACCCAGGAAAGTGGGAGGACTGCTGTCTCCTGAGGTGTGACTGCACTGAGGTGATTACAGCATGGTAATACATGGAGCTATGATATGGATCCAGCACTGTAAAGGCTGATCTGAGGCTCATCCACTGTCACACCCACCCGTGTCTGATCATTGTGTTTGTTTTCCACACATGAAAATCCTGAGCGTGTGACAGAGTGTTTCTGTCTGATGTTAAAATGTGTTGCAGATGCCCTAGTTATCATTTTGTAATTGGTCAAGTGCACAGCTTTGGTCGGTAGCATCCAGCGACAGGCGATTAGTTACCACACTGGTTGGAAAGCCTGCTGCTTCACTGTCATGTCACGCACGTTAATACCAGCATACCTGTTTTTAATTACATGCATGGCTGGGGATTAGCTTGTCAAAGACAGTGGGAGGGCAGTGTTCTATCACGGGATATATAGCCAGTGGTAAAGGTGACCTGCAGGTCATTATGAGAGCTCAAGTAACTCATTACTTCCTTCGACACGTTTTCACCTGTGGTAATGATGATGTCCCACTAAAAAATTCACACAACTCATTGCATGTGTGATTTATCGCAGCAGTTATAGCTACAATTGTCACAAAAGGGAAAATGATTCATATTATATTAAGGTATGCAAATCACCTGCCTTCTACCGTTAAACCTTTAGAGCCGACACTAAAGCATTATTTAATTTACCACAGTTGTTGTCAATTAATTCTATATTGTTTCATTAAAGTTTGAAAAAATTACCACTTGTACAGTAAAAATTAACGTTTTAACTCTTTTCTTTCCTGGAAAAAAAATAGCTTGACTTAATCCAGATAAAATGAGTTTTGCATGTATTAATATTTATTTTTTAATAAACTATACCTTGAGTTTCTCTGGTTTCCTCCCACAGTCCAAAGACATGCAGATTTGGGGATTTGGACACTCTAAATTGACCGTGACTGAGATTGGCACAGTGCCCCCCGTGACTCTCACATGGAGGATAAAGTGATAGAAGATGGACAGATGTACATTGAGTTGTTTTACGTCAGGGGTTACAAACATACGGCCCATGGGCAGAACCGGCCCACCCAAGGGTCAAATCTGGCCCGCAGGATTAATTTGTTCAAATTTCACGTTATGATTACAGTCTGCTCATAATGTGACACCCCTGTTTTAGGTGCACACGGTGGACAGTGGTTTTGACCGTTGCTTCACAGCAGTGAGCCCCTGGATTCCAACCTGTTGGCCAACTGTGTTCACAGTTTTCATGGTTTGCTTGTACCTGTGCTGGCAAAGACATGCAGCTTTAGAACTGAACGTGAGATTAGAAATAGTCTGTAGAGCTGTTTTCAGAGACATGGATTAGGGCTGTTTATATTTGATGAGCACAGCGGGCGGGAAAAAGTCCTCAGTAAAAAACTCTCACATAGATGTACATTTGCATTTCCCCAGGTTTAGCCACGTTTATTCTGTATTTTTCTATTTTTAGCTCAAAGTGTCTTTTCTGTCTTCCATATAATTTGTACCAAATTTCAGAATGTTTTTCAACAAACCGTCCAGATCATTATTTGTAATTTGGAGCCCTTTCGAGAATCATTAGTGAGACCTTTTGCGGCATTGACTGTTGTGCCTCATGTGATGATTAGCAGATAATGATGAATGTTACTCGCTGTAACAGTAAAGTCAGGCGAATGCATTTCCATCCACCACTCTTGAGCAGGTTAAGACAAACGGCTAATTCTCCAGTCATGTGCCATTAAACTGTTGAGGAACGGGACGATCGATGGACATAAATAAAGCCTGTGAAGTTGTTGTGGCGTGTGAGTGGCACCGGTGCAGGGCAAGCTCTCACACTGAAAATCCACATAAAGTTGAATTAAAATGCACTTAACAAGGTCAGCCCTGCTAAATATAACGCAATCTTTTACGACAGTTTGGAAAACATTGTTGTCATTATGTTGTCTATCATTTTAATATCAGTGAGAATGGGCTGGATAACTGCCAAACAGTGTGTTGTAACACATGAGCTGAAGCTACTGCATTCAGTGTTTCACTTTCTGGGCAAATCCTGACTATCTGCTTCACAATCATTTCTCAAGTAGGTTCTTTCTTTTCTTTTTGGAGAATGCAGTCTTTATCTTGATATATTAGCCCACCGCCTCTACAGAAAAATGCAATATGCACATTTAATCTATGCATCTACAGTTAAATAATGGAACTTGGCTTCCAGAGTGTGGGATTATAACTTGCCGTTCTCTGGCTGGGTTTCAAGAGTTGCTTTCATGGAAAGCATGAAGCCTTTACTCCTCTCATGCCCCGTCTTTCAGTCTCGTATTTGTTTCACAGACATAAACGTGAGCGATCCAAATTCAGCAGGCTATTTTCACATCTTCCGTGTTCCCACAGTCAACCCGTGGACCAATTTTCCCACCAATGACGAGCTGTAAGGTCATTCCATCAATTCTTGTCAGCGCAGGTAGCATTATTTCCGACTGGGAAGTGTCTGCTTTGCACAGGGGACGCTAATATAATCACAGGATGAAATGTCACAACAAACCTCCAATTTCCACCCGTTCTGTGCAAAGACGGAGAATAAAAATCTAATTCCGCCTTCGGTTTTAATGAAATATGATCCCCCCCTGTGTTCAAACATCTCCTGTTGATTACTGCTCATACTTTCACAGCAAAAACATTTTTTTTGGCATGGTCACAAAACTACATGAGCATGCACAAACATTTCTATGCCCTTTAGTCCTTTGTCATGGGGTTGTTATTGAATTTGTCCTCTCCCAATGTCTACTTCTTGTGTGTCATGTTTCCTCGGGGGATTGTTAATGGCAGTATAAGTGAAAACACAAAATATAGGAAGTGGCAGAGATTCCAGGAAATGGGAATGAAACGCTCGGAATTAATGTTGAGCCTAAGGCGCCGCATGTCCTCGGTGCACTTTGATGAACACATTTTCTTGCAGTTCATTGCAAGATTTATAGGCAGGCACACAAAAGTACTGTCTATACCTAATTCTTCATTGTGTATAATGAACTATCTTATTGACTTATTCATTGAAACGGTTCTGTCGTCTGAACCTAAAGCTGCAGTAGGCGGCATCGCTGGAAGAACTCAAAATATTCATGTTTTTGGAGTCACTGCTTTCTGTCCTGAGCTTCTTCTATCAGATAAACACAGACAAGCACGCTTGTTTCACATGTGACGGATAATCCCAGACTATCTCTCCATCTGTGAAACTCTGTCCTGATATGGACACATGTTTAATTGCGTCTGCCTTTCTAGACACTTTCTGTTTGTTAGGTTTTTGTCGGTGCATCTGCAGGACTGTGGACTTGGCACAGAGGTGCCGCTTCATCTCGACACTGTGGAAAGCGCCTGGCCTTACACTCCTCTCCTCTTGAGGAAACAACGTGCAGCCGCTGAGGATTATGCACTTCCACCGCAGGGTCATGCCAAACTTCTAAGCCCTTGTTTTTAAAGAGAAACTCCATTTGTCTCTTTTAACCCAGTGACTGTTGGCCATCAGTATTAACAAATTAGTTTGCTTTTTTGCCAGCCATTAGAGACCTTTACCCGTTTGCCCTTGCACAACTTTTTTAATGTGAAACATTTGCTTGTAATAAATCGACAATATAAGCCATCAATCTCTGTCTCTGTGTGCTTGTGTGAGCGGGATTTAGCCGTAGAGTACATGCTGGCAAAAAGCTTTGTTTTCTCAATCATGTTGCATGGCCAAGTATCAGATATTATGTCTTATCCAGGACCACATAGGTCTTGTTTGGACTGCAGCTGAAATTGGATTTTTAAGCATATCCAGATTGATTTTATTTTTTCTGACAGGCTGCACAGTTAAAATATACATGAGATCCAATTTTTCTAAAGCTGATTCAAACCACATCGGAGGTGATTTCCAATGCCATTCTAAATGTCTCGGTCACTCGACAACAATAACGTAGGTCCGGAGAGACGGGAGTTAATTAAAGGCACGTTAAACGATCGACACAGTGGAAGACAATAGTTTAAAAAATGGGATAAAAGCATGGAAGACAACGACAGACCACGTCACCAGACATCACCTCGCTCCACTGTCACTCCAGCGGTGATGGCAAAGGCGACACAACTCGGCCGTCTCCTCCTTTTCTGACGCTTCCTTGCAATCAAAAGAAAGTTTGCACCATTTGGGACCGAAACAGGTGCAGGTTTCTGTCGTTCAGTTTGTTTAGACTACTTGTTTTGCAGCCTGTAACTATAGAAATCCAGACAATGTCAACATGGACACGCGCAGATCGGATCTGATCACTGATATATATAATGTGAGGAATGTCAGGAAGATCAGATTCTGAGCGGATATGCTTTCAAATACAAGCTCCATGACACGGATCTGGGAGGAAAATCAGAATCGTCGGTTGGGTCGGGGACAAATGTGGTTGCGAGGCTGTAAACAAAGAGGTGGTGGAGAATTGTTCTTCACATCACTTGATTTTATGGAATTATTGATTCATTATTCCGAGCTACATTTAATAGTAAAGGAAAGAAAACTCTGTTAAACATGGCAGCAGAGTTCTCTCACTCTGTTGGCAGGCGAGTATAAAACACTGTGGTGTTGCATACACATTACACCCTTGGTTTGTCCCTTGAGCTTTTGGCATTTGTATTTAATTTAACCTTCCATGCATGCGACTTCTCCATCTAATTAGTGGATATGCTTTTTTTAAACGTAATAGACCTCCTCCTCCTCATTATCTTGTCATAGCCTGTGGAGGGGTTCCAGTTTTAGAAGGAAAACATCTCACGTCTGCTAGCCACCGGCGAACAGATGAAACAACTGACACCCCGCTGCGGACTGAACCTCCTGAGATACGTGTGAAAATAAGTCCCTATAAGACACAGTAGGACATGCACATACAGGATATAGACGTTCAAGAGGACGTATGATGTAATGTAATGTAAGAAAATTATGTGATGAAACCAAAAAGTGTGTTTTTTAAAAAATTGTGGATGAGGAAGAAACACATTTGATTAGTTTTTTTCATTCCATTGATTTTGTATTATCATGAGTCTCGCTCTATCAACTGTGACATTTTTACAAATGCACTCATCCATCCATTCAGAGACTAAAATGCCACAAACGGCAAGAATGACAAAAAGTTCTTGTTCACATCTTTCAGACACAGAGACATGTTTGTCATTTTTCACATTTCTTATACCTTTAAAAAAAAAAAAATATTTAAAAGTAAAATTATTGATGCAGCTGATTGTTTTAGGATCGAATTAAAGGGCAGATTTCATTTTTACCAGGCAGTCACAGAATGCTAAGTGAGTTACAGCGGCGTATATGATTTTCTTTGGCAACAAAAATGCATTTTTGGGACTATTAGACCGTAAAGGTCACATTTGATTAGATTTATTTTGATATTGGATGGCTTTACATGTGTATATGTGAAAGCCCAGACAGACAATTACAAAAATCTGAATATGACTATTTGTTAAACACTTTTAAGAAAGTGTTTTAGGATGGTGCTTCAGGCTCTTGTGCCTATAGCTTTAGACCAGGACTGCCCAAAGCTGCCAAAATCGGCCCATTAAACGTTTATTATATACCCCACCCATGCTCTAGGGGCTCTAAAATGGCACAAAGGTGTCGTTGATAGTGTCACAGGAATTTGATATCATTGAAATTTGCACTGCGAGATCTCTATGAGAAATACTTGACTGTATTTCAGATTCCTGCACCCTATTATCAGGTATCAGCCACTGGAGATGGTTTCGTGTTATGTGTTATACAGAATAAACTGTATATGCAGCAGCAAAATTGTATGGGATCTTCTGGGGTTTGTTTTTTTTTCCTTCTTGTTACTGACGAGATCCATATGAAAAGGTCAGTGGTTAGGGAGGCAGTGCAGGGTGTGCACATTTCTCTCTGGCACAAATTAAATAAAGGTGGCACCTCAGCATTGACCTACAGCACTGACTGACCTATTCATTAAGGGAATAGATCTAAAAATGCACAAGCTTCCAAAGCAGACGAACAAGGCCCCATTTACTTATTTTATAGCTACAAGATACTTGATTTAAATCTCTAATTGATGTCTTATTCAGGCGCAAACATCATTTAACAACGCGTGAGGTGTAAATGTTGTAGTGATGGACCCACAGAAGAGGATGGAGAGAATGTAAGATTCATGAGGCGACGCCAGCTGGTTTTCCTCCGCGTCTATTGAATATGTAATCAGGCACTTGTTTGCTGACACGTGCGTCATCAAGCCTGAAGTCAGGGTTTTAGTTACAGTATGTTCTATATTGCCCCTGTGCTCTAATCAGGGCCTTTAATTACTGTTAATTTATCGAATAGTTGGGCGAGCGAAGCATGTTCTGAGTGTCACCCAGTCCTGTGTGGGCACTAGTGGTAATTCATTTTTGCAGGGTTTATGTACAAAATCAATATCTGGACTGGAGCTCAAACTGTATAGTCCCACTCACTGAACTGAAACACACCCCAAGAGGTTGTAATCCTAATGGTGCTCGGCTACAGGAACTGTAAGTGCTGTTGCTGTAACAAAAACACCAAACTCCATTTAAAAGCATTTACATTTTTTTTGTTTCCTCACTGAAATTAAGAGTCGAATGTCGGTTTCAACAGAGCTTCCAGTTTGTTTTCCCCGCTGATCCACGGCTTTACTAGAGATGTGATTATAGTAATTTAAGCCTCAGACCGTCACACAGTCTTCTGGTTTGCAGGGCGGGGTGGGAGAAAATGAGCCGACTTCTCTCTTGATTTTTAACAGCAGTAAACATTTACCTGAGGAGGTCATCGTCTCACTCTTTTTCAATAGATCATACTTATGTAAATGATGTTCCTATTTAGAGAAAAATAGACTGCTGTTATCATCCAATAGCAGCAGGTGATGTCTGGTTGCAAAAAACCTGGACATGGTATCGACCAAATCACTAACCTGGAGGCTTCAAAATAGGAGTTTGGATTCTTATTGTGTTGAGAGTGAACTTCAAGTCAGTGCAGCCTCAAAACTGAAGCTTCCACCTCATCGTGAATTAGTGGCATAAGGTTGCTTCAGCACCATGCCCCCTGGTGGTCATATGGTGTAATAGTATGTCAAGTAGAACCAATTCAAAATACACAATCCATCCAAGTTGAATCAAATACTGTGTCTGTGACTGTTAACGTCAAAACAGAAAACTCTTATGAGTCAAGACATCAGTTAGAAGTATTTGTAAACCCAGCTGTTGATATAAAGCAAACTATATACCTCAGTTCATGGGCATTTGGACGTTGATGGCAATTTGCAAAAATCTCAAAACTATTTCAATAAACTAACTGATAAGTGAAGTTAAGAAATGCTATTTTATATATTATTTTAAAATTATCATCAGAGAAAGAGTGCAGTGAACCAAATCAGTAGTGTCTTTTTTTTTGCAGGGGAACTGCACTATTGCCCTCTAAAACTGCACATTACTGTAATTCATGTGATGAAGTGCACAGACCCCACATCTAATTCTACCCCATCAACCCTGCAAGCGTGACAGCAGTGTCAGCCCCAGAGACCTGAAGCTTTCACCGTGACAGACAGCTCAACAGTCATTATGACAAAACTGTTACATGAACACAAGCAGGCAGTGAACCTCTGAGGCAGAGGAGGCGCACAACACTTCATGAGGAAAAGGGGGAAAAAAAAGGATGAGGAATATGTCATTGCTTTTTCACCCCCTCCTGAAAGTTTCTCATCAAACTTTAAACCACCCTAACATGCAGTTTAACTTATCACAGCTGAAGGAAATGATTTATCTCCATAAATATGAAAGAAAAATAACAATAACATAAAACTTTGCCAGCAATTTGTGTGATTAAAGGAATACTTCACCCATTTTCATTTGTATTACTAGAGTAGCGCTAGTATTTTTGAAAGATTGTGCTTCCTAACCTCAGAGTTGAGAAATATCTTCATTCTTTTCTTTGTTGGACACTTGGTCCTGTTAGCAAAGATGGCGGACACTGTTTACTTTCTGGGAATGAGGTCCCGTCCCCCTACGAGTGGGTCTAAAAAGCGTTGCAGTTTCAAGCCTCGGACCACGTGTCACTGGTGGGCACGTAAAAAAAAAAAAAAAGAAGATATTTCTCGACTCAGAGGAAACTGAGGTTGGGAAGCACAATTTTTTAAAACTACTACCCCTATTCTAGTAATACAAAGCTAAACGCAAATCAGTGAAGTATTCCTTTAAAGCAAAGCTTGACAACCATACCGCACATATACTATACAGTGTATATGTATATATACATATATATATATATATATATCATCCAGGGTTTGGGGAATGGTGTCAAACAAGTGGCTTGAAGCTGCAAATGTTCACTCGTCACATAATCTAGTGACATCCAGTGAGTTTCTGAGCTGGATTTAAACAGCTTCATGGCAGGAGTTAATGATGATAACGATTGTCCTTCCTCATGGCCTCATGTGCTTTAAATGAAATGAAACATCAGAGTGAGGAAGGAAATATTCATTACTACTAGTCAGCCAATGTGTTGTCTTCTTTTTTCATTTTATCGTGTGCATCTGTCACTAATGAATCCCGACTAACCCGCTGCCTTTTACTGCCACAAACGACGGCAACTCCCATGACCCCACGCTGCTTCCCGATGTCATCACTGCTGCTTATTGTTTTGACTGAGCAACCCCTGGCAGCCAAAAAATGACATACTGTGGATTCAACTGTCTGAAACCTAAAATAACTGCAAATGTCAATGATGAATTCTTAAAATTGAAAGTCATTCTCTGTACAAGAATGGAAAGGTAGGCACGCAGCAATAGTCGTGGGGGTTTAAAGGGTCAACTAAAACTCAACTATTGCATATATACATGTTACGTTGCAGAATAATGTAATGCACATGGCAAAAAATGGGACATTTCTCTCGCTCTACTGCATTTCTCCTTGCCTTGTGAGGCTCTGCTCACTCGAGGCCTGATTCTTTAATCAATAAACCAATGTTTCTGCTTGATGGCACAGCACAGGCCTTTGCCCAGTGCGCTGGTCTGGGTAACACACGGCAGGTTTCTGCATTACTCATCCCCCCTAACACTTTCACCAGTAATGACTCTGATGCATTTTGTGGGAGAAAACCAAGACGGCAGCACTGTCCTGTTAAGCACTTAAACGTGGTACAAGACACTGTGGTTTGGTCTCTGCAATGGAGGATTATTATTTATTTATGGAGATTCATCGGGGCTGCCCATAGCCAAGCGGAAAGAGAACTTTGCTTGTGACCCAAGCATTGCCAGGTTCTGGTCCCCACCAGGGCAAGGGCTGGGGTCCGCTAAGCAATCCCAATCCCCATTGCTCATTGTTAATTGGACACTCTCAAATGACCTGAGCCACAGGGGGCACACGTAGTAGACTACATGGTCCCAAACCCAGACAAATGAGAGGGTTGTGCCAGAAAAGGGCATCCGGTGTAAAAAAAAAACACTGCCAAACCAAATATGCAGATCATCCGCTGTGGTGACCTTCAAGAGAGGGAGAAAGACAAAAAAAACAACAATGGATTCATTCACATTCACAGTAACTCCACAGCTGTCCCACTGAGGAGATTATAGTTACAGTTATGTCTAGAAACCAGCGCCCTCTGGGACGTCCCGGTTGCCATTGGACTTCAAAGTTTAAATGTGGAGGAAGCTACACCAGAGCAGGGTTCAGAGAAACACTGATGATGAAAGCAGTGTCTCTTCTAATTTTCTTCCCAGGCTTCCTACAGTGGAGATGATTGGTATTCAAGCCTCTGGGTGTGACTTTTGCCTTTAGTGAAATAATTATCATGAAAAATGTGCTCCACTTCATCCAGTCATTATGTCCTCCTCCTCCTCCTCCTCCAAACTTGGTTTTCTGACCTGACTCGGCTATATCTATTTGGTTTTAAGCTCAAGTGTCATCAAAATACCTTTGTTTTATCTAATCTTACACCTTCCCACTTGTGTTAAGGTGCAGAGCAAGGATTAAATGCTTTTGTGGATACCTGTGAATACATAAACACCCCCTAATGCTGTTTCCTGGAAGGGAAAAGGTGCAAAAAAATGTGTTTTATTATTCTAATAATTACAGCAATAATGGCAGAAGCCTTTGAGGACTGGTGGTTGCTCTTTTCGTGGCAGCTGAGACAGACACTTTTTTGGCATATTATCTCTCACAACAGAAACAGATGTGTCTCCGGTGTTCCTTTGTGGTCTACAGTGAAATGTTGTATCAATAAAACACAGCGACAGTAGACTGTTGGTATGAATTATTGAAAGGCACAGTGGTTCAGATGGGGTTCTAATCTCCACAGTGCAGTTAATTTGATGTTCTTGTTTTTCTATTTTGGATTCAACCTGCAATGCACCATCTGTCCCCTGCAAACGCCGCGGACGAAGCGGAGCAGACCAGTGGGGACGGAATGAGTGATCCACGGGTTCTATAATGTCCTCCGCCGGCCAAGGTCTTGTTTAATAAACCCCAAGATGAGATGGGCGTGCGAGAAATGATGTGATCAAAAATAAGCCTCGTCAATTCAAGCCCACACACCGGAAGCTGCAGCTGACAATGAAAGTGGAATGTGTAATGAGGGCGAGTGTGTGTGTGTGTTTGAAGGAGAGGTGGCTTAAAAGAGCATCCAGGAACTACACAGGCTTAGGGGATATGTTTTGTAACCTGTGCCAATGCTCTGGAGTGAATATCAAGATCTAAAGCAGGCAGTTGATCAGCAGGAAGTGTGTGCTCAGCAGAGTGTGAGCTGCTGATCTGAGCTCTCATTTATCGCACTGGGAAAGTCTCGTGTTGCCTTTCACATGAATGCAGGTGGGATCAGCGCGGTGACATTTTAGCCTTGATTGGAATACAAACAGCCAGCTCAAGATTTAACAAATTAGTCATCGGAGATAATGGGTTATTATCTTACAATAACATCAGGGCTAATCACAATCGATTTGTAACTAATGTAGGGACACTCACACTTCATACTGGAGGCAAATGGAAGCAACAACGTTTTTTTTATACATATATATATATACATACATATATATGTATATATATATATATACATACATATATATGTATATATATATATATATATATGTATATATATATTTGCAATTCTCCTCTGTTGCAGCAAAGTTGAAAAAGATGCGGAAGCAGATGGCGTTGGAAACAAACACTTGACAAATGTGGGGAAAAGCATTTGGGTTTCAGTTTACAAACTAAAATGTGACTTATCACTTCTTTGTAAGAACATTTGTAGTGATGCATTACTCCAGCTGTAGTATTATACATGTTTTCTGATATTCAGCCGGGAAAAAAATGACACCAACCAGAACTCCAAATGAGTTTGGTGTGTTTGTTATAGCAACAGCAGTCCAAAGATCAGTGGGAACGCTTCACTGTTACGATGCATTTGGAGCTCCAGCATGGAACACGTTGTGTAGGTTAAAAGATGCTTACAGACACCTTTATCCTCATTTCCACCACGCTTGGTACATCACACAATTGTTTGCTTTTCTGTTGCCAAACATTGAGAATGGAACCAAAATAACTGATGTGTACCATCCCACTTTTTGGCACCCTTCCGCTGAGGTACAAAGCACAGTGGTCTGTTATGAACGACAGGGGAGAAATGGCCGCCTGCAGCCTCGTCTCTCACAAAGCTTGTCTTCTTCTTGTGACGAACAACCACATGCCAAGAAGAGAGAACATACAATGCTGATGCATTGTTGCGCTGTGTTTACTGTGTCGCGTTTTTCCTTCTTTGTGTAAGTTTGTCAGGTGACGCAGCTGCATAAATATGTCATTTACATATCTAGTCCACACACCCTGTGGTGTAAAGTCAGATTATGGCGAAAACCATTACAGACCACACAGTGGTGAGCTGAACTGCACAGACTGACAGAACAGTAAATTCGTTTGGGATTAGTAAAGTAATGACATTACTTTATAACTGAGTAATGATTATTTGCATTTCAGTAACTTTTCCAGCTCGATTCACCTGGAACAACCAATGCAAAAGCTGTGCATTAGCTTGCAACACGCGTCAGCGTTGTGTGTTTGCCTTTGTTCTCAGTCAGCCTCTCACTCATCACTGAACTCACCAGTAACTTTTCTTTGTGTCATGTCCCTCAAGTTGGTCCTCTCCCTCCCCCTCATCTCATTACATCTACAGCAGAAGCCTTGGGGATTTTTTTGAGCACATTTTCTACTCCTGTGGATGCTTCTTTGCCTGAATTCATTCTTGGCCTCCTGGGAAAAATTTGCATCGAACATATTTCTTTTTCCATTTTACTGTGTATACAGTGCATCTGCAATGCATCGGAAATTTGCATGCAAAAAGTATACATTTGTCTATACTTTCCATTCAGCTTCGCTGTGTTTGTAAAAAAAACAATCATAAATATCACTTTAAAGTAAAAATAAACCTAAAACTATATGTTCTTCTATTATGTTAGTGCTGTTTGTTGTAAGCTTAGTAATCACCACGTTGCATTGTGGGTCCTGTTTGGCGAACATAACCGCATCTATATGCAAGATTTGTTGATGCATACAAGGAGACATTTCATACAACCCCCAACCTACACACCCTCCACCATTATGTGAAGCAGCTTGTCTTTAGCTTCCATGTGGCAGAAATAATTTACATCAGTGGCAACATAACGTGCAATGGCATTTCATGTCCCCACAGCTCAGTCTTAGATGCCAGTGGCACCGGGGGATGTACGTTCAATTCCTCCACTGAGGCTGATGTGAGGTGACAGTGGATTTGGTCAGGATTGGTTGACAAGTGCTCTGTGAACAGCGGCACACCCTTGAAAAAGAAGCCAAAATGGATAGCTGACACAGCTGAAGTTTGTCAAGCAAAAGATGTCAAAACATTTTACATAAACTCACAATAAAAAATCTTTTTTTGCAAGATAAAATGTAATTAGGATAGATAAGCTAATGAATATAGATTACAGTTATTTGCAACGGATTAAAAATCAAGGCTGCATGCAAAATCCAGCATTTTCCAGATAGAGTTGTTTGTAACATCTACAAACCTACAATTATCCACACGCCATGCATTCCAATCTTGTCGAGTGTTATCTGCATCGCAGCACTAATTTCACAAGTTTCCTCCGCATCAGGCAAAATGTATAGAAAGAAACTTACAAACACACAGTCTGCCAGAGGCTGTGGAAGAGCTGCTCTGTAAACATTGCATTTCAATAGAGGCTGGATTATTCCCTCTACAAGTGCCAAAGCAACAGATGCACAAGCTGCAACAAATGTGTACATCGCCCCTTATGAATAATTAAAAAAAAAAACATGTTGTACATTATAAACAAACAGTGTTCACAGTGAGATGTAGATGTAGAAATCTTCTCTTCGTAAGCCTGAGTGATCAGGACAGCATGAGCTGGCATTAGTCAGGCGTAACTCTTAACTATTAACACTCTGCTCTCTGGAGTCGGTGTGAATTTCTTTTATACACACCTCTTGCTCCTTGCTGCCCCGGGGTCACAAGAACTCATTAAAGATATAGTAATAGCTTAAGGCTGGCTCTCAAAGCCGTGTATGTGCGCCCAAACATGACCTTAGATATGGTAAACAAAAGAGGGGATGGTGAACAAAACATGGAAATGTGAACATTTAAATTCCTATCATTTAAAAGAAAGAAAAAAAAAAACCAAGAGCATTGAGACTCACAGAGCAACAACACAGAATCTACTATCTTATAGATCAGGAGTTACATATTGTACTTACTCTTTTCCTTATGGACAAAGCCTTGGCTGGACAACAGGAAGAGGAAATCCTCACAGGTGTCCTGATCCAACAGTGTGCTGTTGTGCAGGCAGAGGTCAACAATTAGGGTCACAGCTCTCTGACAGACCATGTCATACTCCTCTCGGTCAGAACTCATGCTCCCAGCTGCATCCTCAGCCGCATGTGCTCATCCAAGGGGACTAACACACCCACATGCACACACACACACACGCAGAAGCAGCAGCAGCAGCAGCAGCAGCCTAGCATCAAGAAGATAAATGCAACTTGTCTTCATTCTTCTTCCTTCGTCTGATTCTTCTCCTTCCAGAGTCTCTGATGTGCATTTTACGCACTTGGATGCACGTTTGTGCGTGTTTGTGTGCTCCATGCTGTTTGTGTGTAAAAAAAAAAAACAGTTTGTTTTTTTTCCCCCACAAACTGGATGACCTTATTTCATGCATGCTATGCCATGTACTGTGTGTGTGTGTAATAACATTTGTTCACACACATTTGTCCCCAGGTGATAAAAAGGACAGAATTGTTGCATCATAAACAAAACAATAATGGGTGACACAACAAGTGCTATATGGTCTGATGACCACCATGTCCCACTTCACACACACACACACACACACACACGCACAGATCGTTAAACTCTCATCATTACAGGTTGTAAACAGGGATTACAATTGGCACAAAGGGGGATTGTCAGAGGGAGCGCTGAGACGTGGCACACACAGGTGGTTCAGCTGGGGAGTAACTTTTCACTGGAGACTCTCTGCACTGCAGGGACCGACCATTTCAGTTGACAGGAGAAAAACAAACCCAGTGGTCATTATAGGTTTTTTTTTAGTGTGTGCACATTCAGAGGGGGAGTTGTGATGGTGGCAGCACCATTATAGTCATATAGATTCAGGTGTGGGGACAGAAACACGGGCACATGCGTGTGTGTACATGTCTCTAGTGGGCTCTGAGGACACATTGTGCTTCATACCAATCTTTGTCTTTGACATTTTGGCTGGTCCTCACAACTTTAGAGGGCTTTTTGGAGGTCAAGACATTGTTTTTGGGTTTAGGTTAGTGTAAGGATAGTGTATGTGTGTATTTTTGTGAGGTCCACAAAATGTACAAACCTATCTGTGTGGAGACATTTTGTCTGGGCCCCACAACTTTAAAAGGCTTTTTCAGGGTTAGGACCTGGTTTCAGGGTTAAATTGGGTTTAGGTTAAGGTAAGGGTTATGGTTAGGCACTTAGTTGGGATGGTTAAGTTTAGGGTAAGGAATGTATTATGTCTATGATATAAAAACATGTTTGTTCGTGTGTTCCGGGTATTACTGATGTTGTGGGGACCTAAGACTGTTTACACAGTCACATTATGGGGAATGGTCCTCCTTATGGGGACAAAATGAGCTGCGTGATTTTATATTTGTACTGCATTTTTATATACATATTTTATTGTATTTGTCTTTTTACTGAAATGATCTTTATTTAGACTTATATCATTTTTAATTGTTGCGTTAATTTGGAAATTCTTTGGAATTTCATGGTCAGCATTTGTAATATTTTTGTCACAGGTGGAACAATTGCACTTAATGAAAGACAATAGTGATTTATTGATAATAGACTGATCATTTAACAAGTTCTACCTGTGTACATGTAAATAAGAGTGACTTGGTATCTCTTGATATAAATGTTGGGAAATTAAAGTAAATTAAGCTTAAAAAACCCCAAAAACACGTCTGTATTACTTTATCTGGATTCAAATTAAATTAATTTCCCATATTATATCAATAAAAACTAATTAATTCATTTTAAAACAACACATCTGTGAAGCTGGGGGAGGAGTAGTCCCAGAAATAAGGACTAATTGACTTTGTTTTTATATTATATTAACTTACATGTTTGACCTTATCTCTTAATTGCCAACAGAAGCATTAATCAAATTATGTTTTTTTAATAATCTCCATGACGAATAAGGCACCAGGAAAAAGATTTCATCCATATCTAATTACAAAGTGATGTTGAGCTGAACCAGATCTTGGTTGACTCCACAATTTAATTTAATAAAACTAAGACATAAATACTACACTGTTTTCGCTGGTGGGCGACTGCTCTGATATGAGAGCTTATTAAAGCCCAAACCTCTCTCCCCTCTAAGGTTGGATCTACGGTTACTCAAGATTGGATCTACACTTCTTGGGAAGTCCTGATTAACAGGCAAATAACAAATTGTTTTCTTGGCTGAGGGTTTTCAAAAGAGTCAATTACTCCTGTGCATCTGCTGCAGCTGATACCGGCTCTCCCCCATCATTTGTCCGGCAGCCTTGTTAATGCAAACTGGTTCACTGCTGCCAGCTTGGATGTTACAACAGTTACAACTCAATAATCTGCCAGTGCTGCGAACACGGATCTGTGCAATAGCATTAATGATGGAGGAGAATAGGCCTCGGGTGTTGCCGCTCTTCCTTGTGCAATTATGTTATTTAGAGGGTGTTGTCCAAGGGTGTCCACCGCAGCAAACAAGTAAAGCTGCATGAAATGGTTCCTTGTTAACTTGCATTCCATCATTGTGAGACAGCGAGAAGATGACCTGCCATAAAAGGTAAATGCACCATTACCACAAAGAGCATCCAAGTTCTTCCCTTTTTTCCCCCTTCCATTTCCTATTCCCTAACATTAGAGATAAACATCAAATCCCGAGGAGCACATGTGCAAGGTGAATTATACATCTTGAAGAAAGATGAATTAAACTCAACAGGATAGTTTCAAATCGGGTGCGTGCAGCTGAAAAACAGCCCTGCAGAACCGAATCAAAGAAGACATCACTCTTCATTCGGGTCACAGCTGATCGTTAATATGTGGAAATGGCTGCGCGCGATGAATTAAGCAGACGAAAACACTGATCAAACGGCTCAGATTTAAGAACGCAGTGCATTTGATCCCCTCGGTTAATTATTCGGGACACACGGTAAGAAAAACACAAACAGTATCTCTGATATAAATGCATTTCCAGGTGTAAATAATTAAAAGACCCACAACTACAAAAGTGCTTTAAAGAAAACAGACCTAAGCCCTCTATACGCCAACAGAGAATTAATGTGATAATCAAGACGACTGCTGAGGGAGCAGGTTTCCAAGAAGTAAAACAAACTAATAATCCGACAGCTTTAAAACATCTCCTCCCGTTGCTATTCGGAATTCTGCCCATCAGCTATGAATAAATGAGGGGGAGCTGTGACGGTCATATCGATCATTTTGTTGCAGGTGTGTGCAGATTTCTCACAGCGGTTTGCGGAAGCTGATGTCCCTTGGTTTGATATGCAAATCAGGCTCATCTCTGGCAAATCTTTCTGATGGTGACAGCCCAGTGGCGGCCGATGTTGAACTTGATTCATTGTGGCAAACACATGACAATAGGACGGCTCACTCAAAGCTATGCTAATCAAAATCAGCACTTTCCCGAGGGCCACGGGGCCCTCACATTTCCACAGTTTGTGTGTGTCAGGGCCTTGTGTGTGTGTGTGTGTGTGTGTGTCATTGTCGCGTTTTGTTCATCAAAGATTCCCGCCTCACTTGTGGGGAAATAAGAAAAAAATGATCTATTTTGACTCCTAGTTAAGCTCATTAGTAAGAGTCTTCCATGGTGTAAGCTGGATGTGACGGATGACGCTCTGCATTTATATTACAACAGATGAAGTGATGATCTGAGAACAAACAGAGCTGCCAATGAGTGTTACACAACGGTCTATAAGATCTGCAGGGTGCCATGCACACGCTATTTCTGTGACACGCTCAAAGGGGCTTAAGTGTAGACGTTAAGCCGCATCGTACACAACCCACTGACGAACGACAGTGACATTATTAGCCCCAGAACAGATATGGATCGGTGTAATGATGCTGCGTCCAGGTGAAATGTGCACGGAGAAGTATCTCGTCCAAACATGTCCTGAATGTCTTTGAGACGAGATGTTTAATTGAGCTGTTGACAACACGTGGCCCCCAGAAGAGCGATAGAGTCCAGGGGACTCGGTTCTCGCTCACTCGCTGTCACGCATCTCAATGTTGCAGGCGTGTGAGGTGTTATCAGCTTTTTCCCCTCTTGCAATATTACACTTTCATTATCACGCACCATATTGTATTCATTATATCATATAATACCTTACTTCCTTTTGTTATTGCTGCATATGCAATATCACTTATACTCAGTGGTATATTTATATTTATATTCTATTGTCTTTTACTCGCTTGTGTCTACGTTCTTTTATTCAGTGCTCGGAGCAAGTGCTGCTACAAGAATTTCCCAGGATAAATAAAGTTCAGCTAGTGCCAATTCTGATTCTGGTGTGGTGTTGTTTTTATTTTCATGGAACACACTATCCTTAGATATCAGGGAAACCTGCTCACTAGATACTTTTAAAAGAAGACTTAAAACATATCTTTTTACTCTATGGCCTTCAACCAGCTCCTTTTTTTTAATTTGCATTCATAGTTTATTTGAAAGTTAAAACAGGGATTTAACCTCTTGACTCTATAGCCTTTTCCTATTTTATTCCACCCTGTGTTGTATTTTACTGTTTTATTAGCATCTTTTTTTTTTTTTTTATCTTTTAACAGTAAGGATGGCAGGAATAAAAAGCTCTTGTGTGTGTTAGTTCAGTCACTTGTGTTCAGAAACATAAATATGTAAGTTAGGCATGCACAGCGTCTGGCTTGAGCATGCAGGAGGACACAGGACCACTGGCTACACGCCCATTACTTTCCCAGCGTAACCTCATGAGACTTTACTGAGACACTTCTGGTTATTTGAATGGCGATGGCAAGAAAGGTTTTTAGAAATGTCCAGCATCCTTTGGGGAAAACTGCCTCTGTGCAATTACAGGAAAACATCCCAATTTCAGTGCATGTCTGCTCTGAAAGCATCGTTTTAGACCATATTAACTATTTATATGTTCTATATTAAGATGTCTTGACTGCAAAAAAAAGCGAAGCTGTGTCAATAAACACAGAACTCCTCACCGTGTCTGATGTTTCAGGCATCCACATTTCACATTCCCACCAATAACGTACAAAATCATTTCTTTGCGGTTTTAGGGTGCTTTGTTCTTAGGCATTGACAGGGAAACCAAAACACTGCTAAAAAGAATGAACCGTAATGAAATAAAGGAGCGACATTTTACTGGATACTGAAAAGACATTGCTTACAAAACGTTTTCTCACATTAAAAAGGATTTCAGGAAGGGCCCATCATTAGGGTTTTTCAACCCCCTGAGTCCACCTTATCTTGTCCTAGTGTTACTCAATTGCTTGTATTTCTCACTGACAGTTTTGTGGTTATTTTCTTACTCGGCAGAATACAAATGGATGCAATAAAACTGAACTCACTGTGCAACCATTTGGCTCTGAAAGACGTTGCTGTGCAGTTGCCTGGAGACAACTGCAGGCTGCAAATCGGAAAACTTTTTGGCTTAAGTGTCTGAGGTGGCTGTGTGGATGTACAGGAACGCAATGTTGGTCCACTACTTTGGTCCATATGCATATATATATATATATAGATATATCTATATCTATATCTACATATATATATGTATATATATGTAGATATACATATATATATTTATAGCATCTCCAGAACTTAAAGATGAATTACCATGAAAAACGTATGGTCTTTGGTCGTTGGATCACACCTCACGACTCTTGTGATAACCAGGTTGACATTTTGGGCTCTGAATGATGTGTGAAAGATGTGTGCATGGTGGTTATATTATCGTGTTTGTAGTAGTGGTGAAAGAAGAACTCAAATCATAGAGTATCCATCCATTTTCTACCACTTTATCCTCCACAGGAGCCAATTTCAGCTGACATAGGGGGTACACCCTGGACAGTTCATCAGTCCATTGCAGGGCCACATATAGAGATCAACCATTCAACCACACTCACACTCACACCTACGGTCAATTTAGAGTGAACAATTCACCTTATCCCGATATTGCATGTTTCTGGACTGTGGGAAGAAGCCGGAGAACCTGGAGAAAACCCATGCACACACAGGGAGAACATGCCAACTCCATGCAGAAAGCCGGGGCTCAAACCCGGGCCAAGAGTGCTAACCACTACACCAACCGTATTGGTGCATATTATGCAGGAGTCTCTCTATCTCTATATTCTTTTCTTTTTTGTTGAGCAGCATACCTTTAAATGTAAATAATTGTTAACCTTGCCAGATAATGAGGTGTATTGACACTTTGGGAAACTGAGCAACCTTAGTGCATGGTTTCCCTCTCTGCTTTCTCTATGTCTGTAGTATGTGTAAGAAAAACCATTTAGGATAAGATTTAAGGCTTTATTGTCATTGTATATGCAGAACAGCAAAACAACGACATTTATTTGGCACTCCCTGATGTGTGAAACACAATTATAGTACAAAAGAGCAGTATAAATCTATAAAAATCTAAATAAAACCGAACTTTAAAAAAAACTTTTAATGCAAAACAGCAGCATAATATGTGCAAAATAGAACACTATAAAGGATAAAAACACTTAACAATGTGCAGTTATTGCACAGAACATTGTATTAAGTAAACCTGATAGACAGATTTAGTAAAAATCAAGTTTCTTAACAAATCAGCCCTTCATTTCCATGATATTTTATGACATTTAAAGATTTCACCTTGTTTGTGTTCATTCTTCCTGTCTGAGGATTACAAGCTGCGGCAGCAGTTTCTGCTCGCTGCTCTCTTGATAACCCCAGTGTGTTTACAAGTCACAGTCAGATAAGAGCTACTCATTAATGGAGGAAAGACTGAAGCGCCCATGTGAATCATTCCTGCGTGCAGATGATGGACTGGGCTCGTTGTTTACTATCGGCTGGTGAGTGGAGAAGATGGGGAGGCTGCCAGACTGATTTTGGAGCAAAATGCAGCTGGTGACAGTCAGGTGGAGGAAGCTGGAATTATTTCAACTCCTCAAATGAAGGCAATAATGATTTAGTGGAGGAATAGATGAATTAATTAGTGGACGGGTAAAAGACTGCAGCTGTTCTTTAAGTGGCATGGTTTAACAAACAGTTGTGGCGGCCCCGTGGGCCCATTTTGGTGCCAAAATTACAATAATCCACGTGACGTTCATAGTCTACAGATAATGAGTCATTGTGATGTTTGTGATTATCTGCTGTTTTAGAAAGACTGTGAGATTTATTTATTGTTCATTTATTTTAAGAAACAAACTTTTTTAAAAACATTATTGTGCGCTCGGAGGATGAACTGTTTTTTTTTTTTACTTTTGCAGATTCTCTGACTTTTCATTAAGCTTCACCAGTAGGTCACACATTTTAATTACCCAGTGAAATATCACAACAGGGACCTGGCACAAATATTTGCATTCATGGCACCTTCGCGATCATTTTGATCTGCTGACATTTAAACTGCCACTATTTTGAGTCACATTTTTGTGCCACAACGTTTGTTAAAGACTTCCCTGTCCATGAATTTTAATCACTTTCAAAACTGAACTGTAGCTGCTATAATTGGGGGGAAAGGAAAACGCTAGAGTGTTTTATAGTATATACTTTTTATAGTCACAGCCTTGTCACTTTGGACACAGGCTTTATTTCTGTCAATAATATTGTTAGTTAGTCATTGATGTGTTCAGTTACTCCATGGGGCACAAAGAAATATCTGCCTTTAAGCAACTGACTGTTCCAGAAACTAAATTCAATGTTATTATCCCATATTTTCAGTTTCAGTGTCTTTGTCAGGGTGTTAGCCTGGTTTTAGCACATGAACTCCACTTCTTCCATCTTGGGGAAAGGATTAATATGTTGGTGATTATGAAGGTAACTTCTGCCCATCACCACAGGACGATATGCTACCCGGGGCTTCTTATATTGTCTTACGAAGGTTTATTTGTCATTCAACCCTTTAATACCTAAGCCTCAAAATGTCTGTCTGGACATTTTTTTGCTTATTTTAATCATAAAATGGACAGAAAACGTAGTGTTTGCCAGTGTAATGCTTTTGCTCATTTTTCCAGAATAACTTTTAACGTTAAATTTGAAATTTGAACCGTATAAACATATTTTGAATAACGATTTAAATATGTTTTCGTCTCAATGTCCAAAAAATGGAGACTACGTCCAGGCGTTTTCCCCACTTTTCCCCCTGTCTGCGATATGCTCGGTGATAAATGGTTAAGACAAGCCACACCTTGTACTGAGCAGGTGTAGAAACATGGAGTACAGAGGTGAAAGGATTTTTGAACATTAAATTGTATGACACGGACCTCAGGAGTAGTGTGGGTGCAATGTTATTAAATCTTTTAACGAGTCTCTGGTTCCGAGTGGAGAGAAATATAGGTCTGGGAGAGAGCTTGGGTCACAGAACTAACAGGTTGTAAACCACATACATGCATATATATGTTAAATTCAGTATGTCAGATCGTGCCATCAATTTGGCACTGCTTTCTGGTCCCATATCACTACGCCGGGCAGCCGCGCAAGTCACAAGACGCAGTGTTTCAGCTGTTTTAGTCGGAGGGAGTGGAAATTAAACAAACAAACACGTCTGACTATGAAACTGAGGAAGATGAACTGTGTAGAGAAAATCCAACTTTATGAGTACACAGACGAGGAACTTTACCAGAGAGAGGAGAGAGTGACTGTTCTGTGACCCCCAGCTCTCTCCCGGAACTACTTTTCTCCGCTCCAACTGGTAAAATGATTTAACAGCGTTGCATCCACTCTACTCCTGGGGTCCGTGTCATACAACTTCATGTTCAAATATCCAAACTATCCCTTTAATGAACTTGTTTGGAGTCAAGCAGAAGGAAGAGTGATCCGGTGCATTAAGGTGTGCACACAGACTTAAGAGGTTTCCTAGAATTAATGAAGCGTCAACATTTGATGAGCAATCGGTCACATGAAGTGTTACTGTATTTTCTATCACACACCACCACACTTATGAAGAGTAAATGTCACACACAGAGACTGGAGATATTAAGTGAGGTTCCATCCCCTGTCTGATTTACCCAACATTATTTTCTGCTAATAAAATTGTGTGTAAGTGAGCGAATCAAATAGCTAATGGATCCTTTAGAGCATATTCTAAAGTGCCATAAAGTCAATTTGGAGATCTAATGGATGAATAAAAGGACAATAGAGTTGCACTAAAAATGTGGGCACATCAGTTGGTCAGTGTTTGGTGCTCCAGACACCAGAGGTCTCATCGTCCCCTTCCCACCTGATATTGCTAAACCTCTGCTTCCCCATGCATGAAATCATTTTAGTCACAATGATGGGATGTTTGGCGACGGAGCGGCAGCAGTGTGAGATTTGTTTCTGTGTGGATAAACAACAGCCTTGAAGCTTGTGTCTGCTATTGAGAACGCTGTATTTCAATTTCAATCTGTGCAAGGCACAGCATAATCACACAAGGAGCAGACAGGTTCAGTCATTTTGTCTGATTTCTGTTTTCTTATGAGCAATATTGTTTTTGTTTGAGGTGGAAATGATTGTTATAAATTTGACAGAACACTGCAGAAAAGGAAAGGGTAAAAACGCTATACTATACTTATCAGGGCTCACTGTTAGTTACTTACAAGCAGTCTTGTATCAAGTATCTTACCAGAAAATTACTTTGGTAGAAGTTGAAGTCACTTTTTTATAATAATACTTAAGTAAAAGTATCAAAAAGTAATTTTCTGATATACAATGTACTTAAGTTTAAGTCTATATGTGTCCTTGAGCAAGAAATTTAACCCCATGTTGCAGCGTGTGAAAGATGTGTGAACGGGTGACTGGCAAAACTATAATGTAAAGCTCATATAAATACAGCAACTCTTCTTCTTCTGATTTTATTTGGTGGTAGTAACAAAGATCGTTAGAGGAAATGTAGTGAGTAAAAGTAAAAGTTGCTAGAAATGTAAATAACAAAGTAAAGTACAGACACATGTACTTAGTACTAAGCATTTGTACTTTGTACAACACTGCTTATAAGTAAGTTTGTTAACCTCTTGTATCTATGGCTGTAACCTGAGGATCTGAGTCTTAAACTGAATCAGTGACATGTTCTAAATCAAAATGATGACAAAGCCTTTCATCCCCAACACTTATTTACTCTAAAATGATTAAAAGAATGTAATGCAGAAGATCAAAATTTATGAGAAAAGCAGTGTTTTTTTTCAAGATTCAATTCAAGATTCAAGATTCAAGATTCAAGAATTTTTATTGTCATTATGAGGACATGATGACATTTTTGCAGAGACTCCCGGCTTGAGGTACACAATAAAATGGCAAAAATAACGAAAGACTTAACACTTAAATAAGACATAACGAAAGGCTTAACCCTTAAATAAGACACAACAACAGACTTGACACTTAAATAAGACACAACAACAGACTTGACACTTAAATAAGACACAACAAAAGACTTAACACTTAATAAGAAACAACAAATGTAAAATGTAAAACCCAACAAAATATAAAACTACAGTGTGTGCAAAGTAAAATATATAAAACTACAAAGTGCAGGGATTTTCTTTTTGCTTTGTGACAACTTGATTATCTCTCTATTTCTGTGACAGCGTTTGACCGGGCAAAAAAAACTGAGGGTCGGTTTTCAACTCAGATGTAGAAAACATGACACACAACATTAAGTTTACAGAGTATGAATATTACATGTCATTTAGCAGACGCTTTTATCCAAAGCGACTTACAATGGAATCAAGTACAATTAGCCAGGGGTGGAATCGAACTTGCGACCATGATGACCATGATGTCTTTGGTACACAAGGTAGGGTCTTAACCACTGAGCCACTCCACCAATATGAAAGGATTAATTTGTTATCACTGGCACTGAATTTCTTTGCACTAAATAAACGTTGTAATCCCGTGGGCAGCTCTCGTGTTGTGGGTTAAGAAGATTATCAATTTGTTTCACTGTGAGAATGCCACATTTTATTTAACCTAAATATGAATATTCTTGTCTGAATCATGTTTTTGTCGCCAAGGCGCCATTCTAAAGGAAAATTTCACAGTTTTATTAAATTATCTTCTTTCCAGTTGTGTTTGTCATCTCCTTATGATTCTTGTTAATGTCAGCACACTGTTATCATCACCATGTCTGATCTTTATTATCATTATTATTATGTGCCTGCAGTAAGCGACGCTCATTTGTCTTGAAATAATTCTTGTTTCAGGACAGTTTATAGAACAAGAATGCAGCTGCTCCATATCAAAGTGTCCTTAAGAGTTTGAACATCCAGGTTTAATTATTCACAGTTTGAACACCTGAGAGCGCAAGACTGAACTGGATATCTTACCACAGACCGTCTGAGCACAGTGACACAGCTCCCCTCTCTCTCGTGGCAGCATTTAAAAACAACCTGTGCCATGAAGTGCTTTATTTTCAGTACAGATCTTGTGGCAAAAGTTTATTTTATGTAGGAGGTAGACTGGCGGGAAATGTTTTTTTTTTGTAATAGAAGTATTCAGAGTCGTATAAATGTGTTCAAGCAGGAATCTGGCAGAAAAGCAGCGCTCTTTGTTTCCCTAATAATCAGTGGAGGTTATCCTCTGCCCACCAACTCTCCGTAATCTCCATCCATAATAACACAGCTGCTTCCGAGATGTGGCAGGAGGCAGGAGCCCCAAATGTCTTTGGTGAGAAGGAGAAAAGCCGCTCTTTGAAGACAGGCTGTAGGGAACATAAGGCTCTCCAGCCCTCCCAGGGTTTAATGTCTTATTATTTCCCACAGACGGCACCAAAATGAACAGTTTTGTCAATAGCAACACTGTTGTGCTGGTGTCACTTCTCCTGTATCCACAGTGATGGAGCGAACAGGCTTACAATTCAGGGGGGAAACTCAGAATGAAACTTGTTATTAGCTGTTCATTTAGCTGGCATTTCATATTTGAAGACTATTTTGGAGTGTGCTGGTGAGGGACCAGTCATGTACTCAGGATGAATTGATTAAGGCTGAGGAGTGGAATACATAAACATGGAGCCAAATATAGAATTATCCAATTATTTCTTTCAGCCGTCTCAGTCCCGGAGTGTCACCACATACATCTGCACCTCTGTCCCTGTCCCGGTGACCTATTCTATCTCAGCTTCATTTTTCTTTTATTATCAATTAAATACAACACTTTCTTCATGCAGCCTGGAGACCATGTTAACCGCACACGATGAACACGGTGAAAATGAGTTGTTTAGATGAAGAATTTATTCCTTCTCTCTTTTCTTTGTTGCCATCTTTGAAGGCAGCTGATTGGCTTATTAAAATGGACGGTGAGCGTACAAAACCTTGCAATTATGGAAGGGCGATCTGACTACATGTTCACTGCAACGCTTCCTTACTTAATCATGTGTGACTGCAGTAATAATGAATATCAGTGGATGACATCCTCTGCTATTTTGTCTAAACGTGCTCCTCTGTGGCTGCTCACCCTGGGCCGTCTAGCGCTCATGCATAGATTGTATGACAGCATGATTAATTGTGTTGTGTTCAGGAGGCAAACTAAACAAGCAGATGGATATGTGAGGAATCTTCAGCAGTGGGAGAGAAGTAACCGTATATATTGAAGGAGGGGGAACTGGTATAATGACAAATGTAACCGCACCCACATTTTTGCTGATATGTCAGAAAACCACTGTCCAGGAAACTAAACAATATATTTCTCCGAAGGATAAATGGGTTCTAATCTTCCACTTAGGTGCTCTGATGGCCTCTGTAATGGCAGCATAAGCTACTGTATCACAGTCACATTCAGTTTACTAGACTGGAAAGGGAATTTGACTGTATATGCAGAGAATATTTTGCAAATTCTGACATATTTTCTCTTAGTGTGCACTCAGCAAATGCAGATGTGCCCACAGAGGTAATATCCAATCATCAGCAGCATATAATTGTGTTAGACTTTAGACTGTCATGTGAGGTGTGAGTGGCGAGCGAAAAGATTTCCACGCCCTCACAAATTATTATTCACACAGCACTTTTTCCCCCTTAAATACATCAGCAACAGAAAGAAAAAAAAACGACATTGACTGTAGAATAAAGTATAGTATGCAAGTGCAAGCACAGCACAACGGAGAATGACGACTGGGTGCAGAAAATGTGCACGCTTCCAAGTTCCTCAGCAATAACGTGAAAATTGTGGCAAGAGAACACATTTCATTCATCGGCTTTTCAATCATCTGTCATCAAGTCACAGAGTTTTTATGATTATGCTTTACCAATTATTTTTTTTTGCCATCCACTAGCTCAGCAAATGCATGAATGAATGACCGTGAATGTGATGGTGTGATTTTACAATTGTGTGATAATCTCATTGCATGTGAACACTGACTTGGTGAGAGGAGAGCACGCTTCAAGAACACAGCGTGGCCTCAATGTGTAATTTGGCATTAACCCCTGTATAACATGCGAGTCATGTGACATCCAAATGGTTTGACGGGGGGGGGGATTTTCAGTCCGTGCTGGCTGAGACTCCTTGGCACGCACAGACACAGCGATGCCTAACTGACACGGCTGACAGCACAGTAACGCTGTGTAAACTGGGCTCATGCAACATGAAACTGCAAATACAATGTGGCTCTTGCGGATCGCCACAGAACACAGGGGAGCCCGGTACTCTCTCTTCCAGGTCTCCTTCATTACACGCTGAACAGAGTGGAAGCAATAAGACATGAAATCATAAAAACACAGACCCTGTGGTGCATGTGTGATGTGGAACACACCGGGAAGTGTTTCACCATGAAACAAAGAATTTATGTTGTGAACGTCCCTTAATAGAGCTCATGGAAGGTAATTTAGAAAATGAATCATTTATATCCAAATAATTAAATGTTGCAAGTAAACACTTATTGCTTCAAGTGAATAATTAACTAATTATTGAGGGTAAATAAATGGGTGGTGTGTTCCCAATATTCTGAGTACGGAAATCTACACACAGATTTAGTTCAAACATCATTTAAAAAAACATTTAGAGCAAAATAACACACATTTGAATGCATGAATATGAATAACTTTAAAATAATGCATATTTTATTAATTTATCTAGGAAATGGTTTGCTGAACATGCTGCATATTGCCTCTCAGGGAGAACAATAAAGATGAGTTTTTTCGATATGCTATGCAGCTACCCAATGTTTTTCTTTCCCCGCGGACACCCAGTGCCACAAAGAGTACAATATTCGACAAGCCCAGAATGTGTTATTATCTCGCTCTTCAAAGCTGTTGCATCATGGAGTGGCACTGCTGTGCAACAATAGCCAATTCAATTAACCAAAACATGCCATGACCTTTAACACAGAAAAATACATAATTATTATGTATAATATAACGGTTTCCAGGTACAACATGCGACACATTGCGTATTAGTTACAGATTTGTTTTCTCAAACTCAATTTCACAGCTTTCTCCATCAGAAACACTTTGAGTTAAATATCTCATGACTTTTCAACCACTGTCATTCCGCTCCACCGCCTCTGAATGACCACTCTGTTTCTATTGATTAAACCTTGAGATCGGCATTTCTTTCACTTTCTCTCTCTGGGGAGACATATTGACATTCAAAACTGCAGCTTCCCATATTAATAATTTACTCATTGACTGGGCTGTGGTCTTAAATATGCAGCAGAGCATTACAACGACATATAAAAAGTGTCAGTATCATCATTGTTATACTGCAGATGCAACTACTGGCCAGTCAGTTATTTGCTGAACAGCATTTCTGCTTTGTCTTACAACATAATAAAAATTAATAATGGAAATCATTTGACTGGTTGATGTCCAGGCTTCAATAATACGACTATTTAAAGTGCCCGAAAACATCACAGCTACAGACAAATGCTATTGTCTATTCTTAATTGTAATGAAGCAAATGGCCCTTTTCCACCTATGGTCCCAGCTCGCCTCGACTGGCCTTGCCACAGCACGACACGGGCAGAGTCGTCACTGCACGGCTGCATGAAACTGCCGTGACTTTGTTTTACACGCACAAACGAGTGACTCGTGACTTGTAAAGCAGTTGTTTTCAGTGTAACTGAATCATTAGAATCAGTATTTCCTCCATGACCAGAGCACAGACTCCGTCTGGCACATGTCACTGGGCTGAAATACAGTGGCAGGGTTTGTGATGCTGCTCGCTGGTCACGATCAGCAGTGCTGTCACTAAATACACCAGACTCCTCTGTTAAATATTGAGATGTTAGATATTTCCCTGGTATTTGTTGGAGATTAACCCACATTTTTAGGATTGTTAAGTCTTTTTAACTGATCTACATTTCTGCATTGTTCGGCTTGATTCTTGTGTCGGACGTCTCTTCCTGTGACAGTAGTCTGACCAATCAGTGGCCGGCGGTCTGGCGACGTCACGCACTCAGCTCGCTTGGAACCTCACCAGAGCAGGTACTAAAAATGTACCTGGTACCAGGTACTATGCTAGTGGCAACGCAACGGTGCCGTGCCAAGGCGAGGCGAATCGAGCGGATGGAAACACACAATAAGCTAAAGCCTAGATGTACTTCTACTGCTACTACTACAGATACGGAAAATAACAAAATATTAGCCAAATTGGCTTTTCGATGAGATCACACAATAAGGCAAGTAAAAGAGTTGAAGTGAAATTTAAAAAATAATAATATATAAATAATATAGAAAAGGTCACAGAGTATTTAATTGATTGAATGTCATTGGTGTTTATCAAATTAAAAACAAACGTAAAAGAACTCAAAGTACATTATTTTTACATTACATTACATTACATTATTGAAAAGTAAAAGTATTTACAAAACAGACGTCCTCAGCTACTCACTGCATAACCTCCACAGAACTTATTAGAACTTGTGTGTAACAAAGTAATAATCAAAACAGTAGTTGATAAATATATCTTCTCAATTCCAGATGTGACAGTTGTGAGGCTGATGTAAATCAATGCAAACAGACTAAATTAACAGATTACTGAATAATATTTGAGAATAAATTCAACACTTGAATCTTGATAAACAAACACGGTAATGGATTTAAGGATAACAGGTCCAACACACTTATGGAAAATGTACATTATGAGATTGTACATGCAAAAGGTTATTATTGGCTGCTGCAGATATAACTCCAAAACAATTAAGACAAATTAAACATATTATTTTACAGAGGTTGAGATTTTTCCTCTGGAGGAAGTAGGAACACTATTTCTGACCACAACTGGGTGTACTGAGTGAGATATTATATATTAATATAAATGATATGAAACTGCTGGTCAAACCCTGTGCGTACATAACATAAAAACTAGAACATGTCTCCCTCTAGTGACTGAATAGGTGTAAACAGTCCCTAGAGTTAGGACTTAAAAAACTGTTTTGCATTAATATTCATTAAAGAAAGTACAAAGATCTAATGCAAAGATGTGTTAAACACGGTTTGTCATTAGAGTCACATAAAGCTCTAAAACCCATAAAATAGTGGTCAGTGGATCATATAACATGGGAGCTATTGATAAAAATGGGGATCTTTTTGAATTTATATTCACATAAACTTTGAAAAGGCACTCAAAGCAAACGTGTTTATATAAAATGTAAGATACACTGTGATCCGATACTAGAAGGGGTGTCCTGGGCGTCTGGGGTGGTAATAGGATTTGCTATTGATTTGGTGATCTAATTAGTTTGTTCAGTATTAAACAGTAAATCCAATCCTCTTTGTCTCGGGTTGTAATACCTTTTGGCACTGCTACACAGTGAGTGGCAGGACGAAAATGTCTCGTTGAGGTCTTATGTCAGAGGAGATTGGCCAGACTGGTTCAAGATAATAGAAAAGCAACAGTAACTCCACCTTTATAGGTGTAAGGTATGTAGAAGACAACCACTGAACAGGCAGAGGCATATTGCACTACTCCTGCCACTTCATTAGGTGTCCTGTGTAATTAATAACGTATGTTTTGAATAACAAAATGTAAAATATGTTTATAGTTTTCAGTACTGACTTTTCATAAAAATGTATATTATTTTGGTAGGGAAAGCCCACCTTGGTTTAAAAATCTTGTGTGCATCCATCATTCTCACTCCCTTTTAACCAGCAGAATACTGACAGACAATAATCCACCAAACCGATCACAATGTTCAGTTCAATAAACTGCTTAAAATTCAGTCTATGGAGATGAAATGTTGGCGTATGCACATTTGTAGCTCATACCTCACAGAGGAATAATGAGCAGATAAGGGTAAGGGTCTTGAATGTACATTAGTACCTGCTGCTGAACTTTCTCTGCCTTCACTTCACTGGCCACACGCAGAGTTGATGTCATCTTCCGTACAGGGTTCACACTGACGTCCGCAAAGCTGCCTAATTAGGTGCAGACACATGATCTTCTAAAGAACTTACTCTGATGTTTCATTCATTTTTGAATTCACATGAAAACGTGCTGTCCACAGCTTGTTAACCTCGTGATAACCCAAATTTAAGTGTAAATGTTGTGCAGTTTTAATAATGTAAAAGTGTTTCTCAAAACCTGTCTACAGCCGATGGATTTCATTGTTTCAAGATCATGACATTACCACCTGCAACTAATGGTTCATGTCAGTGTCCACCAAAAAAATAATAAATAACACACAGATCCATTTTGCAGTGAACTTTATTCAGATCAGAGCCAAACAGGCATTTAAAAGACTTTGCTCTAAACATGAACAAACTGGCAAAAGTCGAATACCAGTTACAATTTTTCATTTATGGAATTTAACTCTCTCCCTTGTGCTTCCTTTAAAACTCCTCTCCTTCCTCCTCTCCCTCACCCTCAATGGAGTCGACTCCCACCTCCTCATAATCTTTCTCGAGCGCTGCCATGTCCTCTCTGGCCTCAGAGAACTCTCCTTCCTCCATACCCTCACCTACATACCAGTGAACAAAGGCGCGCTTGGCATACATCAGGTCAAACTTGTGGTCGAGCCGAGCCCAGGCCTCAGCGATGGCAGTGGTGTTGCTCAGCATGCACACAGCTCTCTGGACCTTGGCCAGGTCTCCACCAGGAACCACAGTGGGTGGCTGGTAGTTGATGCCGACCTTGAAACCAGTGGGACACCAGTCCACAAACTGGATGGAGCGCTTGGTCTTGATGGTGGCGATGGCAGCGTTGACATCTTTGGGCACCACGTCACCACGATACAAGAGACAGCAGGCCATGTACTTGCCATGACGAGGGTCACATTTCACCATCTGATTGGCTGGTTCGAAGCAGGCGTTTGTGATCTCAGACACTGAGAGCTGCTCATGGTACGCCTTCTCAGCAGAGATGACAGGGGCGTAGGTGGCCAGAGGGAAGTGGATACGGGGATATGGCACCAGATTGGTCTGGAACTCGGTCAGATCAACATTGAGGGCACCATCAAAACGGAGGGAGGCGGTGATGGAGGACACAATCTGACTGATCAGCCTGTTCAGGTTTGTGTAGGTAGGACGCTCAATGTCAAGGTTCCTGCGGCAGATATCATAGATGGCCTCATTATCTACCATGAAAGCACAGTCAGAGTGCTCCAGGGTGGTGTGGGTGGTCAGGATAGCATTGTAGGGTTCCACCACTGCAGTGGACACCTGGGGAGCTGGGTAGATGGAGAACTCCAGCTTGGACTTCTTGCCATAATCGACAGACAGACGCTCCATCAGCAGGGAGGTGAAGCCAGAGCCGGTGCCACCTCCAAAGCTGTGGAAAACCAGGAAGCCCTGCAGACCAGTGCACTGGTCAGCCTGAGGACAGAGAGGGAGACAGTGATTAAAACATGTGAAACAATAGTACGATGTAAAATACTTTGACTTTTTGTTATAAAAAATTAAGAAACTCGGTCCACCACTAAATTACCCACCAGTTTGCGGATCCTGTCCAGCACCAGGTCAATGATCTCCTTGCCAATAGTGTAGTGTCCACGGGCGTAGTTGTTGGCCGCATCTTCCTTCCCAGTGATCAGCTGCTCAGGGTGGAACAGCTGACGGTAGGTCCCAGTGCGCACCTCATCTAAAGAAAAATATTACTTATTATATTATAATTACCATTGTACATAATATACATTCATAATTGTGCCTTAATTAATGTTTAGAGAAAAGCTATCACACTCACCGATGACAGTGGGCTCCAGGTCGACAAAAACGGCTCTGGGGACGTGCTTTCCAGCTCCAGTCTCACTGAAGAAGGTGTTGAAGGAGTCGTCTCCTCCCCCAATGGTTTTGTCACTGGGCATCTGTCCATCAGGCTGGATTCCATGCTCCAGACAGTAAAGCTCCCAGCAGGCATTGCCGATCTGGACACCAGCCTGACCAACGTGGATGGAGATGCACTCACGCTGGGGTGAAGAGAAATATAATTTGGATTAAGATGCATTTCTGGCATTAGAAACAAGATTTCCACACCATTCCTAATTTAAATGATGAATACAAATGCAAACACAAGACAACAACCATGAATTGTCTCCTTCAGTACATAGAATTACTGCAGAGAGAGGATTATCTAGGTCAGACATGTTGCTTTGTGCTGTCTCTTGAAAAAAGACGCATTAAGATTCTTCACTGAGTTTATGTCCCATCACATTTTCCTTTGTTTTCTTTCTTTTTCCTTATAAATGGCAGACATAAATATTATGCTTGGCTTAGATTAATGGGACACAAAAAGAAAAAATGAAATGTATAACTTCAATGTGATCTTTAACACAACACTGCTGCATCTTTTTCTTATATCTTTTTTTAATATGTATAAAGGCTCAGAAAATGGCGGCAAAGATGGCTAGAAACCAATGGTAAAACGTTTGATTTAATCTGATTTAGGAGAGTCGTGTGAGAGGAAAGGATTAACTGTTGGTAATGTATAAATATATTCGACTGAATTTAAAAAGGAAACGCTCTGCAACCTCCATTATATTTGTAGTAGTCTGTAATTGTGCCTTGGTTATGAATTTCAAGTAGTGGTGCACTCCAATATACATCAATTTATAATAGAAAGAGCTTTTTTCTCCACCATTCACGTTTAATACGAATTTAACATTAACACAACAGATGAAGAACATATTAGACATTTAATATGATTTTATACTCACCATTTTTGCTTGTCGGTATTATGTAATGTAATGTGACAAGTCTAAATAAGGGTGCAGGTGGATGTGCTGTATCTGCGGCTCCTTTACTGCAGTGCGTAGCTCCTCCCGGCGATTTGAGAGAAAAAAAAGAACAAGCACAATGGCCCCGCCCTTTTTTAAACAACGCTTCTTTTTTGCGACAGCGCCGTCTAACGAAGTGGATGAACGGAACACAATTTAAAATATTTTTTTCCAGGCTCATGCTACTTCTTCTAAGATGTTTTCTATTCACTATTTCACTGTCTCCGTATAGTTCTATTGGCTTAGTCCACCTGAATCCTTGTCTCATAGTTGTTATGGTTTATTCCACCTGAATACTTCTTATTATCTTATAAATATGTGTTTCTACGTGTTACATGACGAGAAGTTTTTTTTAATTATATTTGGCTAATTTATATTTACACACGGGCTTATCTATAGAAGTATGGAAGCCCTTTCTGCCACAAAAAATATTAGTAAATCATAATTATGAGAAGGTATTTAATCATCATGAGATACTAAGTCATAATAATGAGATACTAAGTCATAATAATAAGATACTAAGTCTAGATGCTATTTCATATTTATGAAATTTTAAGTCATAATGAGATACTAAGTCATAAAAATTTGATATTATCTCATAATTATGACATCATAGAGGTATGGGATATTATCTCAAAAGTAAGTAAATAAGTAAGTATCTCATAATAATAATAATGATGATGACTTAGCATCACATAATAACAATGATTTAGTATGTCATATCAATGACTTAGGTATGCATTCTTCTTTTGCATGTGGCGGAAACAGGCTTCCCTACTGATGCAACTAAACAGGGCTTTGTTTGAAGCTACATATGCTTGAAAAGAACTACAGTAAAGAAAATATCAAACTGTCTTCTGTCAGTGTTATAATCACAGATATATAAACTGCCTCCAGGGCACAGGGTCATCAAATGCGGCGTGATCTGAGTGTCTCTGGATTGTCATATTTCCGACCGTCCTTGAACGCATCATGTATTTCTGTTTACGGTATCGTGGCGCAGAGGATCTCGGAGCCCGCGGCGTCAAACTTTCATATCGCCTCCATTTGCACGTTGTGGCCGCTTTACGCTCGTTTAAAGCGTTAACACCAGGTGAAGGCGAACGCTGGTAAGTCGTCTCGAGTTGTCCTGGGGTTTTAGTGGCGTTATTTTTCGTGGGGTTAGAATGACAGAAGAAGCAGTGACGCTATGTCCCGTAGGAAAGGAGCCTCGCGTGAACGTGACGCTAATTAGATGTTTACAGACGATGCGGTGTTGAAATCGTGTCCTGAAGATACAGCGTTTAAACGTGTGTATTGTTGTTTGTTTGGTATGAAACATGTAGATTAATGAAACGACACAGACAGACATGTTGTATCACATCGTGTAAAGCGTGGCGGGAGTTAATTAGCGAGATGAAAGTTGCTCAACAGTTTCCATCCTGTCGTGTTGTGGTAATAATAGCATATGCTTTGAAGGATTTAGCTGTGGATATTGTGGCTTCGTGTTTAGCGTTGCATAAGACATTTGAATATTATGGTTTTGCATGGGACCAGTTGAAGACTGAGGCCTCTCTGTGCTCACTGTTGTGGACATGTATGGTATGGCTGCAAGACATCAATGACAAAGTGTTTGTCGCTGGTGGAATTAAAGTACCCACACTAAAATGTCTGCACTATTTTTGAGATACTTCTGCGAAAGTATTTTTCTTTCCCTGCTTCTTCATCACACTTTAGTTAATTCACCACGTTGTCAGACATCATCTGGTAGTAGTTAATTTATAAATAAACGTATGAAAAGTTGATGAAATATCCTGAAATAACCAGCTTCTCAAATGTGACAATGATCTTTTTGTTGTGCACAAGTCAATATTTTTGTTATTTACAATAATTGTAATATTTTGACTGTTCCATTGTAATAATTTTGGGCTTTCCCACATAAAAAACGACCATTGTGAAACAGTGGTGGTTATTTCTTTAGTCATGAGGGAGAATTCAACAACCGCCTGCTAAAATGTTTCTGACTGTGTGTGAAATTTAGGACTACCATCTTGCTGTGACCTAAACAATTGCAACATGCAACATTCTCCTCTTCCGCAGTCTTTCATTTGAAAAACAGTTGCCAGGGCATGATTTATCTGCTTTTGTTGAATGTTGATGACATTTTATCTTCAATGTTAACTTGTATTGTATTAAACCCATATATGTGTAAAAGTAATTACCTCAAGCTCCTTTTCCAAATTGGCATCTCAACTTGGCCTCACCCTCTCTCTAGCCATGCCCAGGACCACATTCTCCTCCTTATGCAGCCCTGTCTTTGGATTTTTCACCACAGACTTAATAAAAAGATAAATAACCAGAGCGCTATTCATCTTCTTTTCCTCTTGTTAATTAGATCCATGTCACACAGTGTGCTTTGTAATGGTCTTATGAGACTGCTGAAATTGCACAATCTGTATTAGTGAGAAACTACCCTTTGAAAGAATTCTTTAGACTCTTAGTAACCGTGGCATTAAAGGGGACATATTATACCCTATTTCCCCCATTAAAATAGTTCCCTGGTGTCCTAATGAACATGTCAGTGACATGCTTTGGTCAAAATACCATAAGGATGAAGAATCATAGTAGTTCAATAACCCTGCTAAACCCGCCCCTTTCAGAACGCTCGGTTTTCGTGCAAGGTCCCTTTATATGCAAATGAGACACAGGCAAACACACACCCACTTCTTCCAGGGGGTTTCTGATTTGTCCTCTTTACAGCTCTATTCGTCTCCCCCTCCCTCCACTAGCTCTCTGACAATATCAACATGTCAGCGAGAGTGCCGTCACAGGAAGAGACGTCCTACATAAGGATCGAGCCGAACACTGTCCAACTGTAAATCAGTTAAAAACACTTAGGAACAGAAGATCAGCGGTGACACAGAGAGTGCAGCACCGCTGCACAGAGAGTGCAGCACCGCTGATCGCCACTGCTGATCGCCAGCGGCGCGCTGAATAAACTGTATGTTGCTGTATCAGACCGGAGACTGTGCTCCGGAGACCTCACCACCGCTGACCAGCTCCGGTGCTCCGGCAAGCTGGCGATCAGCGGTGGCGATCACCGTGTAACGCGCTACCGCTGATCGCCAGCGGCGCGCTGAATAAACTGTATGTTGCTGTATCAGATCGTGTGTTCGCACCACTTCACATCAGACTGCAAACAGCGGTCGCCGCATTTAGTCAGGGGACGTATTTCACCGACGTACAAACACACACATTGTTAAGAAAAGATCACATAGAGCTCATAACTGACCATTCTGACACGTCCTAATTAAACATATTTGTTCAGTACGTCCTCCATGACCGGAGCACAGACTCAGTCTGATACAATCACATAAAGCAGCTGTTTATGCAGCTCGCCGCTGACGATCAGCGGTGCTGCACTCTCTGTGTCACCGATCGCTGATCGCCACCGCTGATCGCCAGCGGCGCGCTGAATAAACTGTATGTTGCTGTATCAGACCGGAGACCTCACCACCGCTGACCAGCTCCGGTGCTCCGGCGAGCTGGCGATCAGCGGTGGCGATCACCGTGTAACGCGCCACCGCTGATCGCCAGCGGCGCGCTGAATAAACTGTATGTTGCTGTATCAGACCGGAGACTGTGCTCCGGAGACCTCACCACCGCTGACCACCTCCGGTGCTCCGGCGAGCTGGCGATCACCGTGTAACGCGCCACCGCTGTATCAGACAGTCTCCGGTCTGATACAGCAACATACAGTTTATTCAGCGCGCCGCTGCCGATCAGCGATCGCCAGCGGCAGTTTAGGCTATCGGTGACACAGAGAGTGTAGCACCGCTGCACAGAGAGTGCAGCACCGCTGATCGTCAGCGGCGAGCTGCATAAACAGCTGCTTTATGTGATTGTATCAGACTGAGTCTGTGCTCCGGTCATGGAGGACGTACTGAACAAATATGTTTAATTAGGACGTGTCAGAATGGTCAGTTATGAGCTCTATGTGATCTTTTCTTAACAATTTGTGTGTTTGTACGTCGGTGAAATACGTCCCCTGACTAAATACGGCAACCGCTGGCCGCAGTCTGATGTGAAGTGGTGCGAACACACGATTGCTGACTTTATCCGGCACATTAGCTTCATATATAAAATCCTCTGTAAAACACTGTGCTCCACTGTGCAGCCACCAACAGCACACTTGTCCCGCCACGTTGACATAATACCGCTCTTCCTCCCTCGCCTGCACTCTGGCAGGGACAAGGTGGAGCTAAGGTGGAGCTTGCGAAGTAAACGTACTGGTGGGGCGGTAACATTCGCGGTGAAATGCGCATGCTGACGTCATAAGCGCAGGGAATTCAACATCGAGCGTTTTATCGCCTATACTTACACTAAGCGGAACCACGAAAACATGACTGAGTATTGTTTTTCCACACTTTGGCGACTGGTAGGGCCCCCAGAGTCCCAAATATCAGTATTAAAATGGTTAAAAAGTTGATTTTGCATAATATGTCCCCTTTAATGTATTTATCTTGTATTTCTTTTTAAACCAAACAATCATTTGAATAACTGGGAAAAATCACAAGAGTTGTACTTGTATTTAGTTGAGTGTTAACACTCTTATTTGGGTGAAGCATCTGAATAGTTTCTCCACTGATGTTTATGGAAAGTTCCAACTGATGAGCAGGAATTACAGGAATGCATTGGTAGTTGATACAAGAAAAACTGGGTATTTGAAATCATCCGTGGTTGTAAAGCCAGAGGCTTAATTCAAAAACAAAGACTTAAGAACATCCAGGAAAGGTACTTTTACCTTTCCTGGATTTTCTTAAAGATAATTGACAAGGGCATGGTTGTGATTATTTAAGTAAAAGTAGTAAGTTAAAGAAAGAAAGAAAAAAGGCTTAAAAAATAGCATTGGTGGTAAAATATTTGTTGAAATGAGTAACGCATCACATTTCAAACAATATTTCCATATGAAATGTTTAGGACAAGAACTACCAAGTGAAGTCAATGATGACATTTTGTAAACACGTTAATTGATAACAGATTCACATATAGTAACCATTAGGTGCAGTCCTAGTTTTGACTAATATAATATTTAAATACTCTTGTAGTTACCCTCAAGCATTTTGTGGGCAGACTTTTAAAGACTGTCATTGAAAACATTACATTATTAATAAAGTCTTACCACAAGTTTGCATAAGAAGCTCGTCAACCAAATTCACACAGATATTATAGGGTTATATCTGCTCTCTGAGATGAGTGCACAGTTTAGGGAGTCTTTTTATTGCCAGGCCTCACTCAGCGGTGGAGAAGCAGGAGTTTATGTCACCCCCACTGTGGTGGTTGCATTGTCCTCAGCTGCCTGCATTGACAGCAGAACTGTCTGTTTAGTTGCTAGCATTTGAAAGTCTGGGCTCTGTTTTGCTGTTGACAATGAGGTGACAAAAATTCAAAAGGGTGTTTGTAAATTGCAAGTTTGCAAGGGGCAGCAGTTGCATTAAACCTTAGAGAAAGAGAGTTGTAAGCAGCTTCTTCATGTAAACAGTTTTTTTATTTACCCTGTTCACATGCACATAGCAGCTCCCAGATAAACACAATGTACAACATAAATCACTGAATGCTTGGGACTCATGAAGCCGCAGTGTTACGAAACACTGAATAAATCACCCTTTTTTTTTTGATTGAATGATAAAAGATGGACATAAATAGTGCTTTGTTTTTGTCAAGTTTTGCTTCTGCGTCCATTGAGTGTTGTGCATTTAAGAATGTTGCTTAAGTTGGATGGTTCAGTAAATGTAGGATCGTTTGTGAAAAGCATGCTAACCATAAACACTAAAATGGTGTTGAACTTCATACCTGCTATATATCAAACAAATTATGCAAATTATGTCACTATCACAAGGTGGCAGCACCTGTGTGAGGGCGTACTTGGCTTCAAGTTTCTTCTTTATTTGTTTAATCCACTCGGCAAACAAACCACTGTACTCTCAGAGTTTCCATGTTCATTAGTTGTCTGTTTCCAGTAGCAACATGGTTCCCAAACGCAGACCGTTGAACCTCTCATGAACCTTTTAAGGAATAAAAAAATACACGTAACCATCTTTCAGCCAGAATGTGACAAAGTTTTGTGACTAACTGCACAACATCTTAATTTGTTTTACCCCTAGTATATTTGCAGGTCATGAGTTCAGGTCCAGGGGAAGACAGACGTCTACAGTTGTAGTACTTCATGAAAGGGGGCACTTTCACCTATAAAGCTGATCTGTGCAGGTGTTTAGAGGACATGTTACACTTCCACACTCACAGCGGTCGGATTGTTTGCACACCTCTGCTGTTTTTCTCCCTCTCTCCCTTCTGAGAGTATAACTTTCTGTCAGCTATTCCTGGAGCTGGTTGGTAAACATACTCATTGTGAGCTGCTTAATACCCCTTTCAAGCTGTCCTTATTAGGGGTGTGACGCTTTAACTTATTCATGCTGTTCTGTTCAGTATGCTAGACTCTTTTCTCATTGTGATTCAACTGTGAACTTTCTCTCATGGCACAGTATGGTACAGAGCTTTTACTTCATCTTTGTATCATGATACTTTTGGATTATGTTTAGATTATGCTCGCACCCCAAATTATTTTGATGTTTGTGATAAATTTGTGTAACAGAAAACAGTTATAACTTGGCGGTGAAGAACTGATTTATGGACTCTTTCTTTGTGCATGGACATTGTTAGGATTTGATGCAGTCCTGTTTTGGTCCCGTCACAACAGTGTCAAAATATGATGGTGTCTGCAACAAGGTGTGTGACATGAAAAAAAGAAAGATTCAAGCATTTCTACTGCTTGTGCAGTGCATTATGTATGAGTTCTGTGTAAGGAAATGCTATTACTTTACATTTACATGATCATTTACACACAAGTAAGGGAGAAAGATGTGGGGGGGGCTTTGAGTGCAGGTCTGGGTCCATCCTTCACAGGTCAGTTTGATCCCTTGTAAAGCCGTGTGGACCACTGCATTGTTGAATCCTGGTGTGGAATGTGTACCAAGGCTTTTGGCCAGAGCACCACGGGCTTTACGACAACCTTGATACAAATCTCTGTAAGGAGATACCTGTGAATTATCAGGGAGAGGGAACAAATGTTGACATTAGTTCAGGTCAACTGATGTTATTTATTGCCTTGTATGTGCTTTTTTTCTGCTGATTATACTGAGTACATACCTGACATTCAATCCCCCAAACAATTTAGCTGCAATTAATTACTTTCAGGAATTCAGTATCATATACTGAATATTGTATTTTAGAATTGGGAGTTGTAGAGTAAATATCCAGGATTATTATGTGTTGTTTCTTGAACTTGACCTGGAAAATAAACAATAACGGTAATTATTACAGTGTGATTTTACTTCAGGAGCACAACAAAAGTAATAGAATACATACATTAGATATTATGTTTATGAATTGCACAAATACACCTCGTGGATCAACACAACCTTTAGAATTGTGAATCATTTTGTAGTGTAAACTTTGTCTTTGGTTTACTGATTATTAACTATCAACTGAAAGATTGGGACGATTTATATAATCATGTAATCTGGAAGAAATTGATCAAATAGTAGTAGGGACCGACTGACCGACAGAATGATAATGCTGATATCCCGAGAGCAGTTATTAAAATAGTTGTCAGTTAATTTTGTGATGGTTGTCTCATCAGTTCAAGAGCATCATAACCAGGAATGACATTGGCGTTATTCCTGTTCATCTGCTGTGATCAGGGAGGCTCAGCACTGGTGCATATTTGTTGTGGTAAGCTGATTGCAGAATGGTATGACTGTGTATTCACTTTGCTTTTGTGCTGATGATGGTGAGGAGGCCCTGACTCACTGAGCTCCTCTCTGAAAGGCCACTTACTCACAGTGACTGACCACAGAGACATACCAGTGGGGTGGGGTGGAGTTTAAACTCTACCCACAGTGTCGGTTCACAACATGTTAGGTGTTCTTCCCAAAGCTCCCCCTTCCCTGGAAATGGACACTGCTGGTGTATTTATAGCTGCTGAGCACAAGCGAGCTCTCTTTTTTAAACACGGCTAAGGATCTGGTCCTTCCAACAAGAGTTGTGCCGAGTTTTGCTGTTACATATTCTCTGGTACGCTGTCGCTGCTTGTGTCTAGAGGGACTTGTCAGGTAGGAGAAAGAACAGTTTGGGATTTCAAAGCCTTTAATCTGTAACATTGCTTAAATCTTTGCCTGTGTAGCTGCTGATTTTGCTTATTTGCTTTTCAGGGCTTAATTTGGCATTGAAGTCTTTCTTCACCTTTATAGATCAGTAGTATATTTGATACGCGTGTTTCCACACATCTACAAAGTCAAGCAACATCTGTTATGATAATCATTAAATGATTAAGATAATATTAGACAGTGTGAAAAAAAGTTTCCTGTGAGAATTTGCTGCTTTTCTTTGTAGATATTGACCCCTTTGGGATTATTGTTGATAAGTAAAACGAGCTATTTGTAAAAGTTTGTTAGTGCTTTAGGAAACTATGCTTTTTGTGTATTGTTTGACATTTTATCGACCAACCAAAGTTATTATTTAAGAAAATCATCAACAGACGAGATATAAATATGTTTCTGGTCTTTCTCTGTTTCAGATGAAAACATAATTCGATGCAGGAAATGGATCACCCAGAGAGAGAAGAGATGGAAAGGCCAGTTTTGCAAACACAACCGTCCACTCTGCCGTTTTTTGACACGGCCCATGCCTTTAACCTGCTGCGGGGAATCCATGAACTCAGAGCGGAGCGTAAATTTTTTGATGTGACTCTGTGTGCTGAGGGTCGCGAGTTCCACTGTCACCGCACAGTGTTGGCCGCTGCCAGCACCTACTTCCGGGCTATGTTTACAGGAACACTGAGGGAGAGTGTTATGGACCGGGTAGTTCTACATGAGGTGTCAGCAGAGCTACTAGGTCTGCTGGTGGACTTCTGCTACACAGGACGTGTGACCGTCACTCAGGATAACGTGGACCTCCTTCTGAAGACGGCTGATCTGTTTCAGTTTCCCTCAGTCAAAGAGGCTTGCTGTGCATTTCTGGAACAGCGTCTGGATGTTTCCAACTGCTTAGAGATCCAGGACTTTGCAGAGGCTTATGCGTGCAGAGAGCTGGCAACCAGTGCTCGCCGCTTTGTCCTAAAAAATATAATGGAGCTGGCTAAAGGGACAGACTTTGAGAGGCTGCCTTGGAAGCGTCTGCTTGAGTTTATATCGGACAACGAGCTCTGTGTGGACAAGGAGGAGACAGTTTATCAAATTGCAGTGCGTTGGGTGAAGACTGATCTCAAGCGGAGACTGCACTACTGGCCGGAGCTCCTGCAGCAGATCCGGCTCCCTTTTGTCAGGAGGTTCTTTCTGTTGGCCCATGTCGAGAGTGACCCACTTGTGTATCTTTCGCCAACCTGCCTCCGCATGGTAAACGAAGCCCGTAGCTTTCAGTCATGCGAGTACGACCGCCATGACAGGCCCTGCCATCGAATGCGGCCACGGCCGTCCACAGGACTGGCAGAAATCCTGGTGGTGGTGGGAGGCTGCGACCAGGACTGTGATGAGCTGGTCACCGTGGACTGTTACAACCCCCAGACCGGACAGTGGCGCTACTTGGCTGAATTCCCTGACCACCTTGGAGGAGGATACAGCATAGCTGCCCTTGGAAACGATATGTATGTGACAGGTAAGTCAATTAACAACACTCAAAACATCTTTCTTCATTTTTAATTGTTCCTTTGCACTGGACTAGGTTTGGGATTTGATAAAAACATTCGGTTTTATTGATTCATTTAGAGATTCTGTTTCTAAACCAAGACATTTATTGAACCCAGACCTACAGTGGATGTTCAAGCCCTACAGTTGAGTCACAGTGTTCATGGTTCTGTGGTGACAGTTGTTGTGTATATTAGATTCAATGCTCTGTGAATGCTCCAGTCAGTAGATTTCCACTCCTGCTGTTTCATCTTATTAACAGCAGGAGTGGCCATCCGTCAGGGCTTATAAACAAACTGCAGCCTCTTTGGCCAGTAGCTCTGTGTTCAAGGCTGAGTGAGAAGGGACATGGTGTGCTGCCAGGTCACCATCATCTTCACTGTCATTGTTAGCGAGGACATTCTAACCTAACCTGTAAGAATGCCAGTGCCTTCTATGATAAATGTTTTGAGCCCTTCATGCAGACATTTCTAGACACTGATGATGAATCATAAATTTAGAAGTATTACTTACTGACACGGTGACAGAAATAACAGCAGTATTTGATTGCATAGTGTTGACTTGTAGATTAAATTTAAATGACCTTTGATGGATTTGGTGTCATTTTATTTTACTAAAATGTTTTGTTTTGACATATAATATATTGGCTTTAAATTATAAATGTGTTGTTGGTTGGTTAAAAATCCTCGGCTTCTGTCTGTTAGTGTCCTCATTTATTTTTTTTATTATTTATTATTCAGTGTCCATTTGATGTTAATTTATTCTTTATGTTAATTTATTCTCCCATTAAAAAGGGTTTTTTAATTTCATTTCATCCACCACTAACCCCTCCCTTTCCAAGGGCATTTGAGAACTACAGTGGCCCACCAGAAATGGTGGTTCCTCTTCAAAAGGTGGAAAAGTATGCTCTGTCTGGTTTGTTTGGGTTGCTGTAGAAACATGGGGGGCCCAAGATTTTGGTGTTCATAAAACAAGTCTATTAGTACAAAGAAAAGTCTTATTTTAAAGCCAATATATACATCCACAAACATACCTGCACATGAACACCAGTGAAAGTAGACACCATTAGATATTTTCCATGCTAACTGACTTCGTGTTTGCATCCTTTAGGGGGTTCTGACGGCTCTCGCCTCTATGATGGTGTGTGGCGCTACAGGTCCAGTGTCAATGAGTGGACAGAGGTGTCGCCCATGCTGAAGCCCCGCGAGTACCACAGCTCAAGTGTTATGAAAGGTCAGCTCTACGTGGTGGCGTCAGACAGCACTGAGCGCTACGATCACACACTGGACTGCTGGGAAGCCTTACCGGCCATGCTTCACCCCATGGACAACTGCTGCACCACCACATGCAGCGGACGCTTGTATGCAATAGGCTGCCTGGCCGGGGAAGACACGATGGCCGTCCAGAGCTACGATGCAGACACCAACCGCTGGACCATGGTCAACTGTGGACAGCTGCCTTCATGGTCCTTCACACCGAAGACTGTGACCCTCAACGGCCTCATCTACTTTGTCAGGTCAGGAGACAACAGATTTGTGAAAATGGTAACCTGTACACAATGGCAACAACATAGCTGTTGTGTATATATTCTACAGAGTAGTTAATAATTATATGATAACACTTGTAATGCAGTTTTTTTGAATTATTGTTTTGATAATTTTTTTTTTACTAAATAATCTTTGATTCAGTGGAATATTGCAACGTTTTGCATGGCGATATTATATCGTTTTTGAGACACCAAGTATCGATTTTTTTGAACTGATGTTACAAATAAACATTTACTTTTTAGGGATTAGCATAAAATAAATCAATTGACATTTCTATTAATGTCAATAATACCTGATAATATGGTATAGTGGTGTTTCTGGCGATTCCCACCTGTAACCACTATATGAGTCACTTATTTTAATATAATCCTTACAGAATATTAAATGTTTTGACCTTATTTAAAAGGTCAGAGGCAACTTTATGTAACTAATGCATGAATGCATTTGAAGCATGTATTGTTTTGGCAGTGACTTGACTTGGATGTTTCTCTATTCCTAGCGATGACTCAGCAGAGGTGGATGTTTATAATCCCCAGAAGAACAAGTGGGACAAAATTACCCCAATGAACCAGGTTTGTATTTCATATTGTATGTACCTCTCTTGCCATGCTTTGTTAGCAATCCTTTGTGATCTCTATAAATAGAGGTGTGAGCCCCACTGCTGTTCATCCAAAGTTGATGATGAACACAATCATAAATAACCCCTGAATGGAGTAAATACGGCGGCTGCCGTCCATTTCAAAACAATGCAGGAGCGTAGTTCACATAGGGCGGCAGATTTTCCCAAATACGGAAGCAAGATGCTGCACTTAAACCCAGCAGGTACACTGTGTTCATACACAAACACTTTCACACCAACTGTTTTATTTTGATCAACATTGAACATTTTTGGTAGATGCCAGCAACATATGGAAATTGAAAGTTAAAGTGTGTTTGCTTTAGGGCAGCAGGAGAGAATTATCACATAATGAGAGCAGAAAGTGACGATATTGGACTACGAAAAATTAAAACAATGTTACTGTATCTTAGGGCTGAACAATTTTGAATAAATGTCTAATTGTGATTATTTTGACAGGAATTGCGATTGCGATATCGGAGGGAATAGTCATTTTTACATCATTATTATAATTTTCATTTGAAAAACATATTTAAAATGATTATTGTGTGATATTTGTGCAGCTGTTTGAGAAACAAAGATGTTCTCTTCAGTCTGTAGAATAAGATGTGTATAGATTAAGACAATAATTCATCTAAAATTATATTTTGACACACATTTTGGCTTTAAAAAATATTGCGCCTCTTTAAGATTTCGATGAATTGTTCAGCCCTACTGTATCTACCCATCTATCCATCCATTAATATTATAATATTATATTGTATCACCTTTAAAACATACCAAGTATATTTTTTCCTTTTTTCTTTTATCCAGGTCCATGTTGGAGGGAGTGTGGCAGTCTTGGGTGGTAAATTATTTGTGTCCGGTGGTTACGACAGCACATTTGAGCTGTCGGATGTGGTGGAGGCCTACGACCCCACCACCCACAAGTGGACTCTCGCTGGACGACTACCACAGCCGACCTTCTGGCACGGCAGTGTCAGCATATTCCGCCAGTTCATGCCGCAGGTGTCCAGTGCGTTTGAACCCACTCTCATACCGGAGTCCAACGCCATTCACCTGCACCGCCATCAGCGCCACCAAGCGCTCCACAATCTCAACAACAATCTCAACCAGAACCAGGACGTGAACCCAGCTCACTGAGTTTAGACTTCAAAGTCCCTCTCGGAGGTGTTTAGTCTGTCCTCCCATCATTGTCCCATCATCAGTTTACTTTGAAATACCCCTGTCACAATTTTAAAGCGGAAGAGAGAGAAGCATTGCGTTGTCTGAGCTCTTTTTTAGTTCACTTTTTTAGTTCACTATGACACTTGAAGTGTCATAGTGACTATCACTTAAGTCTGGTGACTGGAGAAATATAAATGAAGGTTATGTTTCTTAACTTTGTTCATTTATGAAATGTTCTAGATGTCTCCATAGAAAAGTCTTAGGAGGTAGGTGTATGCTGCCTTTGATGGATTAGACCTGAAACAGTGAATAGTTTCTGTAAATGGGCAAACTTTTTATTTGAACAGTAATAGCAAGTAATAATTAATAAATGGTCAATATTTATGACCAAACAGAACAGAATTATCGATTGAAAATACACATGTCTTATATAGGGGGCATAAAACCTAATTGCACCCCATCAAACAATCAGGATTAAGCTAAATGTGAGATTTAGGTTGTTTTCAGAAAAAGAAAAACGACTGCTTCTCTTGAGGCCATTGTACCATGCAGTGGTAGAGACGAGTGTTTTAGTGTTTAGACATCTGTGAGTTAGCAGATGATCTGATGGTCTGAAGATGAGTCTCGATAAGCAGCCACAGGAATAACACAAACTGAAAAGTGGCGTTGTTGGTAATGTATGCTCCAAAAAATGAACAAATTGTCAAAGGAAGAAGTGAACTCTGGTTCTGCTGTGTAGATTTTTATCTACTAAAAAAAGTTCAGAGTCAGACTAAAATTAGCGTCACACTCTGACGATTTCTAGGCTTGAGCAAAAGCTAAATATTTGGTCAGAAATGGCAGTAAATCTGTCTACATTCCAAAAATGGCAACAATCAGTGTAGCACTAAACGGACAGATGACTTCGGATGTGTTGAGAGAAAAAAACACCCTCGACTTAAACGTGTGTTGAGAAGCCTTTTCTTCATGGTAGAATATCAGGATGGTTTCACATTTTACCATCTTTGGTTGATACTTTTTTTTGTAACATTGCTTGTAATCTAGGCTGAACAGCGCCCCCCTGTGTCAGCCCTGTCCTTGAAACGCCCTTATAACCACCAGTCTAATGTGCATGCTGTTTTTATTATTATTTATGAATGTGTGACTACTTTGTTTGTTTGTTTATTTATGGGCGTATTTGTGCTGTGGTTGCTAAAGATCTCCCTGCCCATCAACATTGGCAAATAGTGGAGGGTCAGCGGTCTCAACTGGAAACGCTATACAATCTCAATTTCCTCTTATGTGTTAAGTAACTGCTTTGTTGGGAATTTTGATTTAATGTCATGCATTGTTGTTTTCATAGGGTTCATACAAGTTTTTGTTTGTCTTGTAAAAAGAGAATATTTTAAATCTTATATATATACTGTGTTTGTGTTAATGTTTACAAAGTAGTTGGCATAAATGAAACTGCAGGCAGGTCTGAGAGTCATGTGACGAACTGTTAGCAGGAGACAAATGTTCACTATCGACAAGACGGTAGCTGTGGGTGAGTGTGAGACAACAGCAAATGCATTAAGGTTTTTTATAAACAAGAATTGTAAGTAATTGTGTTTGCTCATAAAGATATACCTTTTAAAACAAAACAAAACACCTGATTTCCATTTTAATTCAGGGTGAGAATGTCCTGATATCTATGTGCAGACACTGTCATTTTTATATTTCAGATGTCCTGTGGAATTGTGTACAAACATCATCTTGATTTGTTTAGCCTCTAAAACATCTTGTGCTTAACCTAACCTAAGGAATCCATTTATTATCACTGTGTTTGCATGTAAGCGGTCGTTCTTCACCATCTCTGCATTAGCATTACTGCATGTGTCGTAGCATCATTACGTCCAACTAGGGAGAAATTATTCACTTGCGTCCTTAGGTGCTCGGCAGTGTTACCAGTAGGCCCTTGTTATGACATTTTGGAAAATTAATGTAATTAATTGCCCACAAATGAACAACATATCATGTTTATTATTAACTTTTTTTTATTTCTGGTTTAAGCTCCGCTGTTTGACACACCCTTAACATTAGTCTGAATTAAACAGAGCAAAATATAATTTCATAAATCATTTTTAAAGCATGCACTTCACCTTTTGATTCAATTTGTCATTATTCTCATGTATGGAAACTTAACAGTAGCCATTTTAGTAACTTTCATCTTTGGACATTCAAGGCCAAATGTTTCATCATGTAAGTGCTTCTTGTTTACAAAAAAACCCTCCACAGTCTCCACTCTTAGTCCTCGTTCCTCTCTGATATATTCTCGATTCCCTCCATGTCCACTGTAGATTCAAATTCCTCGGTGACCAGCTGCGTTTGCTGCAAGACATCTGGCACGGAGAAATTTTCTGCTGCCTCGGCACATACCAGGTTCTGGTCGGGCACCACCACCTCCATCACCTCATCACTCGAGCCAATCTCCACCCTCACGATGCAGCTGGAACTGAGGCCTGGTGAGTCGTCAGTCCCTTGGTTTGCGGGTTCCTTGTTGTCACTGGTGTCTTGAACATACTCCTTCTCTTCAGTGGTCAGAGGGGCTCCTGTCGTTTCAGATGAGTCACTGTCCCCTAAACTTTCATTAATATCCCGCACGACCATGTTCCTCAGTTTCCTCTGCCGGGGATTGTAGTTCTCGGTGCGCTTGTGGATTTGAACGTGCCGTCTGAGGTGAGCCTTCGGGAGAAAAACAACCAGAAATGTGACGGTTGGGTGGAATTAACAGAGGGTCACGAATGCAGTATCCATTTATTACTGCACAAACAAAGTTAAGCGGCATCCTAGATAACGACTCTCACCCACTCCATGACTCAGACACAGGAGCACCTTCAGCCCAAGACTCATTCTCCCAGGAAATCATTCCTGCCTGTTATATTTATATTTTTCTACACTTTTTTAAAGTTATTTTTATACTATTTAGTCTATTTACACCTTTGTTCTGTCAGGATATGCAATTTCCCCCCGGGATTAATAGTATTATTAGTAATAGTAAGTATTTCTGATTCTGATCAGGCCTAGTGAGTGGAAAAAATACACTGATTGAATCAATTTATTTCTCTGGTAATAATATATAACACAAAGAATAAATGGTCTTCTGGTAATAATAATGTTACAATATAAATGAATAATTCTATCGATTCTCATGTTCACTTTTAATATAAACACAAGGATATGTGTGTGTGCACCTCTGTGAACTAAAATCACGAAAAAGCACAAACTGCCACTTCTTTGTATTCAATAAAGTGAAATGCTTTTTGTCATCATGACTGTATGGTGATGATCGGTTGAAATTATCTACACATTAAACTGCAATAATTTCAGAAATTGTTGGTTCTTTCTGCTACAACACAAATATTTGCTGTTTTTCCATCAACCACTGAGAGATTAAACTGAATTTCATTGGATACATTTATCCTTAGGCCGCAGTCCGACGAGTGACCGTACCTGTCGAGTGAACCTGTAGCCGCAGTCACTGCATTCAAACTTCCTCATGCCTTTGTGGCGTCGCAGGTGAACATTGAGCTGCTCCTTGGCTGGTGACGATGAAAAGCCACAAAGTGAATCACATGACTGAGTCATGAATGCAAAGCTCATCAAACATTATGTTTTAATGGAGGCAAACAAAGCCCATCAGAGATCTCACCTTTGAAGGTTTTGCCACATATGTGACAGCAGTGGGGACGACCTTCCTCGTGCTTGCTGGCCTTGTGGCGGACGAGGGCGCCTTTCTCTGTGAACCGCTGCTCACAGACGTCACAGCTGAAGGGACGCTCACCGGTGTGTGTCCGGTGGTGTTTATCTAGACTGGCTGGTTTTCAAAACACAGTGATCAGTTCGTTAACATCACTGGCAGAGGGGGAAAAAAGCAGGAGAAGAAGTGAAGTAGCACACCAGGAAGGTTTTGCGCCATTACCTTGTGTCCTGAAGGTTTTCCCACAGAGATGACACTGATACGGCTTCTCACCACTGTGTATACGCATATGCATGTTGAGGTTGTTCTTCTGGGAGAACGCGTGGCCACATAAGGTGCAAACAAATGGTCGTTCGTTTCTGGAGAGAAAATGTCCAAAAAATTGTTCATCTGCACAATTGGAGTTACAGTTATTCATTTTCACTCCCGTGCACGGACACATAGACAAACATGTGCTGCTACCTGTGAATGGCTTTGATATGCATCTGCAGGCCGTTTCGACTCGACGCTCGATGGCCGCACTCCTCGCACACAAACGGCTTTTCACCTCGATGTTTGGCTGCTTCGTGCACACGCAGCTCCGTCCGAGTTAAGAAGGTTTTGGGGCACTGGGGACACTTCAGGCAAAAAAAAATATATATATATATTTTAACCTAATGAAAGCATTAATTTACAACATTGAATCAGTAGTGACTGGTGAAAAACACAAAAGACAACTGTGTAAAACTTTCAGTTTCAGTTATTTACTGTCGCACATTACCAGAAAACTTACTGCGTGTGGTTTTGGGTAACTGTGGATCTTCATCATGTGAAGCGTCAAGTTTTTCTTGTACATAAATTGTTCAGGACACAATGAACACTATAAAAAAAAAAAAACAATACATCAATGTTTTCTTTTGGTTGTGATACCATTTCTAGTCATCAATGATTGCTATAGAGACATAACGACTGTACCTTGTGAGGCATGTATCCAGTGTGGGACACAATGTGCAGACGTAGCTGTTCTTTCGTATTAAAGGTGGAGGAGCACATCGAGCATTTGTACGTCTGTAGTTAAAACACAGCACAAACACTTATCATCTTTTCTTTTTTTTTGTACATATTGCTTTCTCATCTGTGGCAATGAAACACTTCTTCAATAACTTACCACGACTTTATCACAATTTCTGATCTCGTGTATTAAAAGATTCTCCTTCCGGAAGTACTTCTTCCCACATTTAAGGCAACCAAAGGGCTTCTCCCCTGTATGTCGTCTGTAAAGGAAAAACATTAGTTGCTATCTCAACAGTGACTCAAATGAGAAATGCAGGGGACAGATTTTACCTGTTGTGGACTTTCAGGTAGTATTTGCTCTTGAAGGATTTTTCACAGACGGGACACTGCACAGAATCCTTCTTGGAATCTTCTTCCACGGTTTCTTCCTTCTCATTTTTCATCGTCTTACTTTGAACATTGCGTCTTCGTGCTGTTGATGAAGCTGTTGATGAAGACGCAGGCTCGGCGATGGGCACATATTCCTCATCTGAGCCTTCAGTGATTGGCTCAAACTCCCCAATATCATCATCTTCCTCTGCCGCCTCATTTTCCTGACGAACACTACTGTCATTTATGGCAATCTGAAGATCAGCTACCTGCAACATGACATAAGAGAAGTGTAAAGGTAACCATTGTGATCATCTTTGAAATAACTGACTTAAGTGTTTGCACCCAGTCATGTTTTATACCTCAGTTTTACCCGCTGGCTGATGTGGACTCTGACTATCCACAACATGACAACTTTCTGTCTCCGCAGGAATGTTCTCGTCCTGTTTGCTGGTGTTTTCACAGGCTATTAAATCAGTGGATGGTCTCTCATCAGTCACAAGTCTCCTGGGGCCCTTCACTACACGGCCAGAGCGGGTGGTGGTTGTTGCAGTAGTGGCAGCTACATTAATGGTGGCTGAGTCAGTGTTAATACCAAACTCCTTTTTTGTGTCTGTATGCACCTTCTCTTCTTCTTTGACTGAACAATGAGAGGTTGTATCCGATTGGGTCTTTCTTGGTCTGCCTCTTTTACGCTTCACGGGCACAGGATCCGCAGGCGTTTTCTGGAACTGCTGACAAAGTACAAGTGCCTCTGGCACACACAGGCTGGCTGCAGCATGCTGCACCTTGTCCAGGTTATCTAGATCCAGCTTCAGCTCTCCAGTGTAGAGGAAGTTTAGGAGCAGCTCCAGGCCATCGCTGGGACACTCCTGCAGGCAGATCTCTGTGCATGTTGCAGCAGGCGAGTTGAGCTGCTGGAACAGTTCACTGAAACAGGCCAGGATGTTGCGATGGGCCAAGTGTACCACCCCATCTCCCACATTCAGTGTTGCATCACAAAATTTCCCTGCTGCCCTCTGCTGGTTTAGGGAGGAGAGAACACTCTGTGCATGGTTCCTCTTCAAATGCGTCATTGTATCTTCACTGTTCACTGCTGCTGCATGACACACATAAATATCAAATAGTTTGTCAAAAGAAATCGGACAGGATGATCCCTATGTCATTCTGGAACTAAAATGATATGCCAAAAATAATTAATTGTTAGTTACAAATAATTAATTGATTAAGGAACATTTCATCAGTGTCAAAAAATGAATGTCCAACTAAACAGTTCAGTTTTACTCTTTGGCTTTCACCCAGTATGAGACATTGATTTGACCTGTTTTTATTGTATGATTTGTGTTATTTTTATATTTTCTACAGTATTTTGTCATTTTATTGTCTGTTTCATTGTTGATTTTAGGTCCTTTAGGTCTTAGGTATTTTATTTATCTCTGATGTACAGCACTTTGTTTCAGCTATTGTTGTTTTTAAGTGCTTTAAATGGATTGGATTAAGCAACTTCTAATCAATTGCAAAAATTAATCGTCAACTATTTTGATAATTTTAGTGTTTTTATAATTAAAATCATTTGGATTTTTCTTTTTAAATCAGAGTATTTTCAGGATTCTTAGCTCCACAAAGCAAAACATTTATAAAAATGAATATGTTGTAAATGGTTTGTGGACAAAACAACATCAACATCTTCATTTTGAGGTTTGGGAAACAACAATTAACAATCAAAATGTTGCAACAATATTTAATGGACCATTAGTTGCAGCCCTGCAGTAGTTAAATATATTATATGCGCTTAACTTGAGTTCATGAAGTGTTTTTTTGTTGAAAAAAAACATTAAAATAGTCCCTCCCTCCTTTACTATACCCATAACATATAACCTGTGTATATCACGTCGTCAAATTAAGTTATCCACTATTATTTAGCGACTAAATAAATAGCATTTCCATTTATTGCAGTTGGCATATCAATTATATTTATTATAGTTTATTTTCTAATGAGTATTGTATCGCTACCCCTGGCTACCTCCGCACCTCGACGTTTATTTCTTAGCACAAGTCTTTAAAGACGCTCCCTTAGCTGATACTCACCCGACGGCTACATTTCGACATTCACAATCCCATTATTGGTCAAAATCGATCATAAATTTTTCGCTGTGTATAAGCTGGATCCTCTTTTAATGGAACAAAGAAAGAATAAATAAAAAAAGAGCGAAACCCAGCAGCTACATGCACCTTGTTTTGTTTTCTTGTAGGCCCCTAAAAACTGCACAAGGAAGAGGAAGTGACGCATTTGAACTCCGGGAAAGTTGTTTGTTGTCCATTAAAAACGCCAACATTAACATTAAAACCTAATTAAACTATTTCACCGAAAATGTATGTTTATGGTTGTACTGGTGTGTGATATTTCTTTCCTCACTATTTATTCACTAAAAGTTAAAATAATGTTAAAAATTGCATCGCAATTGGCAAAATCGCAGATAATACCACGCCGGGTAAAATCATAGTTGACCATCTCGAACGTGGTGTCTGTTTGTGGCTCACACATGGAATTAGCCTTTTAGCAATGATGTTTTAACAGCTGGACTGCTCTAAGCATTCGATTTGGCCAAACATAAACGCTGCACACTCTTTTGAATTTCTCCAGCTTTACGCTGTTTTGTACACAAGCAGGGGGTAAGTACTCGCCACATTAAGTGCCACAACAATACTTAGCATAGCAGCTAACGCTAGTTACCTGGCGAGACTGTGACGTGCTTCTATGAAACTTCGCACAACTTTAAAATACACTTTTCGTTCTGGGTTGGTGTCTGGTTTCTGTTAATATGCTGTTTCTCTGCCCCACGTGTTGAGGAAAAAGTCGAATAAACTCTGAGCTGCTTTTTGAATTCCATTGTAGCATGGCTAGTTTAGCCTTGATCTGTTAAATAATAATTGTAATCAATTATTTCCCACGCCCTTGCACAACAATATAAGGCTCTATCATAAAATAAAGATGATGTTAATTATAACTTAGAGTACAGTTCTGTAGGTTCACTCACCCATGGTGGTCAGAAACAAGTGGGATCACAGATAGGATACATATTCTGTTATTATTAATATATTAAATATTATTAATTTAATAAGATAATAGTAGAAATTCACCATGATTAATTTACTGTTAGTGCTTTTTATCACGATGAGGAATAATATCCTATATTGTCCCATCACTAAATGTGAGTCTTTTTTTCCTGCTAATTCTGCTTCTCTCTTTGCAGACACCCCCCTTTTATTTTCCACCAACACCCACATGAATGGTTACTGATTTGACAATATGAAGGTGAAGAAAACCACACAGGTCAAAGGTCATGCTAAATCTCAGAAGTGGAAGGATGTGAGGGGAAAACGATGCAGACCTCCCATCAGTTCATCTGAGCTCAACACCCCTCTGGTCATGGCCGGCATGATAAAAGAGCACCAAGCAACTGTTAAGAAAAAAACTACTATCAAGAGGCTGCAAAATAAGGCAAAGTCTGTCTCTGCTACCAAGAAAAACACTTCCCAGTCTGAATTGAAGAAATCACACAGTCAGGCTAATGGGAGTTCAGGGTTCACTATGGACAATGAGTCTAATGACTCCCAGGAGTGGAAGGAGTATTCCAAGTCCATTCAGAGGAATGGTGTAGAGACCTCTGCTGACACGGAGGATGTACTGCCAGGTAGAATGGATGGGAATAATCTCCATCACTGTGCAGAGAGAGTTCATCAGGGAAACCATGCAGTAGTTGTCATGCAGAAGAATCAGGTACATTTCTGGTCATTTTATTTTAAGTCAATCTGTGAGATTTGTATGAAATATTTTTGATCTGTTATCAATTTCTTCAACTGAGTCTAACATTTTTCCCTGGCAGACCCTGTGTTTCCGTGGGAAATGCCTTTTGACCTGCCTGTATGGTCGGGTAGAAGTGATGGGGTTCACTATTGAAGAGGGCCAGCAGTCATATCCACTGTTCTCCCCGGCTTCACATTGTCCTTTGGTGATTACAGCACTAGAAAGCTCTGCCAGCGCCAGAGACGACAAAGCGGCAGCTTCACCCATTCTCCAAAAGTATTTATTATCGTCAGGTAAATGATAGAAATAACCTATCAAAGTCCCACTCTGTTTTATACATTTGAACGTTTTCGGAACAGGATTACACTTTTTTTCTTTGTATTTTTGCAGCGTCGCACAAAAAGTTGCTAAAAAAGGTAACATCACATTCCTCCATCATCCTCCTGGAGCCAATGGAAACACCCCTGACACGGTTTCTGTCAAGCTTCTCGGAGCTCAGTGAATTGTTCAGCCCCATGATGGTAATCTAACGATATTTTGTATATTTTCCTTCTTCACGATATCCACCAAATCACATGCTGTTTAAATTAATTTACTTTAAGTTTAGAACTGGAGTTGACAGACTTGTCTAACTGACACTTTTCCCCCACTACTTGTTTGTAGAGTGAACTAATGTCAGCTGTGCTTGACACTCCTCTCAATGGTTTGGGTGTGATTCCTCTGAGTAGCAGCATTGAAGGCCTGAACATGTCAAAGAGCTACAGAGATGCTCTTAGCACAGTGGTTGGTGCCTGCAGAGGTAAGGACATGAACTTCTCGATGGAAATTACATTCTATGCATCACATCTGAATAAGTATTTTAGTTACTTTCATGACTTATAATGAACCGTTTTTGTTACTTTTGTTTCCTAGTTACATTTTTGTAATACTGTCAACACTGCAATCTGACATTGAAGCTGTCGATTTGAACATGGTCGATCACCCTGTTATTGTCTGTTAAGCATAAAAACACAATAATTGTGTTGAATAAGTCTGGATGAGCCAATTCTAAGTTGCAAATGAGTTTATTTCCACTTCACATTACACTATATGAAAACATGACTATGAAAAAATTAAGGACATTCACCATGAGATCCCTCATCATGTAAGGTTTCATTTGCAATAAAATACATTTAAAGAAATCATCACTGATGCAGCATTAACTGTTGTTGGTGTAATAAACATGTCAAACACATTTGTGCTGTGACACATAACCTGACATTTGTCTTGTCTGTCATTCACAGGAGACATGGATGGTTGTGCAGTTATTCTTGTGTGTGGTACCAAGAATGTGGGCAAGTCAACATTTATTCGCCACCTCATCAACACTTTACTAAATCAGTAAGTTTACATAACATGCCTCCTTCATTTCTCTACCCAGTAAACTGATATTTATTTATACTACTATGTTTGTGTGTTAAGATTATTATCCATATTGTGTCCTTAACATGATTTGGTTAGGGTTGATATGATGATCCCTGTGCACTAAACTATCATTATTTATACCTCAGTTTCAGTTTGCTGAGGACTTAACATTCATACAGAGATGAAATAGTTGAAATAGTAATGGTATTATTATAATTGTTTGTTTGTTTTTGTGTCCGCAGCACTGCTTATGTAGATTACTTGGAAGCAGACCTTGGTCAAACAGAATTCACCCCTGCTGGTTGTCTGTCCTTGTCAGTTGTCAGAGAACCACTTCTGGGTATGTATTTATTATCTTGCTGTTTCACATTACCTTTTTGTTGTTGTGTATTCCGGACTTAAAAATCTCTTTTATGTTGTACAAGGAACACGCACTGTGTCGTTGTAGTCTGTGATAAACTATTAGTTTAATTAATCCAGGGAGTAGTGACTTTACTAGGTATACTAATTATATGTCTGTACCGTAAATATAAGCGTAAAAACATAAATGAATCAACAGTCAGTCTGTACTTTAAATCTTGATCTTGATGCTACTTTCATAGCATCAAATAACTAATTAAAAAGCAACTTAGGCAAAGTAATCACATGAACATGCATCAGTGTAGGAACTACCTTTATATGACAAAAAACATCTTTGGTAATCTGGCATGCATGATTTACTTTGGCTCATGTCCCATCTGTTAACAAGGAGGAGGATGGATTTATAACCTAATAAACCTATGCAGCCACCAGTAGGTGATTTAGATGGTTTGGCCTCACTTGTGGGAGCTTATCATGTCATCCAAGTTTATATATATAGTCCAAGTGGTCCAAGCCAAATGAGATATAACATGGGAGCTCTGGGGCCGGGACATACTGTCTGTCCTTGTGTCTCCAGAGATCCACTAGAGTCCCTGTCACATAAATTTCATCATACTCCCATTTCCGCGGTAGTCTGCTCGGACCCTACTTGGACGAAAGCGAGGATGTCGCCGATTTGAGTCCACACAGAACCTATGCGCAAACTGCACATGCTCCCTTCAGCTCCCACAGCGCTTTACAGTCCATTTGGGGACGTGGGATCACATAAACATATACTGATAATCGTACATATACAACTCAGTGTGCAAAGAATACAAGAAAATACAAATGAGACTGGCGTGTACCCCTCATTTTATTATGAGAGGAACCACATGAACTGGCATGTATATACAAAATGCGAAAGTTGGCATGATGATGTATTTCCCAAAAAGATGAGCTCTTCCTTTAATACGTCGGTTTCATATGATATTCCTGAACTGTGTCGTAAAATTAGTACACTTACACCGAGTTTGTTTTCCAGGACCACCATTCTCACATCAGCGCACACCAGACCACATGATCTACTATGGTCAGACAACAAGTGAGTCGGACTTGGACAGATACCTAGAATCACTGAAGTTCTTGTGGCGTAGACGCTCGCAGAGCAGGGAGACTCCCATCATCATCAACACCATGGGCTGGGTCAAGGGTCAGTAATAACATAATATAAACAACTAGAATTACGATGGTTGTAAGCCGTGTCTGAATATGTGCTCGTCTTCCACAGGATTTGGGTTCCAGCTACTAGTGGACATGATTCGCATCTTCCCAGTCTCGCATGTCGTCCAGCTCGGCCATGGTGGTGTCACACAGTGTCCCGCCCTTACTCCAGACTTTCTTAGGACGGCACATGGGTGTCAGACCCACCCGCCAGCTCAGACAGCAATGGATGAGTTTACAGAGAACCACAGTCCCCCAAGAAGCTACACTCACCTTATTATACAGTCAGAGTTTCAAGGAGTGGCACGTCAAGGAGCTGCGTAAGTGGCACCACTATCAGCCTGTGTTTGGATTCAAATAATAATAATGAACGTTTTCATTATTAAATCCATTGGCTTTATTGTCTGTTTGTGTTGTGTATGACAGGAAACACCAGCGCAGTAACGAGCACAGAGAGCTGTCGTTGCTGGCTTACCTGAGTCAGCTACAATCTCCTGAACCTGGACCAGTTAGACCGCTACACAGCCTCACCCCATACCAGGTAGATGAAAAAGATAATGCAATTGTGTTATCTTGTTTAGATTTTCTTCTCTTCAGAATCCACAAGGGTTGGCATCATATTAACACTTAATCATTTTGGGAAATATACTTAAAACCTCTCTTGCTGAGTGCAATACAACAAGATGGAAGATGACTGTAGTGTACGGAAAGCACAAAGCTGCATTCAGGAGGTGATAAACTCAGATTAAAGAATGGAAGCAGGGGAAACATGTTTGGCTTCAAGGATTCACTTACCAGTTCCTGTCAATTTTACCAGCCAAAGCTTGTTACCAAGATATATCATATTTCCAGTTGTCTACTCCTGATAATGTAGCATTTCTTGTTAGACTGAGTAATATACTTGACTGAGAACATAAAATATCTCACTCTGATCCCACAGGTGCCACACACAGCTGTAGCTTTAGGTGTGATCCATTGCGAGGTGGTGCCAAATCACATGCTTTATGCTGCCAACGCCACACTGGTGGGGCTCTGCTGCCTGGGAGAAAAAATCGTAAGCAGAGGAGGTCCAGTCCTCTTGTCCCAGGCACCCATCTGTCCATGTGTGGGCTTTGGTATGTACCTCATTTAATGCCCATGTGCAAGGTCATGCAGACACCTAATTCTTCCTTCAGTATATTTTGTAAACCGAGAACTGAAAATGGATAAAATAAAATCCCAGGTTTAAGTGACCTTAGGTCAAAACCTCTATAAATGTTTTCTGTGTTGTGAATTCCAGGTGTGCTCCGAGGTGTTGACATGGCTCGAGGTCTGTATTTCCTGCTGACTCCTGTAGATCCCTCCATTCTACGCAAGGTCAACTGTCTCCTACTTGGAGCCATAACGCTGCCTTCCTGCATCCTCACAGCACAGGTCAGATGACAGTTGTTATCTCTAAAACACCCGTCAATGCTGTCAATCAATGTCAAAAAGGCTTGGTTTTACCATAACTTAACAAAACCTCTGTCTGTGTTTCAGGCTGGCTATAAGGGGGAGATGCCCTATGTGACCACAGACTACAGTTTTGATGTCACCGGTGCAGGAAAGCTGCGAGTCTTTAAGGGACTGATGAGACCAAGTCAAATAGGGATGTAATGACTTTCTCCACAGAGCACCACCTGATTTATTTCTCATTACCTTCTTGACTGTTGTCTTACGTCAACCTGTCAGCACTGGCTGTAGATTGTACAGACCTGACACTGAGACAGGAATTTGTTTTCTCTCTCTCTCGCTCTCATTTCAAGATTCATTGTGACGGTGACGCCAGGGAGACAGACTTCCCTGTTGTTAGATGTCATATCACATGGACAATAACATCACACCTTGTAGTTAAAGCTCTTGTTTGTAGGTAACATTCCAAACATGAACACATAGAGCTGCCAGAAATTAAATGAAAAGCAACATGTGTTCAGACTGCTCTCTTTTTTTGCTTTCAAATGCTTTTATCAACCAGTGTCGCTACTAGTGGCTTTTAAAATGAAAGGCATAGTTGTTGTCGGAGGCAGCAGTGCAACACCAACTCCTGTGTGCCACAATACAAAAAGGGATTTTTTTCATAGATTTGTGAGGAGTGTGTGGTTTACAAAATGTCTCAAAACTTAGTTGCCAGTTATACATGCTGTCGAAAGTCAAGCCAATGCCTTTTGGTCGTGAAAGCCTTTTCAGTGAGAGTCTGTTTAAGCTGGTTCCATTGCAGTCAGCACTGATAGTGTCTGTATCTCATATAAACACATTTTAAGAAAAAAGCTATCACCTCAGCTTTTTGTTTCACAGTTGTACACATCCAGGTAGATTTCAACTAGGCCATTTAACTAGTATATGCAGGATGCATTATAATCCCTGATTCAGACAGTAGTTTGTTTTGTGGGATAAAATCAAATGAAAGAATCCTGTTTTGTCAGTATTACATTTTCACGTCAGTCGGATGTTCACCTGAAATTGATCTATTTTTATTGCAGACCAGCACTGCTTTAAATGTTGTGCTTTTGTTATGCTGTTTAATACTTAACACTTAAGTGTAACTGCATTTATGGGTCATTCAAGGAGAATTTTTGTAAATGTTTACAGTTTAATGTGTAGGCTTGTGTGGGATTACATCAAGTACAAATCTGGTGCTACAGATTGTGCCACAGGGGGGCAGCAAATGTGTGTTGAAATTTTGCTCTGAACAACAGCAGATGGTCACAAAAGGGTGAAAGAAAATTCAATAAAAAGTGTAAAAACACAATTCTGTTTTAGGTGAATTTTAATAGATCATTGTGGTTTTAATATCAAATGATGGTAATTCGAGATCAGGCTGTAAACTGACATTTGCATTATCTGACTGAAGGGATTAAAAGCATGGCACTTGGTCGTAAACACACACTTAAGCTGTGGAGAATTGCTAATTTGTTAAGTGGGCTGTTTTAATGTCCCCACTCTTCCCCCTTGCTGTTCTTTGTTCACCGTTCCCCGCCTCTTTATTGAGGGTGAGTGCATACACACACAGCACAGCAACATTTTGGCAGAGTCATTGTTTTGGCTTTGTCACATCAGATGTTTTACCAACGACCTCATGCAAACCAAAGACAAATCCCTCTGTAGTGGTGCCGCCAGACAAAAGCCTGCCTGTCCCTGAGTGGTCAGAAATAACAACACACATCTATCCAATGTATTCCTAATATGCAACATTCAACATTTAGTGGATTCATAACCATACAAAATAAAAAAAAACATATGATTGCATGTCCACCCTTTAGATTTATCTGCCATGAATGTGCCAACTTAAAATCTTCCAAAAATATGTTATGTTTCTGGCTCTACAGTTGAAAGAGAAATCAAATAAAGTGAAGGTGGTAGCTGTATTACTGTTCAAAACCATGATTTGATTTAAAATAATGATTTGATCTTTAAATGATTAATGATAAATAACAAAACTGACCGCTAATAGTATTTCGTAACAAATTTCAATGATGTTTTAGTATTTTTTTTCTGAAAATTGCACTAAACAAGTTTTGTTAACCTTTCAGTCACTGTATTTCATTACTTTTTAAACATTTTAAAGACTTAAAAATAATGTGAATCATGAATTTATTAGAATGTTTAATGGTTTAGTTTGAATATTGGTGTTGAATCAAAATGACACAATGTTGCCATGCTTGGATCAATACTGCTGGAGTCCCTTGTGACCAAACGCAACAGCAGGGCACCTTTTAACTGCCTTTTGCCCCTGGGACTTGTAAATGTTTGACCCCCGGGTTCAGCGTGTGGTAATCTGATTAAACATGGTAGTTAATTAAGACAAAAAAGGCAGAATGAATTCCAAGTCATGTCTTGTTCTGTCTATCTAAATAATTTTTTCATGTTTTTTATACTTGTTGCAACTTTTTAATTTTGTGTCTTTGTTGTATTTTGTCTCTTTATGAAAATGTTTAATATTCTTTGTAGAAGGCACATGTGGTTGTGTGGTTGTTCTGAGTCTCTTTGTCGTCGTGTGCCAGTTATGTGTCTCTTTATGGTAGTTTGATGTGTCTGTGGTTTATGGTTGTTTTGTCTCATTTTGTGTTTTTATAGTATTTTCTTTCACATTTTATAGTTGTTAAATGTGTCTCTGTGGTTGTTGTGTCGCTCTGCTTTTGTTAATTGACGTTTGTGTTGATCCTTGTGTCACTCTTTGGTCATTTTGTTCATTGTTAATTTTTTTCGTTTGTTTATGGTTCCATTTTGTGTCTTCAATTTGTTGTTTGCATCTGTTTTGTGGTGTTGTGTGTCTCTTTTCTTTTGTTAATGGACGTATGTGATATTTTTTCACGAGTGTGGGCGGTTGTGTCTCTGTCACTCTTCGGTCGTTTTGTTCATTTTTTCGTCTGTTTATGGTATTTGTGTGCCTTTAATTTGCTGTTAGCGTGTCTGTGGTTGTTGTGTGTCTCTTTACTGTTGTTAATGGACGTTTGTGTTCATTTTTTGTGATAATTATTAATGTGTGTGGGCGGTTTTGAATCTTTGTCTTTCGGTCATTTTGTTCTGTTCAATTTGTTCTTTTTTTCCGCCTGTTTACGGTCATTTTGTTGGTTGTTTGTGGTGTTTTTGTGTCTTCTTGGTTACACAACTTTCACACAGGATCCATGAACAGTAACTGAGGCTCTGACACAGTTTTGACTCCTCGGGTCCACGGGTCTGAACAGAGTCCAGAGGCTTGAATGCGCTGTGGAAAGTCATGAAGAAGTCGTGTACGTCTCTGGTGAGTGTGTGTGTGTGTGTGTGTGTTGTGTGGACGTGATGTTGGTGTCTCTGGCGCCTCTAGCTGCGACACTGCGTCACTCTGAAACTAACTGCAGTGAGTCTTTGTGGCCCCAGGTTGAGTGAATGAATGGAGGAAGCCGAAGGTTGATCACTGAAGGCGGCGAGGAGAAGCATCAACAGCGGACGGTGTGTTTACAACTTGGGCTGCTTGTCGTGTGGAGCTAAGAGACGGAGACACGTCCAGACGTGGATTCGCTGGTCTAAAGTCAATGGACACACTCTCCTCCTCGTTTTAATCCCATTCTTGCGCCGAGCCGAGCTGACTAACGTTGTTCACTGGACGTCGTCGAAATTTCTTGTTTTCAGCAACAGGTCATTTAGCGCCTTTGTTTGTGCTGCGTCCAAACTTGCAGCTTCACCGCCTGTGGTTGTTGGAACGGCGTTAACTCCTCGTCACATGAAGCGAGGGATGCGTTTTTGCCACTCTTTCCCGTGCGTTCACCGTGCAGCTTTGTGCTCGCCACCGACCAGACTGTGCAGTCTGTGCGCACTGAGGAGGGCGACAGCGGCAGAAACATTTGAAAATGACTTATTGGAAAGAGCTCATTAAACGTGATTGAGACTGAGACACACGGACACAGACCTTCGAGGAGCCGGTGCTGGTTTTTTTTCTTCCGTACCAACAAGCATCGCATGCCTACATGGTGCCAAACAAGTGGAGCATGAATTCAGTTATGCACAAGTCGCCACCAAGAAGCTGGCTTGGTCTCAGATTACGACTGAGTAAGTAAAAAATTCATGATCAACCTTTCAATAACCCACCATCTTTAGTTTGTATCAGGCAGCATCTCAATAATGAGTCACCTCAGTGCTTTTGTTCTGGGACAAACTCAAAAAGAGATTGTGCTCCATGCAGATATAGAGAAGAACACAGCAACTCTCTTTGATCCTCAGGCACCACATCATTGTTTCATGCTTTTCCTCCAGTCATCACAGTTAATGGCTGGATTTGGCAAGTGACCTAAGCAATTATCCCAGCTGGAAGCAGAGGTATTTTAGTCTGGGGAGGAAAGTACACCCTGATCTGAAAGTTGAAGGGACAACTCTGCAGCTGCACACTCACATCAGAGACATATCCTCCTGTAAATAACTAACACTATTTCTTGTATTTTCCCCATGACCTGATATGTGTCCTCCCAGCTCATAATTCAAAATCAAAGATCAAAGTAAAAACTGGAATATCTAGTCTTGTCTGTGGTTGCAAGAAATTGATGAATCTGCAGTTTCATGCACCTTGAATAGATAGATCAAATACATTTTGACAGTAAATGTTTTGAGTTCATAATTTCTCACAGGCTGGCTGTAAATGCGTTGGCATTTCATGAGTTTAGTACAGTGATGTGAAAATGGAGTTTAAAGTCTAGCAACCTTAATTGGTTAATTGATTGAGTCTGGAACCCCTCACTGTTCCAGGCCACCAGAGTCTTTAAGCCTGTCTTAAACACACGGGTCTAATCTGGGACCAGATGTCTCGTCTGGTCTCTGTCCACCACCGAAAAACAAAAACAGAGACACACTGATGTTAAGAGTGGCAGTCATAAATAAGGGACATTTGTCTGAAGAACATACGATGCTGTGGATTAAATTAATATTGTCATGAGCATGTTTTTATTTGTCTGGTTTACAGCCCAACACTGCAAGTGTCTGCAGGCATTTAATCGATTAACTGCAATGCAAAAAGCGACAGGACTGTGTGAATTATGATAAATTATGATATGAATATACCCAGAACAAAGTTTTTAATTTACATTTTCTGCAGAACCTGAAATTCCTTACATTTTACGACCTTATAGCATGAAGGTCCACTGTTGGAAGGCAGTGTTGTTGTCGATGCTCACTGTTCACTGCTCACATTTGATACATTTTCTTTGCACTTGGAGGGTTTTACTTGACTTTGACTGGCTTTAAGTCTGAGGTTCAAAGTTACAGACCATGGAGACATCAAGTGAAAACAGTCTTACCACAAAACCTATTATTAGCTCTTCTGGAGCTTTCAGTCAAGTCATCCACCTCATCGACAGATGGAGTTTGTTGCAAACTGATGGATGTTCAAATTTCCACTTTTTATTTTGCAGACCAGAGGTTTTAAGTTCACGCCGTTTTGAGCCTGGAAACAGAACACGGTCACTTAATTGTAGGTGATCAAATTTTCAGTTATTTCTCATTCATGTTGACCTCAATGTTAAGCTCAAGAGTTTGTTCAGCTCACGCAGATCAGCTGTTCTGAGGCTTTTGATCAGGGCACATGCTCTTCATCATGAGACGGGAATTTTCCCAATCCACACCAAATTGTGGACACTTGAATTTCTATTTTAGGACTATTAATGCTTACTGGCATAAAAATCTGGAGATAGGGAATTTATTACTGACTGTCGAAACAATAGCTTAGAAAAGTGCCCATTTAGTAACTGTTATTGAGCTTTTGATCATATCACAAGCTCAATAGCACTTCACATGACAAATTGTATGCCGGGGAAGGTCACATGATGTCTGTCGATGGACTTTGTTGAGATGGCTTTTGTCAGCAGAAATGTGTGTTTGAAAGTCAAAAACATCTGCACATCTCTGAGGGAATATTTGAATGTTTAGTCTTTCTGGTGCAGCCAGCAGATATAATCCCAGTTCATATGTCATGTAATGTGTTTGTGTGTGTGAGGGATTTTGGTCTGGCTTGTGGCTTGTTACAGTTCAAACTTCCGTCTTCATACTGTCTTTCCATTGTTACCATTTTTTCCCCGACAGTAATTTCCTTTCTCTTTTCCCCTCTTTGCATTTCTGCCTCTTCCTGATGGCGCGCCGGGTCACAGTGTGCTCCTTTTTTTTGTTTTTGTCTCTTGTATTCAACCGCTTCAGGAATAATTACTTCTGCATTAATATTTTTGCACGACAACCTCTGTTTCTTTTATGAAAGTCTGCTTTGCATCTGACTTTGCCAGGCTCAGTCGTTACTTTTTCATGGTTCTGGTCACCAGACCTGCCAGAATCTGGTCGCAATTTTGCTTTTGGTCTGAAAAAAGTGCATAGTAAGTCAAAGCACTCAGCACTGGCCACATTATTAGGTACACAGGACACCTAATAAAGTGTCACAAGTAGCACACAGTGTGGTCTTCTGCTATTGTAGCCCATTTGCTTCAAGGTTCCGATATGGTCGTCTGCATACCTTAGTTGTAACATTAACTATTGCCTTTTCATTTCACCTAGCATCAACAAGGCCTTTTTGCACAGAGAACTGCTGCTAACTGGATATTTTCTTTCTTTCAGACCATGTGCTGTCAACCCTTAAGATGGTTGTGTAGCTCAGTAGTTTGCATTGCATTCAGCATTGTAATGCATTCTGTTTTGCTCTCTGGTTAAATGCGATAGGTGTTACGGATACCGTTCTCTCTACCAAGCTCCCCCTTGGAGCTGGCCAACAGAAGCCGTGGAGCCATGTGCAAATACACATAAATACATAGAGAACAGAGAGAGAATTATACCACAGATAATTGCAACTGCTAAAACGGCAGGTCAGCATCTGTTTTGCATGCTTTTCAGAAAAAGCTTGTCCGATGTTAGTGGCCCCTTACTCGGTCAGACGGTCGTTTCCTCTTACTTGCTTCCTCAGACAATAGTTTTCTGTTTCACAGGCTCTGCCATGATGAACATCTAAAATAATGCTATTGCTGCCTCAATCTGGTACCTGGCTAGGAGGCGGGTGTGTGTGTGCGTGTGTAGTGCCGTAATGCAATTCATGTTTCTTGAGACTTCACGAGACCTGATTTCAGGCTGGTGGCCTTGGTCTTGCAAGTCTGGTTTTCTGCTAAAAGACAGTATGGGGAGTGTAGACAACCCCCCAATCTCCCCGCAACAAGTCATTTAACCATCACAATGACTCAGAAGCTGATAAATTACAGTAAAACATCCTGCATAGTTCAGTTTTAAGCCCCCAGACAATGACTATTGATAGAAAATAATTTCCTTCCTTGTATCCTGTCATTTCTTTATCCTGTATGTGGATTTTTACTTTGATCGGAAACCTAGAGCCGTTTTTATTTGAGCACCGATGTCTCCCCTTTCACTTGCAGGGGGATTCCCCTTTGAAAAAACGGGCTTTGTTGTCGTTAATAGATGACAACTCTGAGTCACCAGATCAAGACTGTGGGTATAAACTTGTCATTGGCCATGTCCCATCGGGCATCCTTATCCCATTTGACTATGGCCAGTTGCTGTATTTAAAGTTTTTTTTTGTTACTCGTGAGCAGCAATCGACATGTTTGAGGAACATGCTTTTTATTCTTGATGAAATGTTTTCATTTTGGGAATTATCTGTCATCAATAACAATGATTGCCTCCCCAGTAATAATAAGTCAACCTACAAGTTAACCCTCTGTTCCCGCTATATTAATGGGTTTTGGTTGATAACATCTACATTTAAATCATGGATCAGGCTGGGTATTGATTGAAAATCTTCAAAATATTGATTTGGACTTTGATACTTTTTTCCGATAATATTCTTATTTAATGAAATCTATTTTAACAATAAAAATTACATTTACACATTTACACATTGACACATTACAGTAAATTCTAAATGGCCCGATTGCCATCTTGCAGTTTAACATGGAGCAACGTTTCTGCTATTTATTCCACCAACAGTCAAGTGTGTCATTAAATTTGCCGTGTCACTTTATGTCGTCTCAAAATAGCTTTATTATCTAAACAAGCATCAGCCTCTTAAAACACAACACAGACATGTTTAGTGCCTCCTCTCCTTTGAAGAATAAACTGCGTCTTTGGTTATAACTTCCTTTCCTTTTTTTTTAAATATTCAATACCACAAAAGTATTGCAGTTCGATACACAGTCCAACTCATGCACAATAAAGACTTACTGCTTCATCATTTTAACCAAAATAAACAATTGCGTTATTAACCGGCGCATTAGATGTGCTGTCAGACTAATTTCTTTTTAAATTCAGTAGCAAGAGCAAAGTGTTTCGAATGACAGATTTTGTTGCGCTCATCAAAATCTGGATGTAAAAACTTAATGTAAAAACGTATCCCTCAGTTCAGACTGAAAACACAATGCTATTAGAATGGAGAGAATACAGCACTTAACTTATGATATATAAACCCCCAAACCACTCAGAAATGCTCCACAGAGCTGAAGGGAAGCTGCAGACTCCGGTGATTGTTTAGTCATGTGATATATATTTTTTGCAAAGTATTGATTACAGCTGCAAGCAAAACCAAATAAGCAAATTTCCCAAATTGAAGACTCACTAAGCACAGGTTAATATCACATTACATGACAGGTGTTGTGGCTCTCTGCACTTCACTATTTACTGTCAAGGATGAGGTCATTGTCATAGGCGTGCTCACAGCTGGAGGCTTACTTTCCTTCTCCTCCTCTCTCACGCATCTTTTCCCCTTCACACTCATCCCTGACAAAAGACCGCAAGGACACGTGGAAATGGCTAAGAGTGAACAGAAGCGGATACTGTTCTATTAATCTTAATACTCAGCCTGTTCTGACCCTCATTCTCAGCACGTTTGTGTAGCAGTCGTTCTCATTTTGTGGGACATTACTTCACAGTGTATTCATATTTCACTGTGTGTAGTGTTTTGGTTCTTTTCTTCACCCTAAGGGGGGTATTCTTGTCCTCTGTCCTCATCCAGCGCTGCTGTTACTGAGACGGAAAACTGTATCCTTCTGTTTTATGTATTTAGGTAATCTGCATAGGCTTTAAAATCACAATGTTTTTTTTTGTGAGTCATGTCACTCAGCTACTTTCAGACAAAATTGAACAGCTAATATGATGAAACACACACCACACATGTTTGTGCTTCATTCATAGTGACAACCCTCATAGACATAATGCATTCCCTAGCCCCTTAACCCAACCTTAACCATCACAACTAAATGCCTAACCCTAACCTTTACCCTACTCTAACCTAAAATCAATTCTAACCCTGACCCCAAAACCAGGTCTTAACCCACAAAAGCCCTTTAAAGACACAAGGACCCCCATTTGGCCAAAATGTCCTCACTCACCATAGTTTATACAATTGTTGGTCCTCACAAAGCCACAAATACAAGAACACACACACAGACCTTCTTAAACTTCATTTCAGCGTTTATCTCTGAAAGTGCCCTTCCACACTTATAACCTCCACCCTGGCTAAATTACTGTTTATGGATCTTGCAGCCTTCCACTTTGCAATAACTGTACTTTTATGGAATAAGTGTTTTTGAATTTCCAGCTGACTCTGTCATTGGCTTCTCAAATGCAGCCCCCATTGCAATTTTAACCAGATTGTTTCAATTATGGGATTATTCATATCAACAACTTGAAGAGTGGTTGTGTGTCTCTCTGAGCTGTTGCTGGTTTAATGATTGGCTGTTTAAATTACACAATGTCTCATAGTAATAATCTCACACCCTCACATCAGTGCTCAGGTTATCATAAGATACTGCTGTAAAGAAAATAGTGAAAAAAAACGTTGTTTTTTTTTCAGTTCACACATTTGACTGTATAACATATGTTGGTCCAGACTTGCATACTTGCATAACTGTTTGATGGAATGCTATAAAATCTGTCTAGGGTTCAAGATGATTTACCATCCTGATGTGATGATCCTACCACTATAGTGCAGAACATAGAAATGATTGGAATATTTGTCTGGCCTTATCAGTATGTCAACACTTAATTTTTCCCAGTTTTAAGAGTAATGGTATTCTCATCAGCCTCTCACTTAATATTTTCCAAAGTGACACGCTATGTAACAGGTGATAAACATTGTTGTGGAGTTGCAAGTGTTAATATTGATTAAACTGCCAATCATGTTGAATATTCAGTCAGTTGTTGGTCTATAAAATATAAGAATAGGGTAAAACCACACCTTTTTACACTAAAGCCAACTCTGACATGTTTAAATGTTTTCACTCAGTGTAAAGTTGCCACTTGTTTTTTTCTTAGTATATTAGTTTATTTTTGTCGAAACACTTTATGTATGGTAAGCTCTGCTTTGCCATCGCACTATGGCCATAGTAGTAGTAGTAGTAGTAGTAGTAGTCCGACTTGGTCAGGCAATCGCACAGCTTTCAGAGTCTGCATATATAAGCCTCCGTAAGTGGTGCTGTATCTCTCTATAAGATAGTGTGTATTGAATTAGTTTCCTGTTGACCTTTATGTCACAAAAAAGTGAACGGCGAGGTGGATCGTTCTGTGGTGCTTAAGCATAAATCTTATGTATTTGTCGGTTCAAAAGTGGTAGCTTTCGCTCTCACTGACCCCATTGTGTTTTTTCATTTCCGGCAACAGTACTGCGTTTATGCGTTGTCTCCTACATCCGGGTCAAAGACCAGGGAGGGATTTTTGTGCATGTGCAGAATGCTAAGTCGGACTCCAGTCGGACTAAGCATATACATGCAGGAGTAATTGAATGAATTGCATTATCAAGGTATGTTAGTCCAACTAAGACTAGCTCGATTTAAGTCGGACTAACATGTTTACATGACAATAAGAAAACCAAATTATTGTCTTAGTCCGGCTAAAATCAGACTTTTAACATGCATGTAAACACACTGGCAGGCAGCCTTAGTGGATACGTTTTATATAGTGACTCTAAAATTTAAATGGGGTAACTCATTTGCATCCACACAGAGAAGCTCTAAATGTAGACTTGTTTAGCAGTGAAGGGTTAACCTCGGCCCGTTTGATGGGCCACCTTACTAAATATAACCCAAACCTCCTCCACATGGGCACGCACAAGCCTTCAACTGCTCTCCCTCCATCAACACTCAAGCTCACACACTTTTTTTCCCCCAACGCACTCACACTCAGGCAGGCTCATTTACAGTCTTGTCGAGCTGCAGCCTCTCACACAGTCATTTCTCAACACAACATTAATACTTTAGTGATTGTGGTTATATTGAGAAGGCTGTTATTCTGGCTTGGCTCACTTGGAGGTTTTACCTCCAGCTTCCGTCAAAACTAAAATTAACTAGAGGTGCAGTACTATGAAAAAGTCTCATTGTACCACCAGCCTTTTTGCTTTTATGTCTGTCTAATTCTGTAATCATTGCCATTTGGACTGGAATGGTGCGACTGAAAGTTGGTCTTTTTATTAGCTTAGTTTAACTCATACAACATGTGTATGTAATGCTCAAGCATGTCGGATAAACCTGGCGTAATAGATATTTGTTGCCATTAAACAGTAGACCTGGCAAAATCCCTACAATGGTTTTGAGACTAATGGTTAAAAGAAATTCCACCCACTAGCACTTTTAAAGCTCAGTAAGCCATTTTCAGACATTGGTTCTGAAAATATATCTAGAGAATTGGTACGGATTGGATTTTCCAAGGATTGCCGTTTAGATGTGATGAATGCAGTGGGAGATTATCTGGGTCAGACATATTCACACAATAGGAGGAGTATGTCTAAAACATCCAGGCGAGGGGTGGCAGGACGCTCACCCACTTGCTTGTGAATTATCTGGTGTTTTTCCTTGTGTGTTCTTGTATGAGCTCACTCAGACATTATCTGCAAATTTGACGAGGGAGCTGGCAGGAAAAGTTCTGGAAAATGTCTGTAGTGACTTTTACAGACATTTGAGTTCTCACATACAGCCCCTTTGGACAATTCACATGTTAAATGTCAGGAAAATATTGCTATAGAAGTCCTGCACTAACTTTTTCTTGGCGACCCGCTTTGGTCATCACTGCGAGCTTTCCAGACTCCATAAATTTTATTGTGGTTTTACATTTCAGTTAAACATTTCTATAACATCATACTTCATGAAAAAAAGACGTGTTTCGTTCCTTTTATCCCATTCAGCATGCTTTGTTCTCCGTAGCTTGTTGTCTGTGTTATATGTATGTGAGGCTTTTAAGAGGTAACTTGCATTTCAAACTGTGGAGGAATAGAGTTAAAAGGAGTGCTAAGGGTGTTGGGTCACAGTAAATGTTCAATTTAATGATCACAGTTGCCATCCAGTTGCATTGTGGGCAGAATCCTGGTAGGATCCAGTGTATTTGGTGCCTGGACCATACAATTCTGAATATGGTGGCAACTGCTGGCCTGGAAACCAGATCAGTCACCAAGCTCATGTTTATTCACTCCCACATATGGGTCTAGCCACTCCAGTATCATGCATCCATTCATTCACAAATGTTAATTAGTCCACCAATGCCAGGCTCTACTGCTTCCATTTTGACCATCATTCAAAAAAAAAAATTATCTCTGTCACAAGTGCCCCAACTTTATGATAGTCAACCACAGAATTGGGGGAGACCTCTTTTTATTAAACGGAAAAAAAATCATTCTATTAGTGGTGGAAAAATGAATTTAACCTACATCTGCCTACATCACACTGGCTCTCTGAGAGTGAACTGGATCTAACCATGCCAGAAAAAGCTGATTGCATTTATAGCTTCAGTATTTTTATATGCCATCACATCAAAGTATTTTTGAATACAAGTACTGTAGTACCATAATAGTGCAGGTAGTTTATGGTCTTGCCACATCTGGCAGAAGAAGCATTTTTTTTTTTATTAAAGGGTGATCTGATGGATGATGATGAAAGCCTGGCTGCATTATACCTCCTCTGCTGCCCTCTTTGTGTCTGCAGTAGGTGGAAATTGGCCCTTGTATTTGCTGCCCAGTTCTCATGCTGCACGACTGCTCTCTTCATTAAAAGGGAAGCCGCGTATTCAAAGCTGCTTCAGATTATTACCATATGTCTGCAAAGCCCAGAGCTGTGCAGCAAACCGGCTCCTATCCTACCCTCTAATTTCTTATCCCAAAATTGGACATGTGGGTCTTTGTGTGTGACAACGTCCCTCCCTTCTCTTCGCAAGCACAGTACATTCTCACAGTATTTCTTCTCCCATTTTAGATGTATAATAGTAGTACATCGGCATTTAGGCAACACTGGGGAAAATATTATGCCATGAGTTGAGGTATCTAACTGCATGTTGTGTTAACCCTTCAGCTGTTTTTCAAATGTAGAGAAGTGCAAGGCATTATCTCATTTAAGGATATTTATTTTGATCTTTTGGGATTTCTAATTGCCAAGGGGCCAATGTGTGCATTGTACCTCCGCAGAAAATAACAGCTCATTCAACACAGAGTCGGTGCATTCATAAAAATGGAATAAATCTTTCAGGAGACATAAAAGGCGCGGGCACTAATCAATGCAGAAAAATGTCAGCCTTTTACAGTTTGCGCAAAACATAAAGAAAGTTCATTCTGGATGTGGGTAGAGGCTTAAAAGAGATCTTTGTGTCACCCAGTCCAAAAGCCATTGGCCCAGATTGCCCATCCCAGCATGCAACTCACCTCTGCATGAATACAACACTTGTCTGATGGAGTGGGCAGAAAGCCCCCCTATCGCCAAGAGAGCCTACACACAGCTTTAACATGAGCTGCTTGACTCACACACACACACAAAAGTTTTGTACAGTTTGAGAAACTTTCTGATGGATAAAGCCAAAGCTCAGGAACTAAAGCGAGGGCAAAGTTTACTTCATTTGTTGCTGGAGATAGGTTTTAGCTATTGCACATCTGTAGTTTAGTCAGGGTAGCTCTGGTAATGTGTTAGAAGAACATTTGGTGCTTGACAGCTCTTGGTGGGCTTTTGGTTGATGATTAACGGTGGACTGAACGTTCAGAATCAACAGGGAAACGCATCGAAAGGGACATGTTGACATTAGCCTTTTCCTTTTTTGGACAGATTTGTGGTCAATAACATTTCTTGATGGCCACTGATTTGCCTGTTAAAACTTGGCTGGCAGCAGTGACTCTTGTTCCAGGTTTGGAGTCAATAACATGGTCCTCTGGAGATGAAATGGATTGTACTTGAGGGAAAGATTTCTGCCCCACTCAACCAAAGTTAAAGTAGAATCAGACTTGGACAAGGTTCAAAGTCTTTCGGGGTTTTGCTGGATGAGGTAATTTTTCAAGTGGAGATTTTGAATAAACATATTGGCAGTTGGCAGAGTTTAATCTTGAGCTGAGCTGGCAAAGTTTACATTACAGTGATGGTTGATGATGGAGGTGTACTGATTGTCTGCAGAAGTGTTTGGAAAGTCAGGGACTGGTTGGGTGTGTCGGTTCAATAGATGTCATGTAATATCAGATCAGAACATGAGTCGAGCTTTATGGATTATTAATTGACTGGATAAAGAAGCCACAATGTTCATGTACTGGAAGAAGCGTGGAGCATATGAGCTGGAGGCAACGCCGTCCTCTCTTACTCAAGCTGGAATAGAGCGCTACTCCTGGTCGTCATCCTTGGACGTCATCCATGATCTGTGTGGTAAGCTGGTCAACAAGTCACCTAACTAAGTGGATTTGTGATTCTGTGTGTGGTTTCTCACACACTGATGTTGTTTGTATTTTGTATAATTGCACTGCCACAGAAGGTTGATTGAAGGTTAATTTAAAAACCAAACAAAAATAGAAAAACTAGATTTTGTAAATATTTAAGTAAAAAATGTCTTTGAAAAGTGAAAAGTGTAGGATTTCTTTCTTCACAACATAGAGGAGTGCATAAAGTCTATATATTGAATGTGGATGGGGCATCTCTAATCTCTTATCCCGCTCTCGGCCAGGTAACTTCAGCCCAAGTTACCATTTGAGTAGTGCCACAATGAGCAGACATGAATTAGCAACACTGGCGAGTTAAACTACCAGGAACTGTTTACTTTAGAGCATCTTCATTTTAGGAAGGATGACAATATATCACCGAATCGATATTTATACCCACGCCTAATATTTTGTATCAGAGCTATCTCTAAATGTGTCAGGCTAGTAGCAGCTAGCTATCTAGAAGCAAGTAGGAGAGACCCACAAATGGACATTTCCAATATGCTCATTAAATGTACAGTAAAATGTATTTTTACAATATATTTATTATACCTGTGATATAGTAATTAGAACTCTCGACAGCCTGTAAACATTTGTTCTCTTGATAGTGGGTATAGTTTAGTGGGACAATATGGAGCTGAAGTGAAACACTGTGCTAGCAGATAGCCTCCACATAAACCTCACTCACCACTGAGGAAGAACTAAAAGTTAACACCATACTTTATTTTCACATGTTATAACTCATGTCAACGGCTTCTCCCTGTGAAAGATTATGTAGTCTGTGATTCCCTGTCACTGTTCACTCATGTGGTGTGTGAACTACTAATGGCTGCCGGATTGTCAGTGGTATCTGTGAGCTGCTATCATCTATTTTTTATGTATTCACGCAAAACTTTGTCTTCAGTCTTTTTTGTTTGAGGACATTTTTACTTTTAGCTCATGTTGCTTCTTATTATGTAAATAGCTTGTGTGATTTGAGACATGAAACATTACGGACACTATCTTCTCCTCAAACCTAGAGCTGCCTTCCCTTGTCAAGCATGTTGTGTAATACTGTGAAAAACATTCAACATGGATCAGACATTACTTCACATTGTTATTTCTCGCTGTTATGATCTGGTTCACTTGCATTTTGAGTTGAGGATTTCAGCCTCATCATGGAAAAGGTTTTTTGTTTCCATTGCTCTGTTCTTCCGTGGAAAGCACTCAGTGACCTGGCATGAAGGCAGCCTCACATGAGTGAGAAGAGAGGGAAAGAGTGGATGAGACCAGCTCCACAGATGAAATATTTACCACTGAAGAAGTGCATAGTTGAACTGAAATGCTTCCCTGTCTGTCCTCAGTGCTTTTTGCTTTGACGTGGCACGGGGGGCACTTGCTTTCCGCTGTGCATGCCCGATTTATGCCATTACCGAAGGGGGGGTGATAACATGGTGCTGTGGAGGAATGTTCTTCATCCTCTGTTCTCTTCCAGCTAATCTGGCTACTCTCTGGTTAGCTTAAGGACAGTACATGCAGATGCAGACCTGTTTGGCACAATCCAGAAAGAGGAATGCCACAGAAGGAAGAGTGGGGCTTTTAGTCCTTAACTTTTCACTATTTTTATGATTAAGCTCCAGGTTACAAAAACATTTTCTAACTCTGTTGGAGCACTTAACCTTTGTGCTTGCCAGCTTTAAGAACAGTGTCTTTTTTTGTATAGGACAGAAGACGAAGACGTCACTTTGATTTTTTTTAAATTATATACAGCACTGGTCCCCAGAACCCCTTTCTTTTGCCAGTCACAACACGCCCTATTTGCGCTCCTATCCTGGTATCTTTCCTTAAATGTATAAAATGAAGGGTTGGTGGGTATAATCCTTGCTCTAGATAAAAAAAAGGGCCACACAGAATGTATATAATAATGGACAAATTCATCTGATTTGAAAAGGTCGTTTTTTAGAACTGACCAAACAATTTTTGTTCTCCTGTACAGCTTGAAGCTCTGAACCTGTAAGTATTAATTATTATTTTAGTAAATATATGCCTGTTTTATTAATTTATATCCATTTGCAGCGCAGTTGTCATGTTCAGCCTTTACAAATATAAACAATATTTAAACCAAAATAACCTGTGCCTATCTTTACAGTTCACTTCAGAGTAAAATGGAAACTTTGAGCTTGGCATAAATAGTGACGCGAGTTAAAGTGTGGTATACAATATGAAAAAAGGATATCGTGATAAGATTTTTTTTCCACATTGCCCGGCCCTACTGTCATATGACATAAACTGTTTGTTTTTCAGCTCTAATTTGAGTCTCAGCATCATTAACTACATTCCTGCTGTACATTTCCTTCTCTTTGCCAGTCTAAATTATCCCCAGTGTATTGTACAAGTACACTGCCATTCCTTGGGTTATACTCATCCATTATTTCTAGCAACAACAAAACATTTTACTCAGAATTTAGCTTAAATAAAGCCCATAAAAAGAATAGCCTGAAACAAAAGGACATATTATAATATAATAACTTAACCAATTACTGTAATTTCTGACATAAATGCCTCAAAAAATCCAAGTTATGCAGTAATCCCCTCATGACCCCTGTTAAATATGGTGACCAGGTATTGAGTTTTCAGCTATTCTTGTAGTCTAATGTCTGAACAGTCATGTAGATCTCCGATATGGCTGAAGAGAGAAAGACAACTGTATTTTGTAAAGCTAATTTTAATACAATCACATAATTAGTCATAATTAAATCAGATTTAATTTATGTAAATTGTAAGTAGTTGACTACTCCTTTACCCACCTCTGGAACAGTTTACACTTGTCGTTCTGTAGTTTTCGGTGCTATACATGGAGGCTTTGGGTTCACTCAGATGTGGTGGAATGGGAACAAAGGAGAAGAGGGGGTAGTGGTGTGTGTGTGTGTATGTGTATATATGAGAGACGCACATGAATGTGATTTAATCACTGTGGGAGTAAAACAACTTTATAAGCAGGAGGGCTGTGTCCTGGCTGCTGCCCCTAAAGCCACAGCATTAAAAACACCTGTATGTGTTTTTTTGTCTGCTCTCTAGCTCCCTCTTGTTATTCACCTGTAGATGAAAACGGTTGAGTTGTAGTTTTAGATGTCACTCAGAGAGTGAATGATTGTTTGTCTCTATATGTGGCCCTGAGATGGACTGGTGATCTGTTCAGGTTGTGACCCTGCCTATCGCCCCATGTCAGCTGAGATTGGCACAGCACCCCCCACGACCCTAAAGCGGTAGAAAATGGATGGATGGATGAATGCTTTGTTATTCAGTGAACTCAACTTTTGAAGTTTAAGCAAGGGTTTGAAATGCCGTGTTGTACTTTGTGTGTGTGTAAGGCATTAAACAACCTTTCCAGAATAATATTAACAAAAACTTATGTTCACATTTTATTTTTAAACAATCAAACACTTGTATATACTTCCTCCATATTAACAATCATCCTTATTACACACCAGTAGTGAACACACAAGCTGGGCGCAGATGGGGCACCAAAGTCCCAGGATTTGAAGCAGCAACCCTTCGGATACAAGACCAATTCCTTTCCTCTTGGCCACAGGTTGCCTGTCTTCAGCAGGCACATTAGGGTTTGGCGTTTGAAAACCATGGTCACATAAGCCATGTTTCCATCATGGTACAGTTTAGTACAGGCTTGCGTTTTGACCTAGAATGATACCTTTACTCACTAGGCAGGGTGTGGGCTCTGCCCGATGGCCGTTTCAGCAAGATACCTAGCATGACGTTGTACCGGTGCACTTACAACAAACAACGACATTGAACGCAACAAAACAGACAACAACGGAGCAGCTCGTTGTTTCTGCTCGGCTTACGGCTGTTTGTCTCAACAAGACATCAAGCTTTGGATGAGAACAGACTGCGGGCGTGGAAGAAACACCAGCAAGGGAGTGGTGCCTTTCTGTCGCCCAATCAGCTGACTCTTGTACCCCAAGGAAAGGGTACTGAAAAATGGAACGGATGGGGCCAGTTATTTTGGAAATGGAAACACAAAATAATATATACCATACTGAACTGTTCTACTCTGTGGAAACGCGTCAGGCAGAGACATGTTCATGTACTTGCACTGTGGTTACAAAAATGAGGATGTAAAGGCTGATGAGTGGAAATACTTTGTTCATCTTGCACGTGCAGGTCTGCATCATTTCCAACTTGCCCCCATTGCTGTGGCTTATTTATGGGAGCATAGCAGGTCTTTGCCCCGGGCAATGTCTCTCTGTGGCGAGCGAGCCAGCACTAGATGGGATGCTCCAGTGTCTCTTTAGTGTGCAAGCTCATTGTCTGCTATCACGTGTGTTTGTGTATAGTGCGTGCTTGTGTTTGCTTTTGGCTTAATCAGCAGTGCTGAGTTGAGGAATTCCAGTTCATCAGAGAGAGAGAAACCGGGAGAGTCAGCAAGATATGATCAAGTAGGAGAGAAGATGAGGGTTCAGCAGATGAGAGAATACATTTTACAGAAAAATGTTCAATGCTTGAGAAGTAAAAGCAAAGTAAAGCAGCTCAGAATAGGCTTAAGTTTAGGCCAGACAGGGATGGAATGTATTTTAGGTTTTGGCTCAGTAAGTTAAAATGAAAGTAACATAACCACAATTATTTTTGAGACTTGTGCATGTACACTTGATTTTGAATTTGGACCCTTAACTAGGGATTAAATATGTTTTCATGTTGCCCTTTATTGTTATAATGTTCTGTCCACTTAGTGAATGAACATTGAGTTTTCAGTCTCCATTTTGTTACTTTTTGTTTTGCTTTCCATCCTGAGGAAAATAACTGACTCTTTAACTGGTAAATGTGAAATTCTTCATGATGCTCACCACGTAGGTGTTAACTTTGCTTTATTTGAAGTTTGGTGCCGGGAAGTTACGAGTGTATTTGGTATATTGAGATTTTTACTGAAAGTGTGTTGATTACAGTGGCAAGACTGAGCACATCAGTAGTTATGAGCTGGAAAATTTCTACAATGAGCTGGAAGATGTTAAATTGCTTTGAAGACCTAAGAGGAACATCAGCCGAGTGATAATTACAGTATTTGTGAGTTCACTGGGAGCTATCTCATTAACAAGATAATAACTTAATTTGCATCATGTAGTTGGACAGCACTTAAGTCAAAACAACCAGGGTTGGACTTGGTCTTGGTATTTAGGACACTTTATTGTGAAGGGACCTGAGATCACATCGATGAGGCAGAGTGTAACATTTGTCTTTTGAAAGGTTTTGGTGTGGTAAAGAAGGTTCTGCCTGTTTGGGAAAAGCTCCATAAAAGCTAGAGGCTACCACTGCAGCTTGCTGCTTGTAAACCCTAAGGGAGCCATTAGCCTGAGGCCTGCTGGCAGAGGCCACATCCAGACCTGAGAGCGTGTCTCAGCCTGCTCCAAGCACAGCTAAGACACAGGAGAGACACATGACTCTGCCATGGTGGGATTGTAGAAAGATATTCAAATGAGCTTTTTATCCTCATTAGGGCCATGGTTCTGAGGTTGGCAGTGCTGATTGGTCAATCCACTGCTTTGGTCCAGACAGAAATATCTCAACAAACAGATGGATCAACAAGAATTTTCATAGACATTCATGGTTGCCAAAGGATGAATCCCACTGACTCCCACTGATTTTCTGACTGTGCCTGTAGTGTTGCTTTAAGGTTATGTTATTGGCTTTCATTTGCCTGTTTTCAATTCCACTATAAGTTTTCATTTATTCTGGGAAATATCCCAACATCCTCTGGATAGATGACACAAACTTTTGAGCAAACATTCATGGTTCCAAGATGAATCCGCTCAACTTTGTTGATCTCTTAAGTTTTCCTCCAGCATCCTGGAATTTATGGTTTCAGGGAAATGTCTAGACGATCATTTTCACTTGATTTTCAAGGAATTCAAGTTCGAAAACTAATGACATCTGAGCTAGAGATAGTGCTAACCACACAGTGCTTGGCTTGATTTCTGCTTTTGTATACAAAAGCAACTGAACCAGAAGGTGTTAATTTATGTTAAATGAGTTTGTGTGTGTTGCCCTTTCCCCGAGACGTTTTTTTCCCTGATTTGTTTAACCAGTGATGTGCATAACTAATCTCTTGATTATAAGTCAATCAGTTAAGGTGACTATTCATGTTTATGCAAAAACAACCAGATTTGATGCAAATACAGTTAAATATCAATGCTATTCCTCATCTGTTATTCCGATCATTATTTTATTAATTGTTTAATTTTGCATGCATGCATGTATGCTTATGATAAAACAAAATATTTAGTATTTGTATATGACCCAAAAATATCTAAAACTAAAGTTACGGTGGAAAGTTTCTTGAAATTTACCGCAAACTACTACGACTACTACTACTAATAATAATAGCCTTGCAACTAGATCTGGATCCTGCACCCCAGGGGTCGCCTGCAAGATGAGGACAGTGAGAGAGAGGGCAGGGAGGAAAGGCATAAACTAGGGGAGAAAATGAACAATAATGCCATATTCATACCCTGATTGTGAGGGGGTGAGTGTGATCGCACCACAGAAGTTCCACCAGCGGTCTAGGCCCATAGCAGCATACCTACAAGTTTTATCAAAAAGGAAGGTTTTAAGTCTGACTTTGAATACAGAGACTTAAAACCTTAGTCCACCTCAGTTTACCTCAGTTTTGTCTGAGTTTAAAAAATACTTTAAATATCAGCCTCAGAATGACCTCATTTTCCTGCAGCAGCCAGCCTCCATTACTAATGATTTAATAATAATATTTCAATAATGGCTTGGCCAAATGGGGAGAGGTGACATTACACCGCACAGGTTATCCGAGCTTTCTGGGAGGGTTTACGACAAAGTCCCATCGTGCCTGGAAACTGGAGACGTTTTGCAACAAGTTCCCCACCCCCAGCCCACCTCTGGCTCGTTCTGCCCTCCCTCTCCTACTCTTACTTTCTGTCCTTCCTACACGTGTGTTCTCTGTTTTTCCCATTAGACAGACAATATTGGTGTGCTCTGGCTTTATGTTATGATATCTTTTATCATGTGTGTACATGTGTAAGATGTAAATGTAAACACTGCCTTTTATCATACCCTCAAAGTAGCTTTGGCCGACGAGTCAAGTAGATTTCAGACTTTTATTTGACAACAGTGATTTGTTATTGCGGAGTGGAGTACAGTGGGCTTGCTCACTGTGAGAGCACTTTCCTTAAAAACACAGAATGGGGGGGCTTCCTCTCGTTTGCTCAATTTTCTTCCTGTCTCTTTGGTCATTACTCACTTCTCTCTGATCTCCCCCCAACAACACACTCCACCCTCTTCCCTCTGTTTACCTTTCCAACGAGAAATCTCTTAAAGCAACTTTTTTTTTTTTCATTTTATGACATGGCTGCTTGGTCTCTATTACTCGTATGAGAGTGTTTTTTTGTGCTCACAGTCCTCCCTTTCATTTGCTCATCCTTATGTAAACACAGGCAGTGACTGTAGTCTTGGTGCCTACATTATGTTTTTACTGCTTTATCTAGAAAGGTGTGTTAATGGATGTGCGTCTGGCTGAACGGCTGGTTTGATGTGTCAGTGATAAAGAGAGATGTCAAATTGACCTGTATGTTCTGTTTTCAGATGACAAGCCTGTCCAGGAGGAGGACTGGGTGGTGTGCCAGCACCCTGAGTGTCCCGAGCGCCGGAGGGCCTCCAAGGTAAATCTACTAATACCTGGAGAAAGTTCTGTGCAGGGACCGATTTCTCAGTGAGCAGGTTTCTGGTGAATGTCTTTTTTTAAGATGTAGTTTCAAATGTAACAGCTGGGTATGACATTCTTATAAGTTTTCTCGACTTGCTTTCAACAAGAAATTAAATAATTCTGTAGTTTTGATCTGCCAACAGATAGAATACATCTACTTACAACAGTAGTGACCATTGCTGCATGGGTCCATTTCCAGTAAATTATGAGGATTAAAGATTTAGTAGGTAAGCATAGACAATGACATAATGCAGTACACAATGAGCAATATAATAAATAATTATACAACATATCTTTCAGCATTTTAATATTTTCTACTTCCCGGTCCGATGATGCCATTGGAGGAATTGTTGTTGGAAATGTTCTCATTTGGTTACAATGAATTGGCATTTTTTGGAGCTACGGATTCTGATGTTTAGTTTGTTTACAATTAGGCACTGTACTTACGTTGCCCTTGGGAAGGAACTGCCCTTAAAAGTGTGCGAACAAAAGTATCCTGTTTGCAGTAAAATCCACACATTAACATACACGAAGGACTGTAACATGATTGCCTGTAATGATTCGTACCGTAAACCATTTATTGGTTGGTTTGCAGTAAGCTCACCTACCCGCTGGTTGTTAAGTGTAGGTCATTGTGACGTCTTCATGTCCCACTTCCTACTGACAGTCAGAGTTGGTTTCTTTTAACCATGATGACCATGATGACAAAGCTCCCCTAGCATTACCAAAGCAGTTATTTTAACCACCATGAGGTTTCTCTAACTTTAATAAGTACTTATTTCAAACCAGACTATGCTGTTTGCCGAACTCTACTCAAGTTGTTTTTGTTCCTAATCCTAAATCCTAAAGTTTGATGCTTTTGGTATTGTGATATTGTGATAACACACCAGTTCTCAATATAAAAATCTTAAGAACTTAAGTTCAAGTGGCTTTAAAATGAAGATGCAGTCACCCCTTTAAAATGTCCCTGAAACTCCCAATCGTTCCCTTTAAGCTTTTGACCCACAGGTCATTGCAACTCTCTTGTGTTGCATTACTTAACAGTGAAGGTGAAGCATAGTGGTGACTCTACTTTTCTTCTTTGGGCTGTTAAAAGGGGCCACGAGTGTCTGGACACTAGAGTGTGAAAGTTAATTATTACTTTAAAGCTACTTGTTTCTAAAAAAAAAAAAAAAATAAAATAAAATAAAAGACACAGGGGAAATGACATTGTGTCTGGTCTGTCGGTTGGCTTCTAGATTGTTTTGGTTTGTAGGCTCAGTCCTGCCTGTAGAGCTGGGCAGTAGACGGATTGTCCCCTGCTGTCTTCTTAGTGGAAATAATATAAAGAAGACAGAGACAGGATAGTGAATTCAGACGGCACGCAAGGAGAGAGAGACAGACAGGGAGCTGTTATATATAGTTTTTTCTCCATGGCAACTAAGAATAATAAAGTGAAGGAAGGAAAGAGAGCCAAAGAGCTTAACCTGAACTATCCTTTCTGCCTTTTTCTCTGGTCTGCACTTTATTGAGTCTCCCATTCCAAGTTTTCCTGAAATATACAAACACTCTGGATTATATGGCCTATGCATGTTTTAATTTTAGTTTTAACCAGAGAAAAAAGTTTTGTCATGTTTAGAAGTATTCATAGGAGTATATTAAAATATGCTGTGGCTCAAGTGATAGGTGGTGTGGGACAAAGCGGATCTAAAGCCACCTGTCTCCTTGATCAGGGTCAGCGTAGATAATGTTATGCAAGGGGATTAGGGGAATATGTGTATCCCAGTGTGGATTGGGATAGATGGACAGACTAGCAGCACACACATCACTCCCTAGATGCATGAGGCTTCTTGCCTATTATCGGTAAATGGTTTGGTTTTCATTACTTTAGCAACTATTATCACACTAACAAGATTGTCCTGACTAAACCTCAGGCAGAACTTAAAGATGGATAACATGGTAGCTCCCAAAAGTGAATCTAAAACATCTTCAATGCCACCTGGTGGCTGGCTTTAGTATAGGCTAGGGGTTGGATTTGCCAAAGATACTTACGTTGATATTTAATTCCATCCGTCTTCTAACACTTTGTCCTTCACATGAGAGTCAATTTAGAGTGTTCAATTTGCCTAATCCCCAAATCTGCATGTTTTTGGACTGTGGGAGGAACCCGAAGAAGATATTTAAGCCACCATAGGATATTATCACGATAAGTAGTTGCGAAATCATATAGTATATTGCGATATACTAACACAACAGCTCTCGTAAGAGTGAGCACTTGGCACCATCTAGTGGACTGAAACATCAATTGATTTTTTTATGGTAATCCACAAAAAGTTTAATGTTGATTTGTAACGTCAGTTAAAAAATTAGGTGCAAAAATATATATATCGCCACACACAATATCGATTAGATTTTTCACCCCACCCCCTAGAATAGGTCATAAACTCTCCTTCTTCCTTGTTAGCCAATAGGACACGAAATAAACCGAGGACCAAACCAAATCTGCTTTAGTTTCATGCAATTAAAACTAGGTATAAAGTCATGACTAAAAGCTCAGACTGACTTGCAGTTGGTCGAGCGTCCAAATCACATGACTAGTGCAATATTGCAGCACCCATATTTCAGTGTGTGAACTCAAGTCGCAATTAAGTTTTTGCTTGGTCTGCAGTTGCACTTCCTCTGAGGGAAATGTTCACTTGCTCGTCGCTAGATATGTCTGTGCCACTTAAATTTTGTATAGCACCAACTCACAACTTACATTATCTCAAGGCAGTATACATAGTAATATATTATAGAAAGAATAGAAAAACCCAACGGTTCACACAATGAGCAAGCACAAGGCATCAGTGGAGAGAGAAAACTCTCTGACAGAACCAGACTCAAAAATGCGTGGCCATCTGCCTCGACCGGTTGGGGTGAAAGAAAAGATGTGGGGGAGAGAAAGTGAAATGGGGATATAAGGTAAAGACAGAAGGAAGAGACCAACAGCTGATATATAACAGTTGTGTCATTTACAAACATGCCATTTTACCAAAATCCCTCTTGTAGCTGCCAAATGGGACAGAAATGTAAACTCATCCGTCTTCTTTGGCTCTTAGATTTTTAGAGTTGAAAACGTGTGCATCCTGTCATACTGACGAGGGTGCTGGGATTGAACCAAAACATTCAAGATCAACCGAGAAATCTAACCATTGTCTTGAATGATGCCTTAATAATCGACCCCCCCAACTCATCTGTAACATGAACATCTTTGTTCCACAGCTAAGCTTTTTTTTAACATATTTTCAAGCATTAAATTCAGATGTCAACAGCTCATCTCAAGGACAATACGGGTTTGTAATTAATTAATTTCACTTTGTAGTGATTTGTCTGTCTTTGAAATTAATTTGACATGCTGTGCAACAAACATATGTAATGCTTTTGCCTATGTAGCCAACAAGTGCTTTTTTTTCTCTTGACCTGCCAATGATCCTTTTTCATCATGGGATATTCTCATATGTCCCAATTCTTTAAATGTGTGGTAATTTTAGCAATTTAGGGTTGTGAAGTAAGAACGGAAGATGCTGTCTCATGCTAGTTTTGGCTCTCCTAGGCTTAAAAACAAATCTAATTTATTGTGCACTCACTGTAATCATTGTTTATTTCTCACCCAGCTCAGTCGACTGTTGCTCAGAAGATTTCAATGGGTTGACTGTGACATGCTTCAAACAGCAGGGGGCAATGTCAGAGGCATTCCTAACCCACTGTACACAGCTCACTCTGCTGCTCACTCACTCTGCATTTGTAGGACGAGTGAATCACACATTTCTAGGGGGAATAAGAATATAAATACAGCCCTTTACTTCCACCCACTCCCACTTACCAGATTTAGGCGCATCAAAGAAGGAATTTTTATATACAAAAAGAAAAAACATTAAACTTTTATTTCATTTTTAAAAGCCCCCCCCCCCCCCCCGCCAAAATAATCTCTTTGATATCCCTGCGGCTTGGCAACAGGACACAGAGCAGACATGAGCACAGACAGACAGAGAATCTTAGGCCGGGTCCTGCAAACCATTATAGTTCTTCCCAGGCAGGTCTGCCTTAGTTCTTCTTCTGCCAAGTAAAGCATCAGCTCCCGACACGGGCTGCTACTCTTCAATTCGCAGCATGACTGGTCTTGAACTGAATGAATTCACCTGCACTAAAATTCACCGAAAACACACCAAGGCTGTCACCCTCTGACTCTTTGCTGTCACCACATCACACAGCAGCACCCATTGTTTTCTTGAAGCCGTCGGCTGACCCCGACACTTAAGCATCCAACAGGGCTTTCTAGTGTATTTTGTATACTTTGCTGTGGTTTTCCTGAAGTCAGTGGGATTTAAAAATAAGCCTGCATGTGTGCAACTGGAAGAGGATGTTCAATCCAGAGTTAGAGCTTGGCTGAGTTGCCAGGGATTCAATTCAGATTTCGCTGGTTAACACTCAATGCTAGTCTGGGCTTGCCCCCTGGATCTTGACTCCCTCATAGAACAGCTTATTATTCTGATAACTAACCCCCTCCTCCCGCCACCACACCCACCCTCCCTTTGCATATATCATTGTCTCTGTGACGCTCTCCCCTCCCTCTCCCAGCTTTGACAAGACAGGACCAGACAAGAGGACTTGTAAGGTGTGGGTCGCCTTGGCAACGGGCCTCTCCCAGCCCCAAACAGCTGGAGGCACAGGGATAACTTGAAGACAGTTGTGTTAAACAGAAATAGACGGGATGAAAGTTCTAATGCAGTGGTTCTCAAACTTTGTATACCACCTGAGAAAGTATTATTGCCAACATTACAATACAGGTCCAAGAGAGAGAGAAAGTGAGAGATAAGTTGACTCAAATTATTATTATTTAATTTATTATAATAGTATTGTTAATTGTTTTATTATCTACACCCTGGTATATACTGTAGAAGAGTTTTTCTGGATTTTCCTCCAGAGGAAGCTTGTGTACCAATGGTGGTACACGTACCACAGTTTGAGAACCATGGTCCTAGTGAAATGGTTTTGACCTTCAGCTATGCATGTCCATCCACTAACTTTTATACACATTTTCAAATTGTGCATCGAAAACCAAAGAAGTGCTATAAACTCTGAACTTGCCTTAACATGGTAAAATATTCGTGGCTTTGTTGAATAAGTTGTTGTGTTCCCAAAAATAAAACGTGACAAAATGTGATGGAAACTTACTCGGTCAATAAATCACGGCAGACGTGAAGTGCGTGACTTATTGTCACTCTCTGCCATCAAAAAAGACGAAACCGGATTGTGTGTATGATGCAGTCACTCTCTCCTTGATCCTTCAATTATGTTTTGGTTTTGGCTTTATAATCTCCGTGTTTCCCCCTCTCTTTCTCCTATTCAGTCACATAGTATGACTAATCCCTTGCTAATGTTATGTATTATGGAAATTATTATATTAGTCTATTAGTCAGACAAAAGCAGATGCTCATGTGATACAGAACCTCACCGATTCACCTTATTACTAGCATTTGAATCATCCAACTTTAAGCTGCACTCACTCTCTGTAGTCGTCATGTGTGCTTTGTTTTTCTTTCATTGCATCTACTCATTCAACCTTGCTTAAGTAAACACTTATTGGGCTGGATGCCTATTTTTTTCTGCAAGGGTCTGAAGAGTAGAAGGTGCTTTTAGGTGCCATTTCCTGACAGAGAATGGCGTTAAGCCCTGGATGTTATGCAGTTACACTAACACGCTGATTGTCGTTCATCCTTCAGCTCGCAGGCAGTCACTTCTCCTGCAAGGTGGGAGCACTTACTCACTCTGCGTGCGTGGACTGAAGATGTATTTAAAACAGCTGTGTGCTTCCTCTTTACTTATCCGCCCCCCCCTCCCCTCCTCAATTTACTTTTATTTATATAGAGCCAAATCACAACATACGGGGAGATGAAGGCACTTTACAGAGTAAGGTCATGACCTGAAAATATTACAGTGAGAAACCAGACAGTTTGTAGAATGAACAAAGCTTTTGTGATGGTAGAGAGAGAGTAAAACGTTCCTTTTCGATAGAAGAAACCTGGAATCGGACTCATGTTAGAAAATCACATAACATGCGACTCAGTCTATAGACAGTTTGTTCTTCTTGAATTGTCCCTCTTTCCTCATTTTCTCTTGTTTGAACATGTCAAGGCATAGCAGTTGATTTAATGCAGAACAGGATAATATATAATGTTCTTCAGTTCTGCTTGATTGCCACCCACATAGAGACTATTTCACACAGCCATAGCTCTTAGGTGACTCGACTAACTGCAGACTATAGTCCTTAAATTGGATGACTGGGGGAAAAAATGTACAAGGATGTGACCTCAGCTATAACTGGGAACTTCTTGGAAAGTTTACTTTATGAAGTAATGCAAGCCCACTAATGGAAATGGTGGGCTGCAGAGCTCAGATGACTGCAGAGTCGTTTGGACAAGAGGGGAACGGAGGAAACGTTACCTAATCGCTTTTCAACATGAAGCCGGCTGTCGAGAAACTCTGGTGTTAATTTGTTATTAAAGGAAGGGTGAGATTGTATACTGTTTTGCAGCATATAATTCCCCGCTTCACATTCACAGACGAACATGTATGTGTATGTGAAGTGTTTGCTGAAACGTGAGCTGTGTATTTAACGCTGAACCAACTGCACATGCGTGAACACAGTCAGTCACCATTGAGGAGAGAAATGTTACTTAAACACTGCACTCAACATATTGTGACGTTTTATACATATGAGATTTTCATCTTAATGTGCAATTATTTAAACATTTGGAAACATACCAGAGGTTCAATCTCTGTGTTGTGAGGGATCACACCATGAATCAGGCTTAAGAAGAGGAAACATCCAGTCAAGATGGAATTCATTTACATAATCATTAAAACCTGTTACTGCCTTTGTGGACCTAGGAGAAGGTAGTGTGTGTGAAAGATCGAGTTTTTCATGTGGTGGAAAAATACTGGGCATTGTCTTGGATTCATGGTGTTAATTGTGTGTTTACCTCTTATTTTTAATGTACCAGTCAATTTCTTATGATGAACAATGTGAGTTAAGAGTTATTAATGAGATATCTTGTAAATAATATAACTACTACTAATGAAAAAGACTTCAAAAGAATTCATCGTCAGTCTTGCTTTTAACTGTCGACTGATGATAACCATGGATTTTTCTTGAGTGCATCTTGCATGACACAGCATGGTGTCATTCTTTTCCTGTAAGAGATGGAACATCTTCACTGACGAGATATTCACATGTTTATGTGGACTTTTTTCCTCCATTGTGTGGAGGTCATCATGGTGTATGGATCCTAGCCACCTCAGCAGGCCGCTCCAGGCTCTGAGCTCCCTTTTGTGCAGACTGTCTTGCTGTACTTTTCCAGTCCTGTCATTTTAAGTCAGAACACACTCACCTATACTCATAATTGTAATAAAATTTACAGAAAAGACAAACTAGGGCAAACTTCAAAATTTTATCTTATTTCAAATGTGGGATGCAAATTTGATGTTCAAACAGTTATTAACTGTTCAAAATTGCATTTAAAGTATTACCTTATCATCCCGCAAAAGGTGTTTGTAATTATGTCTGACATACTATATGACAGTAACTGTGCTTAAGAGTGACTATGGCAAAGGCAGCATCTTAGAGATGCAAGCCTACATGAGGTAGACTCTTCTCTTTGGCCATAGCAAGCCGCCACTTTGGTGAACAGGCATGGGGTGCACAGAGTAACTGTAACTCTTATGTAAGCTGGCTGATAAATATTATATCATTATAAATTTGTTCAAACTTGATTTAAAAAAAAAAAGCTTTGTCGGGTGATGCATCCTTAGGCCTGATTCAGAATGGATGTGTCACATGTGTGTCGTGGTAGTATTGTAATTTCAGCACCCATGTTAACAAATGAGAGTATTCAAACACGTAGTCTGCTTTTGAACTCGGGCATCTTGCCTATTTTTCACAGGTGACACACGTGGTTCCCAGGAAAAAGAAAACCTGTTGATAATGATATCGACACTCTACCAGTATGATGACATAAAACGCACACCTCTCACTGCAGTTTTAGTGTCTAGGCTGAATCTGAATGCATGAAAAACATAGATTGTAGTTATGCAACTTGGCTGCTCACTTCAAATACTACATTTTACCAATGTAGCACTGATGAATATTTCACTCGTTTTATCACACAAGTAAAAGAGTAAAGACACTTAATTTTCTTAGTTTTTTAGTATGGACGCATGTTACTTCTGAAACAGAGCAAAAAAGGCTCATCTGGACACAGATATTTTTATTTGGAAAAATTTAAATCAGTCATGTTTGTGGTCACCATATGAGACCATATGTCATTTGCTGTGGGTTAATCATCCAAAAGTCAGTGATAGCCAACTGATCACAATGTATGAATGTGGAAAAAGTTGATGTCTGTCCATCAGGGTTGGTGGGAAAAGAAAATCAGTCTGTCAGCCAGACATCCAGCAATAACAAACAAGCCAGAGACAGACTTACGAGTGTCCATCTATAGAATGTCTTGTCAAGGAAACACTAGCAAACACTAGTGACGCCAGTTTAACCCCCGAGGAGCATCTTTGTCAGGAAACAGTATCGCAGCAGAGGAATAACAGGAAGAGGCTACCTGACTGATGCTCCAGTCGAAGTGGCCTTGCATGGGTTGACCAGTGTACCCAGGGTTCAAAGACTTAAGAGAAGGCCCCCAGTGAGAAGATGGGCTGAGAAAACAAGCCCCCCCCCCCCCCTTTAAAATCCATTTCAGAGAGTGTTCTCATGGCAAATCTCACTAAACGTAGTGTTTTGAGAATCACAGACTGTAGTGCTTAGTTAAACATATTTAGCTTTGGAAATTCTCCTTTTCAGACTATGCTTTATGACCGAGGGAGTGTGTAATGTTTGCTTTATAACTCCTAAGTAAAGCCAGCCACAAAACTGGAACTTTGAGCAGCATCATGGGTGAAATATTTAGCCCTTTCTCTCATTTTACATCTTTTTCTCACCCCAACTTGCTCATCTGTATCTTCCTTCTCACATTGCCCTTTGTTTTTCCCCTTTATTAAACCATTATGATGAAGACTTGAAAGAGGTTAGCACTTATGGTTATGGTAGGGGTTTAACGCCAAGATATCATGAATCAAGCGAGCGCACTCATGTACAGACCCCAACAGATGTCCCGCCATGGAGTCTTAACCTTTGCGGGTAACTGCTTCACTGCTGTCCTTTTTCTTTTCAAATATACCTTCTCTTAGTTTGAGTGAGAGTGGGGTCCTGGTGAGACAGACATGAATTAAAGAGTTGATCTTGTTTTTACGTCACAGGACAAGGAGAGATCAAGTTTAAGCATTAAGGGGCAGCTCATACTTTCCGTGTCCGTGTTTGCGCAGATGATCTAAATTTCCCCATCCGCCCATTTTTGTGTTGGACGGCACAGACTGTAGAATGTAGAGGAACACCGTCTAGTTTGTTTCCACATTGGCTGTAAACACATACGGCGACTGCTCTTTAGCACTTTCCAGTCCAGTTGGTGGCACGCTATTTTTTCGAAGAAAGATGGTAACCATTGAATCTTGCTTGAGGTTATATGAGAAAGTCTGCTAGTACCCAGATATGCACAACTCAGAATGTTTGATTATAGTGAATTGAGGAACCCCAGGCTTGTACACAGAAGTGACTCTCCACTGACACAAAGGACATGTGAACCTGCCCCAAGACCCATCCACTACTTTACCAGGTTCACTCATCTCCCCCTTTCCCTTATTCCCAACATGTGGCCCCCAGCCTCAGGAGTCTCAACAGCTTTTGTGAACTGGTTAATTGAGTGGGATTTAAACACAGTTCATCTTGGATTAACCCGAATGACAAAAGAACAGAGAACTGACTGTTTGTGGTCAGCACAGCAGACTGTAATGAATCATACAAGCTCTTACACTACACACACGCACATACACGCACATACACGCACACACACACACGCACGCACACGCACGCCCTACTCAACAGTATACTTTCCCTTACATGACATCACAATCAACTGACCAACGACTATATCAATCATTGATTTATCTCTGATTTCAGAATAGCTGGCTTCAAGGGATACAGGAGCAGGACTTAAGAAATGTCAAATCCATAAAAATGTGGGCACTGCAGCGAGCGATTATAACAAGTATGATCAGAGGTTTCTTCGTTGACTTTTCACCAACTGGCAGTCAGTGCACACATACATTTTGAGTTTCTGTGTTTGTCTGTGCAGGGTCTTACTATAACTTGGTGCATTTGTGCATATTTGCTCTATTGTTTGACCCTTGTAGCTACACGGTCAGATGCCATGAAGAACGTAGTGAAGCTGGACAGTTTACCTGAGATCAAGAAAATCCAACAATTGCCTCCTGAATTTGATTTAGAGCGGGATCAATGTTTGTCACATGGAAAACTTTGGTAATTCCCACTAGAGAGCAGATCAGTTTCAGTGGGAGTTTACATGAGTCAGCCAGGATGTGTGTGAGTTCGTGGGGGTGAATGAGAAGATAGGCGGGGTTGATCTTTTTTTTTTTCTATGCGTGTGCCTTTCTTGTAGTAAACAGAGTGAGCCGCTCTCAGCCCCTGTAGTGTTCATTCCATCTCATCGTCTGTCAGATTAACTCTGTCCGGTATTTTCAACGTGAAGCTTTGGGACTGTTTTAGAAACAACAGTACACACACAGACCAGGACTCAAACTCTAACCACCTGCCGTCTACTGGACCTTGGAACTATTGATTGGTTCTGCTACCGAAATTCACAGCGGTTGCCTTTTTTTGGAAGTGGAGTTTCTATGGTAGGTAAACAATGTGCGGATCGAACTGACATGGAGTCACTTTGATGTATGAATATGTGATGTGCTGCGAGTGTGTTGAAAAAAAAATCTGTGTTTGCATGTATGGATAGATTTATTCATTCTCTAAAAGCTATGGAAGTACAATGGAACTAACTATCTGAACCAGGACAGTGAAACATGACAATGACTAATAATAATAATGTAGTGTCTTGTCATTATGTATAGTTACAGTCCAAAACCCAAAAGATATTGAATTAAGTTAAATTATAGAATAAAAAAAATCAATAAACTGTCAAATATTTGGTAAATTTTCTTGACAAATGATTAAAAATCAAAATACTTGCAGATTGTTTCTGATGTATCAGTACAGCTCAAACAACACATTCAGAGGTAGATTAGGGACAAATCATCATTGATTAGTTTTGTTTTCTAAGAAAGATATTTTTTACATCGACATCTGTGTGGACCAACACTTCAAGTCTGATTTTCCTCCTGTGTTTGCATATTTCACATCTGTTTCTCATATTAACAGAGCAGTGTGCCCCTGGCACCTACTAGGGCTCGTTCCCTTCAGTTTAACTTACACGTATTTGTAAGCGGTTCACAAATATTCAATTTATTTGTTGTATTTTGAGCTATGTAATTCAACATTCGCTGGAAGTCCAATTTTAACTTTGGGAACCCAGTTCTTTTTTTTCCTCTCTCTTCCTCCTTTTTTGGTGTTGTTCACTGCCTTCCTGTCTATCTCTCCTTCTCCTGCCCCAGAGCTATGGTTAGGAAGGCTGGTTGCGTCATAGTACAGCCAATGTTGCCTGAGACAGCAGTCAGTACACTTGACAGAGCAGAGTGGGAGAGACCAGCTGCTGGTGAGTGTTGCTTTTCCCGTGCAGTCGCGCTGATCACCCTGCCTGGATGTGTTTAGTTCTTTATGTCTAAGAGGATTGAGTGGTGTTTTTTCTCCTTCAGAGGCAACTTGAGTTTGTTGTTTTCCCTCTGTGACAGTACTGTGACAGTGGCCTGTGTCGTATGCCATATAAATATTGGACTGTGCTGCAGGGGTTAAGGTCACCTGCAGTAGAGACCAAAACAATACTAAATAAAGACAAATTTAAATCTGCTAGAAAATTAACACTTTTCTACAAAATAATTTGCTGTTCAATTTAGGGATTGATTCAGTACTTTTCCAATGGTAAAATTAGTTGTGAAAAATGAGGAGGTAATATTTTATTGGGCAAACTTTGCTGCATGTTGAAACCTTTCAATGGAATGCATAGTCTATTTCACAAAAAAGGAGTATTTCCTGTGAACTTGGTTGTTCCGGAGTCTGTTACTTTGTGGCAAATACTCAAACCTGTAGTTTCTGTGCGCTGTCAGATCGACCTTTGGGCAGTGTCTGATTTCACCTTTGCGTTGTTTGTATGGGACCGTGTCGGATGGGATAGCGGCAGGGGAAAGGGATAACGGAGATGCCCCCTCAGGACATACATTCACTGGACAGTTATATTAACACACAGATAAATGGTACATTTATCATAAGCAGAGGAAATGAAAATGTTGCTGTCTACATGTGTGGAATACACACTGGGTTGGATCAAGGGGGGCAGGGCCAGAACCTCAGTTTGAAATTAAATGTTCAGTTTTCTTGTTTGAAAGTGGAAGGGCTCAGTAATGATTAAAAAAGTGAGGCAGAAAGGCAGACCAGAAAACATACATGATGAAATTTTAATCCACTAAAAACAACACATCACAACACAAAGCAATCATTAATATCACATTCACCCTGGGAGGTCCAGTGGGAGGGGTGGACCTGTCACCTTTCCCTGTGATCCATCTAAACAACTAGTGTTTTCTAGTAAATGCAAAATGACTTATTCTCATAAATGACATTCATGTGAAATCTGGGAAAAACCACTCCTCTTCTCTCATGTGTCAGTTTGCGGAGGAGGGTGACTTCATGAAATGCAGTGACAATTTCACAGCTTGACGTCTGTTTGTACACAAATACTATTAAACAAGTAAATGAGTCACACAAACTGACACAGATAGTGGGTGTTATATTTTATATTGCTTCTCGATGGAGTGTAAACAACTACATCTTCATAGCCTATATTTTATTGGAGTATTTCTTGTTTATCACAACTCAGATTTTTGACCACAATTCCTCTCAGTAGTAGAAACATCTGGTTGATCGTGTAGACTTATTTGAAAATTAAAGTAGTGTTATTATTTACCATCCCTCATAATTCACAGACTAATTCCAGCAGCACACTTAGTGGGGGCCGTACACATGAAAATGAGTTCAGGAGAATCCAGAACTCATTTTCATGTGTACAGCCCCCGCATGAAAATGAGTTCAGGAGAATCCACTAAAGTTGTTTTTATCATGGGAAAATTTCAAAAAACAGCCTTTGCATTTTCGTGCCTACCACCAGTACACTACGTTGGAAAAAACTCTGTCGTATTCCCACCTCTTTCTTGCGTTTGCATTTGCTGTCGATGTTATCATCCTCAGCTTGTGTTTGGAGTTTGTTTGGTCTATTTGCTTTACAGCAGTGGTTCTCAATTATTTTCTGTCATGACACCCCCCCCCCAATTCTGTCTCCATTTCTGTGATTGTATACATTGTAATGTATACGTATAAAGCTTTATCTATTTTGGTAATCTATTTTAGATTCATTTTGGGGTGGATGAAGACATTTCTTGAAACAATGCTGTGTTTACGGAAAACTTTTTAAAAACAACAAGAAAGAAAAATATTGTATAGGGAAAGTTCTGCAGTATATATCCAACCAGTTTATAGGTATAGTTTTCTATTGTTAGTATGAAAACAATGTGATGCCAGGACAGAATAATCAATATTTAGCTCTTTTTTTTTTTTTTTTACATTATTTCATTTTCATTTGTAGATAGTCAATGTACATGAACCTAAAACTTAAAAGTTAATGCAACTGAAATTGTACTGAATCAAATTTCTGAAACTCAGACTAACCCATCCAGGTAATGCAGTTGAGAGTCAAATTACTGCTTGTTTACATTCATTCAGACTCGATCTGGCCTGGGCGCTCTTCACATGCTCCATTTGACCCAGAACAAATAGGAAAACAATGGCACTTTCCATAGCAGAACAGATTTTGGTTGCTCTGTCAGCTTAAAGAATTAAATATTTTTAAGTTTAATGAATGGTAGAAGGAAACAGAATGGCTTTTGACATGCTAACAACTAGCTGTGAACTAAAGTTGTTGTCTCTGATGTACTAAGTGAAACGCTTAATACTGACAAGCTGAAAGCAGACATATCGCCACCTAGTGTAGCGGAGGCTGACACACTTCACTAAATAAATCGATGTCCTGTTAGTGCTTGTGTGCTAGAGCTACTTAACTGTATATTGAAACACTTCATTCCTTGTAAAAACAATTTTCCTCATCATACAGTTAATATTCTGTTAGTCCTTTGTATTAACATAGTTATAAACATGTTTGGGAAATGCGCACACACACACTTTTCTCGAAAGAGGATGAAAAGGCAAGTGCCTCTGTTTGAGTGGATCCATATGTGTGCAAGGCATCAGTGCTGCACTGTACCAGAATGAGGGAGCGTCTGTTAATAGGGAACAGACATGCAGACAGGCAGGCAGTCTTGTTGCATAAGGACTGCAGAAAAAGAGCCAGGCCCTGGCTCTCCTCCTCCTCCACCTCTTGCCCGGCCAGAGGACAGATGGCGGCAGAAGAAAGCAAATGAGCGGTAGCAGCACTCTCCCATGCCACTCCTCAACAGATGGATGTATCGTTTATTTATTGAAAAATAAATCAGACCTGGGTGAGGCCTGCCCAGGCTCCCGCTTTGATCTCCTACAGCCTTACTGGGCACTGATTTTTTTTTTAGATTTCCCCTCCTGGGCCACAGCTAATTGCAACTCTGCATAATGTTTAAGAAAGCAGGCTCCTCTTCAGCAAACATGGGGAGGCCCTGTGGGGGTCATGTGCTCTTTTTCCCACAAGGACACTCAAACAGTCTTGCAAGAAATAGGTAGTGAAAAGTAATATGAAGCAGACCTTGACCTATATCGGTGTCTGTCAGCTAATCATAGTAATCCTTAAGACTGCCATATTTTGGATTTAAGGAATTGTGAAATGTTATTTTGGAAAAATTGTTAAAAAAAATAGCTTTGTCCTTGTATAATAATTAAATGAAATTCTGTTTTTTTTTTTAACATGGTAGGATCAACTCTATGAGGAAAATCATTAGCTTTTGATTTAAAGGTGAACAGCTTAATCCTGAGTCAGTGTCTACAGTCAAGCAATACATCAAAAGTCAGTGCGTTGGATTATTTGACTGTGAAAACCAGACAGTGGTTTTCTCTCCTTCAGTCATAGACTATGACCCAATGATGACACGTATTTGCGTCTGACATTTGGGTTTTCTCCTTGATTTGTGTTGCAGACAGTACGAGTTGCTCTGGCCAAAGCCTGTCTGAGTGTTTGACTGACTTCACTGCAGTCATACTATTTGAACAAGACTGTGCATGATTCTGCCTCGTCTAGTGCTAACCAGTCATTTGCATGAATAGGTGTGTTTATTGGGATGCATTTGAGTATTTTGTGTGTGTGTGTAGGCCAGGGACGGGTGGGTGTGGGTGGTAGTGGTTTGAAAGAAATACAAGGTAAATCCAGCGGTTGTTGAAGTGATTGTTGCTGCTCCCCCGAGCTGACTTTTCCGGCCCCTTATGAGTGATGAGGAGTTGTGTTAATGCTAACATAACTCACTGCTGAAGAGAATCTCGTCCATTTGCCAAGTCAGTGAGGACTTGCATGTTGGAACAGGACCTCAAAGCAGTCTTTTCTGTGGGAGTGGAGTGATAGTAAGCATTAACGTTTGTCCGCGTGATTAAACATACTGTATCTGGATGTCGCCCACAGTCTCAACAAAGGCTGAAGAACAGTGGAACCTCTCATTGTCCAGACAGATGGTTGGCCTAGACAATAAGTTTTGTCATTAACATAGCCAAACATTTGCATTAGATGAGCCGCTCTGTATTGTGCACATTCAGGTTTGCTTCGATTTCATGTTCAAGTCAATGGACGTTTCTATTGGGTTTGTTTGTGTGTGTTCCTCTTGGAACAATGACAGGGCATTAAGTTTACTCCATGGTTTTGTGCTCTACCATGACCATTAACATGTGTTGTAGTAGGTAAATATATGGGAGAACTCCAGCCTCAGTGTTTCAATAAAACAAGGAAATGTATTATTTTCTAGCATGTTTTTCTATTTGATGCAGTAAAACCTCTCAAAGTGTTGTAACTTAACCTTCACCTCCTGAACCCAAACACCCCACCTCTTGACACAGACAAATTTACAGTCTGATTGGCCCTACATGTTATTTGTCATCTGTAATTAGTCACACCTTCTTGTCCCATCTTGTCTCTGATTTATTCACCTTTAGGTTTAGATTGTGTTTACTGGGTTCATTTTGAATCTGTTGACATCAGTTGGCAAAATAAATTGATTTGATCTGTATTCTCAAATTAGGTGCAGGTTCTATTGTTTAGCCCTTGCTGGCTGCTGGCAGTGCCTTGTAGCAGATTAGATCAACTACAACTAATTAATATTGAGTAACACTTGAGTAAAATGATGCTGTTTGCATTTGTTGGATAATGTGCTGCGGAGTAAAGACAGTCCTGGATGGTTCGCATCAGCAAGTACAAGGAAATGTCCACTGCTGTTTATGGAGGTTGTGCAGTCGTGTATCTGCCAAACCGACCACTTACTCCTTATCATTTTAGACTTTTCTCTTGTGGAACTAACATAAGATGTTTGAAATCACTTCCTTTAAAAAGTAAATATCCCCTTTGCACAGCTGGTCTGTTTTTAAGTGTGGTGCCTTGCAAAATTCTGACAAACTTTCTTCCACAGACTGTGCCATGTTCATTTGGACACTTTTGTAGTAATTAATATAACATATAACCAAGTAGATTTGCATTTATAGCTGTGGTGAAAAATAGGCAAACACCATTAACATACCTTTTTAATTTGTGTTTCTTATTTTAAAGCATTTGTTATTTACAGTTTTAGCTGTATACACTTGAACCTAATGCGATAAAGAGTGTGATTAAAATACTGCTGTGTCTTACTTTGACCCAGTCACCTTTTACACAAGAAGTGTAAGAAGATGCATTGTGAGAGAAACCATAGCCTGAGGCTAACATACCCACTTTTTCACTCCCCGACCTGATGCAAGTACACATGTGTGCATGGTGATGCATGCTATTACGTAAATCCTAGGTGTGCTTTGGCAGGACACACTGTTCAGGAGGGGCAGGCTAAGTGAGGTCAGAGAGGGGAAATCTGTCAGGTTGTAAACTGTCAGGAAGTTTTTAACCTGTGTATTTCTGGCTTGTGCAAAACCAGGAAGAACATTAGTCAGCAGTTCTTCTCACTGCTCAAATCTGATAGCACACTGGTGATGGATGTGTCTTGTATCACATTGAGTCGGCTCTGTAAATTTTGAAATTTCTTACACAATGAGTGATCAGCCACAGATTTCCCAGCTTGTGAGGATGTGGCAAGATGACAAACCTCATTTAAAATCTGCTTTTGCAGCTAAAATTGTGATCATGGTGAGAAAATGACTCCCACGGGTTCCATCCTAAAAATCAGATTTAAAACAATCAGATCTTAACTTTATATAATTGCCATGGTTCAATATCTTCAGCATCAGGTTTCTGGAGTCTTTCTTGTGCTATTTACAGGATAGATGTGATCAGACTCTCAGTGTATGATGATGGGTACAGTATGTGCTGTAAATTGCATGGGTATAGCCTTCATGTGTTGCGTGCTAGTGTTTGAGGAATTAAGTGTTAAGATAATAATCCTGCTTTACCTTGGAGGACTTCAGTCATCTTATTTCAAACAAGAACGGCTTTATTACAGCTGAAAGACTGGTGTAATGTTTGATGATACAGCCTTGGACTGGGCATGTCTTTGTTTGCAAGTCCATGTGTATGTGAGTGTGGTGTGTTTAGTATTTGCGTGTTAGCAGTGTGTGTGTGGAAGCAAGGAGTTATAAGCAGGTACCACGTGGCTTTGGATGTGCTAAGCTGAGACGAGGGCCACTGTGGGGCCAGTGTGTGTTCTCAGCTGTTGGTGTGTGTGTGTGTGTGTGTGTGTGAATGAATATGTGCACGCGAAAGCAGGCATGCATGCATGCATGCATGCAGTGTTTCATCTACACTGACTCATGCTCCCCACAACCTCACCACTAATCCAGGCAAATCTGCAAGGAGGCATGCGGGGAGGACAAATGCGGCACACACTCACATGACACATGTTGTCTTGCAAATTCATAAATTCATAGTGTGAGACATACATGTCTTCCCATCAGCTGTCCCACAATGTCGCCTCTTCTGCAGCCAGCTACATTTACATACGGCCTCCTCTGGTTGGGGTAAACTGATCCAGATCAAGATATCACAAAATACAGGATAATGAAATCCATGATGTCATCTTGATAGGAATGTTGTGTTTTGCAAAAACAAACACAGATTTTTCTTAAGGTAGCTGCCATGTGTGGCTATTAGGCTTTTCTAACTTTTATTTTTCCGTTTTGCACAGAACTTTTCCGTCATCCTACACTGCACTTGTTGCTCTTGTTAAGTGTCCGATATTTTCTTAACTTACAGCAGGACTGTGAACACCCCGACTTGGTAGTAAGGAGGCCCGCCCATCTGGACTATTGTCTTAATATGGCAGCTGGTTTACTCATAATTCTCTGGCCTGTCAGACTGTCTCCGCACCTCATAGAGAACATGCCACCTGTGTGTGATGGGACTTTTAACTCTGCTACGCGAAAATGTGTGTGCATGCATTGTCGTTGACTTCAGTGGGTGATGTTATTGCAGAATTCTCCGACTTGTGTGGTTCTCCCAGGAAGCTGCCTGTGCAAGCTGAGGTCAGTGAGTCAGTCACAGGGCAGACACCTAAATCCTGTGTTGAACATCATTGATTGAGAAATGTTTTCTCTTCCCACTGTGCTTATTAATGATAGTTACCACACATTTAGCACAAGAATAAACTGGATCTGACTCTGACTCTGGCTGAAAGAATGAGGAAGACCTGCCTGTAAACTTATTTCAGGGTTTTTTTTTGGCTGATGAGATTAAGTCAGTTCTTTAGCTGGTCTGTCCGTCCATTTTTCGGCCACTGTGGCCCAGAATGAAATATCCCAGCTGCTGCATAGATTTACATGAAATTCACATCCTCATCAGGAGGAATTGCTATAACTTTCCTCAATCTTCCTGCAGTGTTTCTCAACCTTGGGGTCTCACCCACATGGGGGTCGCAAGATAATTTCTGCCGGTTGCCAGATACATGTAGAGTAAAAAATATTTATTACTTTATTAAGCGGTTGCTCTATATGACTGAGACAATGTCAACTTTCTTGATCTGTAGCTGCTAAAAGCTCCACTCCACAGAAAGTGTTTATTCCCCGCTGATGATTAGATTACACACATATTGATTTATCAAGTGTGTTTTTGCCAGTAAGAGCTGCCCGTTGTAGCCAGTAAAAACCAAAACAAAGACCTGAAACATGCTAAAATGCTCCACAGAACATGGATCTGCAGCCTGTGTTCATGTGGTCCACTGACAACTTACACAAATCGATTTATAGTGGAATTAAAGGATAGTTGTGTCTTACTGCCATAGTTTTGGTATTATCAGGCTTGTGCGAATGCTCATACTTCTTACCTTGTTCATTTTGTTGTAGTGGTGTCATCATGTTCCCAGATCCCAGCAATTATTTTAGTAAGTGCAGTGTTATCATAAGATGACGGAATAATCGACAAAATGAAAATAAGGCCCAAGCTGTAATAAACTTGAATGATCCTTTAACCCCACTGTGTTTTTTTTTGGTGGAGATTATGTCATGTCCACCGCTGTAAATAAGGCCATCTTATTCTGTTCAGCCTTCGAGCTCATTTGTAACTCTTCTCGCTTCAGTCTCTTTCTATTTAAAACATTTCTTTCTCTCGCTGTGGTTGGGTGTCCGCTTGCCTTGGGTATTGTGACCCTGGGTGTATGACAGGAAGGGAGGAGTAGGTGGTGGTGGCGGCAGAGAGGACAGAGCGAGAGGGAGAAATAGGAGAAGACCCTGGCTGGTGGAGCTCAGTGTAGGCTGTTAAATCTCTGCAGGATCGTCAGATGGCTTTGACAGAGCACAGGCACCAATTAGGCTGCAAGATTAGGGGGGCTTTGTTCTTCTGAAAAGCTTTTGGATGGACCTTTTTTTCCTTCCTGCCTTGGGTTTATATCTTTACTGGGACTCCTCACCCTCCCTTAACCTTATCCCTCCCTCCTCTCCTCCCCCCATCTGTCAGGCCTTGCGACCTGCTCCTTAAAATCTGTGATTATACCTGGCTAGACATTGGAAGGACTGGATTAATGAGGCACTGTGGCTTGACAGGGGCACCTTGTAGAGCAAGATAGTGGGGCAACAAGTTGGATATTTACTGGGGTCCTGGGTGCCTTCTGGCATGGATGTGGAGACTCCTGCTCCGATCTGCAGAGGACAACGTTAGAGTATGTAAGTGGTGGGCAGAGATGGTCCATTTGCATAAATCTGAGTCACTTGACTGCATGTGTTTTGTGTGGGCGGAGCCGTCAAGATTTGTGTCCTACAACAATAGTTGCTTTTGGAAGGCCTGTATAATGTCATTTTTTCAGATGTCAACTATCTATAGTGTTTACATGAAAGCTAGACTCCTTAGCTTGCACTCCCCTGTTATGTCATCCTGAGTACATGGAAACAATGACAGGAAGTACATTAGAGGGACTTCCATTGTATCTCACCATACGTCCCCACTTCCTGAACCGGGTGTGGGAGATGGCGAGGGGAGACACGGGGTGGAGTAAAGAGATATCAAAGATCCTGCCCCATTGGTGAGGTGAGGGGGAGAGTTAGTGTAAACATGAAGAATAGAATACATGTAAACATGTTGATCTGGCTGAGCCTGCACTAAATTGTTTTACACAAAATCAGACTAACACACCCAGATAATGCAGATAAAAACTAGTGCATGTATATGTTCAATCAGACCCAAACTTGGCCTAAGCACTGCACATGTTCCACGGTTCCCAGTCTGGGCTTTGACCCAGAAATAAAGAACAAGCACATACATCGATGAAGAAGATAGCAGTAAGAAAAAAACATGGTGAAATCCAGATTTTTTTTAGGCTGAGTAGGAGACTGAGTTTATTCTTTCCCAGCACAAATAATTGAACATATTAAAGTTCAGACTCTGAGTGGTGCTTGACGTGGTACCAACTAGCTGCCAGCTAAAGTTGTTTTGGTCTAAAGCGGAGTGTGTCGCCACTTCATTCAATATATGGATTCCTCGCTAGTTGTTGTACAGTGAGACGAGGGCAGTAGTCCAATTTAATGGCGCAATAGAGCTACAACTGTAGTTCAGTTTAACTGTGCATGGAAATGTAATGCGTGTGTTTGTTTGTGTTTGTGTTCGTGCGTGTGCACACGTGCATCTCTGTCTGAGACAGTGAGAGATCCTTAATCCTGCATCCCTCTGCCACTTGGCGCCTTATCTCCAAAGCATTTGGTCTGGAAGTCTCCCAGTTGCTGAGCTGTGGTCAGTTTCATTGTCACCTCGGAATACAAAATTTGGATTATGTAAGGATAAGCCGTTCCCAGATCAGCACGCTGGGTGAAAAACTTACTTACTAGTCAATTGGTTGTCTCTCCACAAAGGGGGACAGATGGTGGAACGGTGGGAGTCACCAAACCACCGGAATGCCCACGGCAGCCTCTGTGGCCATTTAATTGTGGCAGAAACAATAGTGAGGCAGGGAGCTGTTTATTTCAAGTGTGGGACTGTTTTGCCCTTTTCACTGTGGCCCCTGTCTTTAAGCATGTTTTTGTATTCAAATAGGGGACCTTGTGTATTTGATATTTTTGTTGATCCGACTTTCTCTTGCCCCCCTCCTTCCATTCTCTGTGTTTGTTTCTGTGTCTAGGTTTGCCACCACCCAGACTGCCAAGACCTGAATAGCAAAGGCCCCCTACATCTGTGTGAGTCATGTGACTCGCGCTGCCATTCGGAGAACACAGACAACATGCACTTTGACCGGCACCCCCGATTTGACTTACAACCTCAAGGTAGACTTTTTCCTTTTGTCTCTATTTGGTATTCCCTCCTCTGACAGTGATGTCATACCCACAGCCTCATTACAGACTTTCGCTGTGTAAATATCAGGAACAGTTTAGTTTTTATTGGTGTCTAAATAAGGCGAAACACTTTCATCTCCCATATGTTTGATGGACATTAAAAGTTTGTGATTTGTGTGGACATCCAGTTCATAATAAAATAGTTACACTGTCACTGATGCTATTTTTTAAATGATTGTTAATCTAACATTATGTCTTCTCAATTACCGTTGGTGTTTATTTTAGTCCGAGTAAATTCATTTCGTTTAATTCTATTCTGTCAGCTTGACATTATTTTCATGTCTTATCACCTTGTACGTAGCGCGTTCTCTGTCATTATTATCCAGAACTGTAGCTGGGAAATGTTGACATCATTCTCAATCCAGTCCCTCTCCGATTGGTTGGCAGAGTGTTTTGTAAAAACAATTTTGCTCAAGTTTTGAGATATCCGTCTCTTCATTATTTCTGACTCCTAAAACACGCTTTGAATAAAATGTATATACCACTGTTGTATCCGTGTGGAGGCCGAAAACAGGAGAAGGTCTAACTATAACCAGAGTTAAGAGAGGAAATCTGTGTGAACCAACCCTTTACCCTTTTTAAGCTTGATATTAAAAATTGTTGTAGGTATTATCTAACAGAAGGAATGACTGTTGTGTTTTCTTAACCTTTAGCCTCCATCCTGGCTCGGAACGTGTCCACACGCTCTTGTCCCCCACGCACCAGCCCTCCCCCCGACCTGGAGGAAGAAGACGAGGGGAGCAACGACCGTGGGTCAGTAACCCTCAGATTATATCATGCTTGTGTTCATGTGTTTCTGATTCCCGTCTGTAATACTCATGTCTCCCCACTGCCATGAATTGTTTTCGTCCTGGTAGAGATTTTAATCAATTCTTTCTACATAACAGACCGATTTGCGTGTCTTGGGTTCTTTTATGTCTTTTGAAATATAATAATATGTATGTAACTGTCCTGCAGGGAACGCAAAACAGGGGGATTGAAGTTGGTGAAAAAGAAGCCACGGAGACGACACACTGATGTAAGGAAACAAATTAAAAAAAGTCCCATCATATGAAACCGCACTTCATTTCTGCTGGTTGAAAGATTTAACAAGATTTCTATGTTGTGTCACTCACATTTATTTGTAAAATCTTTTCATAAACAGTGAGTGATGCAAACAGAGGGTTGTGTAATATGAAAGCAGCCACCGTGATCCTCTGCAGCAGTGATATTATCTCCCAGGCTGCTTCGTGTCTGAGCCGGGCTGTGCAGTGAGAAGGAGCCCCCCTGTGGCTCTACTGGGAGCTCACACATACCGCACAAGTCTGGGGTCAGCCAGCAGAGGTGCAACCCGACCTGTGTAAACTAACTGTGCCTCTGTTCCCCTGCAGGACCCCAGTAAGGAGTGCTTCAGCCTCAAGTTTGATCTCAACGTGGACATAAACACAGAAATTGTACCTGCGATGAAAAAGAAAACGCTGAGGTGAGAGAAGACGGGAGATGTATCACAAGAGTTCGATGAGAAACATATCTATTGGCTTCTTCTTTTTGACTGTATTGTGTTTTCTCTGTTGTGTTGCTCTAGAGAGGTGCTAGGGCCAGTGTTTGAGAGGAAAGGAATTGAACTGTCCCGGGTCGACCTGTTCCTGGATCAGTCCAACACGCCTCTGTCTCTCAACTTCGAGGCTTACCGCTTTGGAGGACACTACCTCAAAGTCAAAGGTAAGAACACCTGGCACTAAAAGCTCCTCTTTCAGGGATCAGGGTGCATTCAGCAAAGGTTTTCCTGCTCTTTATATGTGTTCAGTCTTATTCACCAAAAAAAGTTTTATGCAGGTAAAATAAAAGTTAATGTTTCAACTTAACACTTAATGGTTTCCTGAGAAGAGGCACACAAAATTAAAGTATGTATATCATGGATAATGCTTACGTTTCAAATTTATTGCAATGCACTTTCAAATCATTACATTAAATTTCAAATAACATTTTTTCAGATTCAAATTTTGAAAGCAATTATTCAAATGGAGTAATTCATGTTCAGATATAAATAATTCAGTTTCAGTTCCTAGTGGCACGGATTTCCTCCCAGAGATCATCAATGTGCAGCAGCTTTCTGTTTTCCCCAGTTGTCTCCTGCATGAATATGTATTTTTACAGATTTATACAGATTAATGGCTTTCCAGTTCCAGGTCAGCTCCTGTAAAATAAACTCTATAAAACAGAGAGATTTCCAGACATCCAACATACATACAACCTGTTTTCTGGGTACTGTTAAAAGGCAGTGTATGCAAATTCGATGCAAAGTCTGAATAACCCTCACTGTCTTTCTCTGCTGAAACTCTCATTCAGTTTTACGTAAGTCAAATGTATTGAGTGAAGAAGATCTCAGGTGTCAGATGATCTTTATTTGTTATTTCTAACCCTGTTCTCATGATCTTTTTATGCAAGGCTGTGGGCATATTACCGCACCATAAACATGTCAAATAAATTATATTAAAAAAAATCAGTTACAGAAAGTGCTGATCCTCCCGCCTACAACATGAGTGAGGCTTTTAGTCGTGTTCTAAGCAGTGGTGATGTGTTTTGGACATTACACCACTATTTCCTGCCGCTTTTAACAATGACTGAGCAGAGCAGATGGTGTTTCCTCTATGACTCGAGTTTCTGACGAAAGGGAGTGGACTCTGTCACTGATTTGCTCAATCTTTTTATAAAACTTATAACTTGGAAGGGCGTTTTTTATTTGCCTTTACGCAGTCGATGCATCAAAGGCCCATTCAAGCATTAAGAGAGATCTGATTCCATGACTAACTGCTATTCTTTTGAAATTGTCACCCACCCGACTGGCACCTCTCGACCAGTCAGGATTTGCACTCGATCTGATTACACTTTGAGGTCAAGGGCAAACAGTCCACAGCTGTTGAGTCGTGTGACGTCTGAGAATCTGTTTTTATGTCGAAACACTTTGACTCATTCAAGCTTTGACACATGTCAAAATGAATAGATATTTGATATTTCTCTGTATCAGTGGTTCCAATCACATTGAGGTGAAAGAAGTGACCTGACTTGTTGAAACCACAGATAGTTTACAACTTTAAATTAGTAATAGTGTTGCTACAGGTCTGTTGGATGTGTAAATAAATATGCAGCCTTTCAAGGTGTTCTTTTTTTCCCTGTTTGTTCACTGCAGGTTTCAAGACAAATATAAAAAGTTCAAGAAGAAAGCAACCATGACTGTAAAAGTTTGGTTTTGGTACTGATGACTCAAACAAACATTGAAAAGACAGAACTTTTCTGGAAAGTTTGACCATAATTTCTTTCCTGTAGGAAAAAGAAAATACTAGGACTTAAAGGATTCCTTGTCCCAGACAGTTTCTCAAACACTTTTTTTCCTTTCTTTTAGCACGACCAGGTGATGAGCTGAAGGTGGAGCAGGGCGTGAAGGACATGAGGTCACTCAGCCTGCCCAACATGAAGCCAGGTCAGAGCCCCTACATCCTCACCCCAGGCAGTGAGAAGATGGAACATGGATCTCTGGGACGCAGAGAAAGTATAGATCTGCTGGTAAGTTGATGCTTGGCTTTTTGTCATAGTTCACGTGACGCTCCCAGTATAAACCACAAACTCTCTGCACAAAGACACGCCCTGTGTGTGACTCTCACTGTTTTTGCCACACCAATTCCATTTTCCATAACCTCACTCTATCTTCCTTCATTCCCATGATGCCTTGGGTTAGTGTACTATCTCATGGTAAGCCTATCATGACCTCATTGTCTGCAATTATCTTTATCTGTCCAACACGAACTAGAGAATGGTGGTTTTTTTTTTTTTATTTCCACTTCTGCCAAGCTGTGTCGTGTCTCTTTGTGTGCACGCTCATACATGCCAGCATGCTCAGTGCTGCCAACTGAACCCTTGAATTTCACATGATGATGATGAGCTCACTCAGGAACACGGTGTGCCACTTCATAGCTTCCTGCCGCTACAGGAAGTGGCTTATGAGAGGCTGACAGAGGCCTGCAGGATACTGATCCACTTGGCTGCCAAACATAGAGCTTGGAAATAGGGCAGACAGTCATCAGGTTCATGTACTGGCAAACTGTAAAGACTTGTGCTTCAGCATCAGGGCTGCAACTAAAGCTGGGGTCAGATTACAAGATGGCTGTTAAGTGTGTCACTGTGTCAAATTAGGGTGATTATAGAGTCGTAAACTCCTGCAATCTTATGGTCAACAGACATGTCAGTCCACACTCATGGCTCCGCAGTCAATCACCACTTGTCTTGAACAAACCTGGCGTTTAGAGTGTTGTGTTTGACATTGGCAGCCTCGGGTTCAGAAAGCTAGAACATGGTTTTTGTCCTGTTCCACCTTACAACAGCAAACCTTTGTGAACAGCATCATGTCTTTCGGCAGAATGCTGTCAGCTGTGTTCCTATGACACACAGAATCATTAGAAATATGAAATCAAATTGGTCAATGTCACGCAAGTTTAAAAAAAAAAAAAAAAGGCATTTCACATTTCTGTTAGGATGTAGTGAGGCTTTTTTTTTATTATCCGTTGTTACGCAGTTCTTGAAATAAAATGATCATTTGTTGTGTCTGATGCCGATTGATCATATCTGAACCCACCTGATAAAATCATCTTCTAGGTCAGTTTGTAGTCAGGCTGATTTTATTTCCCCCCCCCACCACAGCAGATATTCACCATATGTGATTTGGCAGAGATTATTACTACAGATGACGTTCCTGACACAACGTTTATACACTTGCGTGGATTGGGGGGGACTCAAACTGGCAACTGGAGCTGCAGCTAACGATTATATTCATAATCCATTAATCTGTCGACTATTTCTGGATTCACCGAGCAATCGTTTGGTCCATAAAATGTAGAAAAATATTGATCAGTGTTTGTCAAACCTGGAATGATGATGTTCTTAAATATTGTGTTTTGTCCACAAACGAAAATCATTCAGTTTTAATGATTTCTTTGTTATAGTATATTTAACAAGCGAAAACGATCAGAAATCTTGTTTTAATAATGAAAAGAACCCATAAAACGATTATCAAAATAGTTGACGATTAATTTAGTAATCGATTAATAATCGGTTATTCGAGTAATAGTTTCAGCTCTACTGGCAACCCTTTGGTCTCAAGCCAAGTTCCCTTTGCAATTGGCTATGTAATTTCAGTTGATAAATGATATAAAAATCGTATTATATGTTTGAATTGTTGCTCTTGTGCAGTAATTTTTAGTTTTTTTTGGCTTGTTCTAAAAAAATGTGATTTAAAAAGTACCTTTTCCTCTTCGTAACAGTGTTGTCATAAAGGCGAGTTGCGAAAGTTCCCTCCTGTGTGACCAGTGATGATGGGGCACTAATATTCACATGAACAGCTGTATTGTTTGCTGTTACATAGTGATACCAGATGTTTGGTCCAACTCGAAATCCTCATAATGATTTCTTTGAATAGAATGAAGCGCTTACATCCACAGTTTGACAAACCACATCAAACCACTTTGAAAAAAGCATCCGTGTTGTTCTATAGCCAAGTGAAAAACTGCGTCATCATTTTGTTTCTGTAGACTCTGAAAAGTGTGTTCTCATTTCTGGGTTTGGCGTTCGCTCAGTCGAGACACTTCTCTGTGGTGCACTACCCTTTTGGACAAGTGTCAGACATGTCACTGAATACACATGATGTAATTAGAGCCACTGATTTGTATTACGTACACTGTAAACAGACGTGTCGTCGTCGTTGTTGCCCTGGGCAAGGAAACAGTCACAGAAAGTATTTCACCACTGAAAGTCCTTAAGCTTAGTCATCCACTGAGTTATAGTGACACATTGTGTTTTGTTTTGTTTTGTTCATGACATCAAGTCGTTTGGCCAAAGGTTTTTACTGTGTGTTTTAATAATGCCATCAATGCAAATTATGACAATAGTTTCATCCTCAAGAGGGCAGTAATGAGCCGTTTGTGACACAGAGCTGGTGAGTTCAGGCAGAGTGCCCAGCACTAACCTCTTGACTTTTGTAGGATGACATTACTTGAAGGTGGAAGATACTTTATTGGACAAAACATGTAACATCATGGTGATACACATAAGATGTGTATAGAGCTAAAATGATATTTTGACACACATTTTGGCAAATATCGTGCCTCCTGCGATTTGAAAATTGCACTAGGCCGTATTGCAAATTCAATACAATTTTGTTTAATTGCTCAGCCCTAACCACCATCAATAGAGTCTGAAGGTTACAAAGTTGGAAATGGAAAAATAATGTCTGTTGTTGTTTAAAGGGAGGAGACGGAGGCAGTAACCTCTACCCCCATCTGGGCCTGGGGCTAAACCCAAACCTCTAACTGACCTATGGCTAGTCAAGATGCACTGTGGGTAATATAGGAACCACCATCTGTTGAATGACACACACATTGGTTTTCAATAATTCTTTTAGATGTTTATTATTCTGGCAGTGTTATAGGAGTGCTAACATGTTTATTCAGTATTAATTATAGTGTTTCCTCTGGATTTTTCAAAAATCTGGTGCTGTTGTACCAGTGTCCATAAGGACACCACAATGTACCCATATTTGTCCAAGTCAAAACATTTTTAAATTCAATAATTTTTTTGTCTTTTGTATCTTAATTTGCATGTATTGGTGCTCATTTGTGCAAGTTACGACTGACACATTGATTTTAATGATTATGTGAGATTTTGGAGGCAGTGCTCAATGCTGGGGAAACTCTGATTCTGTGGCTGTTGTGTAGTGAAAAGCAGTGTTTTCCTCTGAAAGTTAATTGAGTAGTTTGAAAAACAAGAATTCCATTTCTGGCTTTCAGTCTTTGTTTTATAAGAGCTGCATGCACATGAGGCCACAGAGTGTGGTGTTTGAGTCTCTATGGCAGCAGCTTTGGCACTCAGCATTAAATGCATGCGTGTCTTCTTTTTATGGAATCAAGGATTTTTGATGTTTGCCTGGTGACTGGATTCAAGGCTTGGCATGCCAGTGGTTTGTGCCAGGCTTCAGAGGGAACGCAGCAAACTCTTTTTCTGTATCTGGTGACTCTCTTGTTTGAATCAGGGTATTTCAAGTTTATTATTGCATGCATGTTACAATTTATAGCCTCTGGCAGCATTGTGATAGGCTGCAGAGAAGCTTTGATGATCCAGATTGATCATTTTACAATGGGGAGTCTCAGCTAAAGCCTCTGATTGGTCTGAAGCACATTCCGATCCTGCTGATAGTTCCCATAAAGCATTGCTACCCGCCTGTGCCACGCACTTTTGCCCCATCAGCAAATAATGCATCCTTTTATACCCGTTCAGTATCAGCAGTGTATCAAATGACCTTTGATGACCTGTTCAGCTTTTAACCCGACTCAGCATGTGACTGAAAAAATATGACACTGAAGAAAAAGTCTATATTGAGTTCCAATACATCATACAGGACTCATGTATGGCTGCAACGTGTTTTACAGTTGCATAACTTGACTAAACTATCACGACAAACCTGAAAGTATGTCATGGCTACAGCTGGGACTCCCCTTCTGTATGAGCTGCCATGGAAGTGACACATTTAACCTGCTTGGTGAGTTGTCATTCATCCCCTGAGCCATGGCTCCAGGATGTTTTTGCTCCACTGTTTTATTTTTTTCCATTGAGAAATGACGTCGCATTGAAGCAAAAGCAAAACTTCACACATAGGGGATACACACACATAACATATTGACATGTGTGTGGCTGAAGTGGGGAAAAAACATTAGCTTTTCCTCTTATTCATATTTCTGAGAAGAGAAAGTACAACAGATGGACGTTTACAGTCTGTACACTCATAAAGATAATGTCTGACTGTGTGGCATCATGTGATTTACACAAAAACAGCGCCTCAATCTTTTCTTTGCCTCAGTCTGACCTTTTTTTTTTTTTTATCACACACTCATCCATCAGTTGCCAGAGCAGAGTGAATACAACATGGAAGGAAAAATTACAGCTGCATTTCAGTTTTCAGTTGGATGAGTTTGGTTTTCCCACTGAGTTCATGTCTAGTAATGGATCCCTCATATGTGTGTCATTGCTTGCTCCCATTTTAAACTCTCTCTCTCTCTCTCTCTCTCTCTCTCTCTCTATATATATATATATAGATATATATATATATATATATATATATATATATATATATATATACACTTAATACTGAACAATACAGAAAAAGTTTTTTAATTATTTATGTATTCTCTGACCAGACAGATACAGCATGTACAGTTTAAAAATATCTATTCGCAGCTTTTCAAATATGAGGATTGTGTGTTTTTCCCTGTTGTATATCTCTGCAAATCTCTGAGTTTTAGATATTTGGTCACATCAAACTAGTTAACTATCTACCACTATTTGACAACAATGACAAACATGAAACAGATTAATCCAAAAAAACACCGCACTGCAGATCAACTGAATGAAAAGAGTTGTCAGTGTCGGCCCTTATTTACAAACCCAGAAAGAAAGCATAGGCTCCTGGCACTGCCACAGGGATGGAATAGTGTGTTCATCAATAGACTAAATCAGTAGATAATGATGTTTCATGATAGACAAGGCCCTGTGGCTAAAGACACACGGTTACACAGAGAGCCTGCATTTCAGTGAATGAGTCATAGACAGGAGTGGTGACAGTGTCTTGTTTTCACACTGTCTACATACTGTACCCAAAATACAATAACACATAACACAACTATGGTCTGTATTCAGGTCACACTGTTTTATATAGAAAGGCGGAAGACTTTAGCAAAATCTATTGTCTTTATTTATTTATTTACTTCCTTTCCAAAGTAGGTCATACATTTGGTTTCTACCTCATTATAAAACTGAGGTAGGTGTTCTGTGGTATGTTGCCACCTCCAACAGCCAAGTCTTCACTCACTATCTGACGCATCTCGCAGTGTCACAATGGAGACAATTGTCAAATTAAGACAGAGCCACTTTGAATGACAATGGTTGAATCAGTGGCAGTCACACGGGGCGTCATCACCACGTTTGATCTTGAAAGGTGAACTGAAAAAAAGGTGTTATAAACATACAACCATCAGTGCAGTGGGTCAATGGAGTGAGAAGGGTCAGTGACTGATTTGATAAGATCTTTGGCAAAAATAATTGCACCCATTCCACTACTGACATGAAAGGTTTAGACGGGAGTGACACAACATACATTATGGCTACACATGATGCAGTCATCCAGATGTCATCGATGAAATTGTATTAATTGTGTGTTATTGTAACATAAACATTTTTTTTGATTTTGAGTTTTTCAGTTTTTCTCTGACCAATTCTTACCTATCCACTCCGTTTACATATAATGTCAAATAACATTATTGATACAGTTAAAGTCACATTTTTCTCTCCTGTCTCATCACTAAAAATACATAATATGATTTTTTTCTGAATCCGTTCACCTTCTAAATACTCAGTCGTGTTCGTCCTGTGTGTACATGTCTTTAGGAGACTGTGTGGACCAATTGTCAAGCAAACCCAACTTTGTGAGGACATTTTGACCTTGTGAGGACATGTTGGCTGGTCCACACAACTTTAACAAGTTTTTTTAGGATCAAGACCTGGTTTTAGTGTTAGGCATTTAGTTGTGGTGATGGGAATGCATTATGATTATGAGTATCTAAACAAAGAATGCCAAACTAGCATGTTTTTGTGTGTGTGAGGGTGTGTTGAAGAAAGTAATTATGTAGTTGTTTCAGGTAATGTAATTTAGACTGATGTGTATTCCCATAAAGAGTGGGAGGGGCTACCAGTTGAGCAGCCTGAGGAGGTGTGTTGCTGTGTGAATGTGTGTTGGAAACACAAAGTACTTCCTCTATTGCATTAAAGTAGAGATTACTTACGGTCTAAACACACACCTTTATGATTGTTAGCTGTGTGACCGTTGGCCTGCCGCGAGGTTTATCTGCAGGATCAGGTCTGCACTCGCACTCATAAGAGAAGAAGCTGCAGTGTTTTACTTCTGCTCTGGATGGTGATTTCCTAGAAATGGATTCTAGCTGAGTTTTTATTTCTTTTGTCTTTTTTGATTAGTGGAATTTTTTTCCTTTTTTTCCCCCCATTTTCATTTTCATTTGTGGGGGAAATGGTTCGTTTTAGTCGCCTGTCGTCCTGGCACAGTTGGGACCTGCTGCATGTGGACTCTGCGATTCCTGAGTCACTTCCTACTGAAACAAGACCAAGTGACTGTCAGGTGAGAGGTTCACTGACATGATGATGTAGTGATGGCTGTGGCAATCAGCATCTTCAAACAAACATGTATGCTTTTTTTGTCGTAAGGATAATGTGCAGAATACACTCAGTTTCCAGTGTATTAGCTACACTTGATTACACTAAAGAAATAGTGCAATTTATTGCGTCCTGAGATAAATCATAGCTTTTGCGAAACAGAGCAGTTTCGAGTTTCTCACTCTATTAACATTGATATGGGGAAGCTAAATTATTGAAACACTGCTCCAAAATGATTATAAACTGGAATCAACACTACTAATTATTTTTAGATGGAGGTAATCATCAGTATAAGTTGCTTGGAATATATACAAATGGAATATATTTTTTTTAAATAATCTGTTGGATTAATTCTTATTTTATTTTTATTTTTTGCTTGATTCATTTAATGTCCTTTTACAGAGACCTTTCAGCTTTGACTAAAATGTTTGTTTGTTTGTGTTTGGGGTGACTTGTGATGATCACTGAGATTCCATTACGCTGGCTGAGACATTGATGTAGGTCAAGTAAAAGGAGCATGTTTTGTAAAAACTCTCCTCTCTCACCTCAGGCCAAAGGTTTGTGCTTGTGGTGCTGGTTGTCAGGACCTCGATTATTGGAACTAAAGTGACCTTGAAACATAACTCATGTGTTGACCACCGGGGGGTTTCTTTTAGTTTCTTTTTCCTGGATTAGCACACATGATGTGTGTGTTTGTCCTGTGTTTTGTGCGTGTGTTCAGGCTTTCAGAAAGGTCAGTGTCACGCTGTTTTCCAATCGTTAATCAACCTACCTGATCAAGGGGTGCTGTTATCAGTATGTTAACATAAAAGCAGTAGCATTGGGGCATAGGGAGAAGCGGGTCGGGTGAGTGCAATGCTGCTTCCTTTGTCACTGCTTATTTTAATACAATCCCTACCTGTTAAAAGTTTTTCTCCCGTCCAGTCCAAGGTTAACGCCACAAACCACAGTGATAAGATAAGGCTGTGAGTGCACACTGGGCTTGATATCATTAACCTGACTGCTCCCCTCCTGGCCCAGTGCACAAGTCGCAGTTTTTCCCAGATTTGGAGGCTTTGCAACTAAAGCGAGCTCAGAATCTCGCTGACCTCTGTTCTGACAGACAGGTTTACACAGGAGGCACAAGGGAAAACCTTGTAAACATAATTAGTTTGGACGACAACACAAGAGCAGGTTAGTGTTTACTCTGAGGGTATATTTGCTTGGGCTGTAGTATTCTCCTTATTACAACTAACTCTAATTACTGGAGATTTATGACTACATTTGTTTTATTAAATTGCTGGTTTTTGTTCTATTCGGTATTAAAAAATTGATCAACAGGCTGTAACCCCAAAATATTCAGATGTTAAACAAAAACCTACAGATTAAACAACCAAAACAAATGTTTCTACTGTATTGTCACAACATTAGGAGTTTTGTCTGCCGTGTTGTCAGACTTCTCTGCTGCTCCTGGAGGAGAAGGCGGTGGAGCTTATCTACTCCACATAAGCAGCCTATTACATGTGTTGAAACAAGCAAGTAAACAAAGGGAATTTCCCGTTCGGCCATTGTCTGGCCATTTCGCTCCTTGTTTTGACCAACTCACAATCCATTGTTCAAAGGTCTCCACGCAAGAGAGCGATTTGAGATAAGAATAATGGACCAACTTTAAAGTAATAGTAAAGAATTAAGCTATTTAAGCACCCCATCCGTTTCCAGTCATTCTGTAATTTTCTTGCTTTTATTCGGGTAATTGCTTGAAATGAAGGCTAATCTGGTGGTGGCGGTAAAGAAGCAGAATATTGCAGTGGAAAAAACGTATGTGGTATGTGTGCATGGGCATGAGTGGTTAGTTTATTTCTAACTCTGTGCAGCCAGCTCAGAGGATTTTGCATTTCTACAAACACCAGGATGTATATGTTTGAACCAGGGAGCTCCTTACAAGCTGTCACTCTGACTCCACCTCCAAATATTCCCATCAACCTCCTCTTTATGCCCTGGCCCTGCCTCTCCTTTCCTGCTCGACACAATGAGGCAGGATCTTCCTGGTTGCTATGACTTCAGGCCAGTGCCTGTATGAAATGCAAGCAGACTGGGTGCCTCAGTGAGAAGGTTTCACCACAGCAGGACAGGACACAGATACATCCCGGTTCAAAAAGAAGCTGCAGTCAGACTCTACAGGACACAGCAGTCGGACACTGGTCTCTTTGGGCAACCAGGACCCCGTCAGCTGGAACGGGACTTCTCAAGATACAGTCTTGTTCAACACCAGTCTCTTGATCTCGGGATAAGTGTCACAGTCGTCACTCGGCTTCTTGGACTCTCTAGCCATCGTAAGTGTGGATGGTGAAGACGACGTGGATGTGTATGTTTTACTGTGGCGAAGGCGAAAAAGTGGAGACGTGAAGTTGACAGAAAGAGAGAGGGAGAGCAACAGCTGGCTCCAGAATGGGCTGTGATCCATGAATCCAATTGAAGGATTACGATGGTTTTTGTTACTTTTGACATGCCTCTGGTTTCAATGGTGAGCACTGTTAATGTGGTGGGAAACTGTTGGTAGCCTCTGTGTGATAACAATTACAACCTCCTGACCTCAACTTGTGTAGCACTGTGTGACTTCAAAGATGCATTTTTTTTAGGATTTTTCCAACTTTTCTACATGTGTATGAGCTTTTTTTTTTTTTTACAACAAAAGCATCCTTATTAGAAAAAAAACATCTTTTCTTTATCAGTCCTCTGATGTTTCTCCCAGCAAACTGCAGCTCTTTGTTGAGTGCTGCCACGTACAAAGTGGTTCACTCATTAGTGCGCTGGCAGAAGCACAGGGTCCAAGTGTTCCCTGTTTGTCAGTGGGGACTGAAGACTTCCTGACACCTGTGTGTTTTCTTTCTTAATTCTGGGATATCCCCACTAACACATCTCTAAATCTGTCCAACCTCCTTTCTCTTAACTTCCTCTAAATCTCCTTTCTCCACAGTTTTTGTTTTAAATCCAACATGTTTGTTTTGCAGTTACGTTACTCTCTCCTTTGGTAATTATTCACAAAGGAAAAAGAGCTAAAAGCCGTTTCAAACCTTAAAGGACCCCCCATTCAGATTTACTATCATGTCATGCAGCTCAGTAAAGGCCACTTGAGGGGCTTTTACTATAGTTAAGTGGATTTGCAGAAAGCTCTGGGGACATTTGTCCTAAAATGGGAGCCTGTGTAATGCAGAACAGTTTGACTAGTGCTCATCATAATATTTACATTTTTTTTTTTTGCCTACGTTTTCAGTGTCACACACTGTTTATTTTGATAAGCCTTTATCAGTAGTTTCAATCAAGGTAGTTTACATCTGAAAGCTGTGAGACACGTTCGCAAAGGTTCTGTTTTTCACTGTCTGCGTGTTCATGCTGTTTGTTTCTGGTGTTTGAAAAGGCCGTTTTATTGAAGGATGTGGAAGGCAAACAATATCCAGGCTCCGTCACAGAGTTTGATTTACTCCCACAAAGATGTGTAAACAGTCTGCCTATGTATGTAGAGTCGTTTGAGCTCAGTTTCTGGTTGGTGGGGGCCCGTACTTGCAGCCTGAGTAAAGGTGATATTACCATGTATGTGGAGTGAGGAGGAGAGAAAATAAAAGTCTGTTCAAAGCCTTTTGTGGCCTCCAGAGGAAGCTGCGAGAAAATCTGATAAATGTGCCGAAGTGATGTCATGATGTCTAGCAAAGTGTTGTTATTAGATTGTGCATATGTTTGTGTTTCGGGGGGGGGGGGGGGGTCAGTAAAAGAATTTGGCTGGAATGGCCGGTCAGTTTCAGAAACGGTGTCAGTGTCCTGGAATGTGAGCGGCTCCTCACAAATGACACTAACGACGAAAACAACTGCTTCCTCAGATACTGAGGTGACTCTTGTTTGTTTGCTTTTCTGGCGCTCGTAAAGTGGGCAGAGATTGCCTGAGTAAGGGCGCACAGCAGGGTCTGCTGACAGGGTAACAATAGATGGGGGGGGTAGGGGGTGGGGAGCAGTGGCCAGACCCAGGTCATCTGTTCTTATGGAACAACCTCCTGCCTGCTTCTTGTGATGTAATGAGCCTTCACCGCGAGGAAGTGGAGTCCTTCCCTCTCCTGTTTGTGTCTGACCATTAGGATAGCTTTAATAGTCCCACTGATGTCATCCTTCACAAAGAATTCCCCTCTGATTTCCTGTTTGTTCCATCCTTGCATATTTCTCTCGCCTTCATTGTCTCTTTACATCTGTCTAACTGGAAACTTTAGTATTTCCCACTGAGACGATAAAATGATCCACTGCCACTCATGCATTGTGTTCTTTCATTTTCTGTTTTGTGCCCTTTCATTGTTCCTTTTCACAAGGGATAAATATTATAATGTCACTGTGTCTGTCCTGTCAGGGTCAAGCACGTCGAAGGAAGAACATGACAGAGTACCTGGGCGAGACGAATATCCCGACCCCAGATACTCTGGGACAGATCGGTGGCTCGCTGCCTGGTGTCGGTGCTGGGCCCGACAGCTGGAAGAATCGTGCTGCCAGTCGCTTCAGTGGCTTCTTTAGCTCCGGTGCTGGAGCGGGGCCCTTTGGCAAGGTAACACTAATCAGACAGGCTGTGATTTCAAGTGAAGTGGTACTCTTCCTTTTGGGTAGACTGACTACAATTTGTCCAGACATGTCTCACATTAAGAAAACGTTTAAAGTATAAACAAAACAGTAGCACACAGCAGTGGGAGGAGGTCAGAGGACCAAATCCCCCGAGTCCAACTGAGGTCATTTCCCCTCAAAGTCCCCTGACTGGTTGGCTGACATACTTTCCTGCCAGCAGCTCTGGAAATGACGAGGTAGAGGAAAAGCTTTATGCTTACTTAGTTCCATCCATCATTTTTCTGGATGAAAAACAACACTTGGTTCAAAGGAATAGATCCTGACAGTTGGAGTTAGATGAGAGAATCAAGACCACTCTTGCATCTTCCAGCAGTTGCCCAGCTATGCTGAACACAAAAACTGGAGACAGAGGGAGACTCTGAGATGTATCCACCCACTAGCACCGTAAAGGTCACAGTTGAATGCAAACGCAAATAAGCTTATATCCCCAAACGTCAAACCTTTTGCTTCTCTATCAGCGTTTTTCTTCCCAGTTTTTTTTTATTGTATGGAGTCACACCTACACACACACACTCCCATCCTGCTCGTCCTCCTGAGGTCACATCCTGCACAATAGCAGATGTCAGATGGAGACAGTATCTGTCAGTCACCTGTCAGTACTGAGCTCATCTCTATTCACCCTGTATGTTCCCTTTAACCCCTTCAAGTCCTGAGATCCTCCACCGGGACCTGGACCTCTGCCCGTCTCTGTATGTCAGGGTTAAACGACTACCAGACCCTCCTGTCACAAATCTTTGAAAAGCAAAAGATTTCAACATTCTTTAGGCTTGCATTTCATAGATTTTACCTCTATTTTTATATTTCTAATGCTTATATTAGTGGGTTTTTTTTTTACTGTGGATTTTTTTAATACACAGAAATGTCTGTGATTCTGATCCATTGCTGCAAATCTCCATCTCCTCCAAGTTTTAGCTCTCCTCACCCCCATTCCCTACTCTGTCTTCTTTTGTTAAAAAGGTCTCAATCCGCAGAGCTCATTTTCATAATTACATAAGAGCTGTCAGCTGGAACAAAGACCTGAATAGGAGCCACAGTTGGATGCAAGAGTTAAGGCGCTGGAAAGTGCTGGGTTTATATGCTAATGCGGGGACTCTTGCTTCCTTACAGTTTTAATGTAACAAGACACAGAAGTGACATTTACTTACACATCTCCTCTCACTGTCATCCTATCGGGTTTGTTGACACTAATTAGGCTTGTGTCTGTAATTGTTCTTGTCTCATCACAGGAGGTGGACCGTCTGGATCAGCTCCAGAGCAAGCTCCACTCGTACATGTTGTTCGGGCTGCCCACGGCGCCGCGGCAGCTCTCCTTCCACCAGGACTCCTGGGAGGGGGGGGAGGAGGAGACCAACCTGGCCCTGGAGGACAGCTGGCAGTTACTACTGGACAACTCAGAGGTGCACATCATGACACAAAGACACACATGCCTGCTGTTAGTAAATTAGATAAAAAAAAAAAAAAAATGTAATGAAGTTACATTAGTAAGTTAGTAGAAACATTTTGTTAAAATGTGTAGTAGTGCTGAAACAATTAATTATAAAAAATAATTGACAGATTAAACGATTATGGAAATAATCGCTAGTTGCAGCTCTAATGTGTAGCATTGAATGATAAATAAATTAAAAAGTGGAGATAAATAGCAATGACCACCACTGCTTAGATCTTAGAAGTATGGTGTTTTATTCCATTTATTGTCTAAAATAACAAATCAGCAATTAACACAACTCAATATAGCATTCATAACCAAAACAAGTTACAGTAAAGATGATGTATCCTTAACATTTAACAGGAATTCTGTATATTAGTGATGATTCTCAGGTATCAGTCCAATTCTGGTCAGAGTCACTTTACTTGATATCAGAAGGACCAAAAAAGGACAAAAAAAAAATCCTCATATAAATACTTCACTGAGCACCTGTAAAACAGTAAATAAAAAGCATCAACTTGAGTCATGCTCAGGGCTGTACACAAACATTTAAAAAAAACAACACAAACAGAATTGTAAGAAACAAAGAAGTTACGAAAGTAAAAGAAAAGTTTAAGAAGTAAAAATGTTTTGTAGTAAAGTAAAAAGAAACTGGTCCCCTTTACTCTACTTACTTTAGTCCTTCATTACCGGCACACACACACACTTACATCTTGCTTCCTGACATCGGACTCTACTTCCTTCTTGTTTATCTTCCCCTCTCCCTGATGACTGTGGCGAACAAATCACTGAATTATTGCACAGTTCCAGTGTCATGCAGCTGTTAATGTGTAAACGACCAATCAGTCTAGTTAGATTTGAGAAACAATACCACTGCTCAGCTGCGACGCAGCACCTCAGACTGCACGTTCATATCTGGAGGTTTGTTACACAAGTCCTTTACAGACAGCAGCACGTATGATTTCCCAACATTTTCCCTCTAATCAGATTGTTGATGTGAACTACTGGAACATACCAGAGCACTGCCAGCAGCAAGTTATTTAAGGTTATGTTTATATGAGTATGGCTATATATGACAAGGCCGTGGTCTGACGGGAATAAGTCATTAAATAACACAGCCCACCTCATTTATTAAAACAATAATAATTCTCTTGAACTTTCATCCAGCTCTGGCGTCTAGTTTCCTGTGAACAAGTATTACCTTTCAGGGTTTCTGTAACTCATCATCAGCATATGTTGTTATATTTATTAATATGACGTGTGTGTGTGTATTTGTGTGTACAGACACTGACACGGCGCCAGTTTCACCAGCAGGAGGCAATATGGGAGCTGCTGCACACGGAGGCCACCTACATAAAGAAACTTCGTGTCATCACTGATGTAAGTGTACAGCGGTCGCCGTTGCATAAGACGAACTGGCTTCTGTTCTGTGACTGTCACGCACTGAACCTGTTGTTAAAGTCTGACAAGTAGAGAACATATAATCTTTATGATAACACACTCAGCTGTTGTGATTTACCCATGAGGCTGATAACCTTCACCTTACAGAGGGCTCCATATCAGCTGAGCGTCGCCTGAGCATTTTCTTACGGGTCTCTGTTTGCAGCTGTTCCTGTGCGTCCTGCTGAACCTGCAGGAGAGCGGTCTGCTGACGGAGGTGGAGCCCGCCAAGCTGTTCAGCAACATCCAGGAGATTGTCCGCCTCCACACGTCCCTGTGGAACCAGGTCATGCTGCCTGTGCTGGACAAGGCCAGGCAGGAGCGGACTTTGCTCGACCCCACTGACCTCCACCATGGCTTCATGACAGTAAGTGATGTCTGCAGATTTGTCTGCACGACTGCTCTGTATGAGCATGAGGAAAATGTGCAAGACAGACGTTCTCTTGGTTAACCATTAGATAATCTCTATTTCTCTAAAAAACTAACTAAGAAATACAATGCTTTTGTTGCTGTAGTAATATCTGTGATGCGTGATTGTTTGTGTGTCTTCAGTTTGGCTCCAGGTTCCAGCCCTATATCAGGTACTGCATGGAGGAAGAAGGCTGTATGGAGAACATGCGCACACTTCTCAGGGACAACGAGCTCTTCAGGACCTACGTCACGGTCAGTTCCATCTGCTCTCTCACCTTAAAAACCAGTATCTATGAGAACACCATGTTCTGTATTTTTCTTGAGTTTTCTGGCACATTAATGTTTAATATCCTGTCTTTGTTTTGGTTCAATTCAGTGGGCAGAGACTGACAAGCAGTGTAACCGTCTGAAGCTGGCTGACATGTTGGCAAAGCCTCACCAGAGACTTACCAAGTATCAACTCCTGCTGAAGAGTATTCTCAAGAAGACCGACGAGCCCTCGGCCCGTGACCTCATCAGTAACATGGTGACGATTTTAATAGCACGCAGAAACGTAATGTTGAGTCACCTGTTGTGTTTAGTGCGAACGTTAATGTATTATTGTGTTCCTCCTCCTCCTCAAGGTGGCCACAGTCGAGGGCTTCATCAACAGCGTGGACTCCCAGATGCGACAGCGTCAAGAGCAACAGAAGCTTGCCACCATCTCTGCCCGCATTGACTCCTATGAGGCTGTAGAGGGCAGCAGTGAGGAGGTGGAGAAGGTCAGAAAGGCTTTGCAATTCTTCACAAAGCTCCTTCAGTCTGATGTGAAACATCGCGCAAGATTTCGCTTCATGCTTTTTGTCTTTTTTGTCTTTTCAGATCCTCAAGGAGTACAGCCACTTTGACCTCATGGCTCCCATGAGGGGGGTCTCACCAGAGGAAACCCGGCAGCTGCATCTTGAGGGAGCGCTAAGGATGAAAGAGGGCAAAGACAGTCGGGTAAGAGCGACTCACATGATGGGCTCTTATCTTTATACGCCTGCTTTTTCATCACTTTGCAGTCAACCTCACATGTCTCATAAAATGATCAACACGAGAAAACACGTCATGTGTTACTGTCAGTAGTTTCACAAAACAACGCCTAAAATAAAACTTAACTTTCCTGTAGATGGACGTCTACTGTTTCCTGTTCACTGACCTGCTGTTAATTACCAAGCCAGTAAAAAGAGTGGAAAAAGTCAAAGTCATCCGACAGCCACTCCTCATGCACAATGTTGTCTGCAAGGAGCTCAAAGACCCTGGTGAGTCATTAACACAGATGTTGCACATTTATTGAGCACATTTTAAATCATCTAGTCTACAAAACAATTGAAAGTTAATGTGAATGAAATGAAATCGACTGCTGATGTTCTATTGAATTAGGTAACCATTGTCAGCTAATGTACCGTGGGGTGTGATGATGTTAATTACTGATTTCTTGTGCCGTATTTTCAAGTTAATGCTGATTTGTGTGTATTTTTTTTTTTTGCATCTGCAGGATCCTTCATCCTCATCTACCTCAATGAGTTCAAGAGTGCAGTGGCAGCCTACACTTTACAAGCCAACAGCGCCATCCAGGGGCGCAGCTGGATCGATGCAATCTGCAACGTCCAGGTGAGAGAGTTGGTCTATATGATCGAAGCATAACTCTTGATCCACAGTGTTTTCTATTTCAAAATAAAAACCAGCTGCTATAGTTTATTATAAACTAATTAAATGTGGTTGAATTATGTGACAGAACCAGCTCCACAGGCTTCGCTCTGAGGAGGTTGTCCGACAGCAGAACAGGCTGAAGACATGCACAGGTGAAGGGGAGGAGGAGGAGGAGGAAGACGAGAGCAGCAACTCTACCGCAAGTTCCCCGTGCTTGCGGCACAATAAACAGCAAAGCTTAAGGTATTATTCTGTCCAACTCCTTTACAAATTGCACATAAATGTCTGCTGGCTTTAATGTCTTGTTGAATGGGCGGATTGGTAGTCTTATATAAATAAAATGGATAAATGCATTACTCTAAAATGCTGTATTTTTTCTTATAAATGGCTAATGAATGCAACCCCACTTGTTATGTTATGTTTGTATTGTTGTTAATAAAACTCACAAATATGCTTTCAGTCAATCGGATGGTTCCACTGAGACGCTGTCAGTGATGGACATTGACGAGCCAGGAGAAAACAATGAGGCTCCTGCCTCCAACATGAACCTGGAGAGGACCACTAAAACAGACTCAGACTCTGATGCGTCTCTACAGTCTGAGGGTCCTGAGGTCCAGCAGTCTCAGTCCATGAGCGTCCACAGTGCCCACTCCACTATTTACTCTGAGCACGATCAGGAAGCACAGGCTGACGGCGAGGAGCTGGACCCTCAGTGTCGCTCTCTCTCCATGGACAGCGCTTATGGCACGCTCTCTCCTGAATCCCTGCTGAGAGAATTACACCCTCAGCCTGGCCAAAGTGAAGGAGAGGAGACTGAGGAGGAGGAAGGAGAGGAGGAAGAGCAGGGAGGAGGAGATGTTGATGAGGTAGAAGGTGAGCAGGAGGAGGAAGAAGAAGAGGAAGAAGCAGCAGAGGAGGAGGAAGACACTGCCTCATTGGGGTCTCAGCTGTCAGTAATCCAGTCCTCTAAACCTCGCCGGTGGCCTCATGTTCAGTCACGACTGGACTGCCTCCAGAGGTTGTCCACTCTGTCCTTATCCCGCTCTGAGGACAATCTCCTCCAGCGCGTCCACTGTAAAACGCCCTTGACACACAAACTCTCACTTGACACCGAAGAACAGGGCCAGTCAAAATGCAGGGACAAGAACACGTCGACGCTGGCACACAGTAAGAGTCTGTCAGAACTGGGCCAGAACTGCGTCAAGCTGCTCCCCAGTGACCTCCAGCAGTCTGAAGACTGCTTGGGCATGACCGTGCCGTCTGACAAAATCTGTGCCAGCCTGAGGAGGGCGGAGGCCAGGCACAGTCACAGGGCGCCAGCCGGACAATGTCAAGACAATGTATCGCAAAGCAATACTTCGGATGGGGAAAGCGCTCCGTCTGCCTGCGTAGACAGGAAAAACCAGACAACTGCCGACAGTGAATCAGGGGAAACGTCGCCCAAGAAGAGGAAATCTCCAGCCCAGCAGCACAAGAAGCTGACATTAGCGCAGCTGTACAGGATACGCACCACTCTTGTCCTCAATTCCACACTCACTGCATCGTAAGTATATTGATCCAAAGACACTTTATTAGTTGATATTCGAGGGAATTTGCTTTGGTCTTTAACAAACGATGAAAGAATTCTCAGGATCAATAGATGTTAACGCAGTTTACGTTAAAAAAAGTGAAAGGATGATAAAAAAGAGAAAGGAGACAATACAATATACAAATTACAATTTTAAACGGTGATATAAAAACATGAGACAAGATTACATTTGTCACAGCTTCTTGGAAGTTTTTGTCTTAATAAAACAAATGAGATCAAATGTGTTGATAGGTTATTATTAGCATTGCTGTTAAACAGATTTTGGTATAAAAAATGGTGGCGATCTTTGAACGCTGAGCAAGAGAGTGAATCATCAGTCTCCCTCAGTGTAAAAGTATTTATTTAATTTTAGGCAAACTGCCTTAACTTTGAGTCATACTTTTGGTATTAATATCTCTATTTATTCTTCTTCTCCAGGGAGGTATAACCACTGTTCTAAACAGCTGACCAGTGGAATGCGGACGTCATAAGGAACAAGGACGTGTTTTGCGTGGATGGACTGAATTTCTTGAGACACAGATGCACTCTCTCTCTCTCTCTCTCTCTCATACTGTGCTCTCCTTTCCTGTTGCTTTTTGGACTGTGACTCGACCACTTTAAGATCCTTGTGTTTTTCCTTTGCTGACGCACTGGTTCACAAACGTTCCTGAAATGGGAAGGAGAGGCAGAGAGACGTTAAATTGCTTGCACTTTGCAACGGAAGTAGTGTTATAGGGGCTGGGACCTTAGGGTGGACTGGGAGAGTGCGCAGGGCCTTTGGGTGTGCTGCCCCCTGCAGGGTGAGGAGCCATCTGGACGTAAGCCTTCAAAATGTATCGGCAACGGAGAAGAGTTGAGGCTGAATCCTCTTTAAAAAAAAAAACACTCTCTGCTTGTGGATGAAACAAACCACAGCACCTAGGATGTCCTCCTAATATTTGTACTACTCCTGGTTTGAAAAGAGAAAAAAAAATGAAACTTGCACAGTTATCTTTGTTGAGTAGAAGTATCACAAAGGAGTGAAATTACATTTACAGTCACGATGATTTTGAATTTATTGTTTGTATCGATGTTTGTGTCTGCCTGTATTCTAATGTGCATGTGTGGGTTTGAATGTGTGTGTGTGTGTGAGCGAGTGAGTGTCTGCGTTTGAATGATGCACTGTCCTCCATTTCCTGACTGAACCAAAATGGATTTCCATCTGCTGTTAAAAAAAACTAAACGCTAACACGCCCAAAGATGGAAAACTTGAATAGCTCACAGATTCACCGAAAGACGCAGTACAGCCAATCACACACAAAAAAAGCTACGTTACCATGGATACTGACTTTTTTTTTTAATCTTTCGGTTGAACTAATGTCATTTTGGTTGAACTAATAAGGATGAGTTCATTTCTTCAATAGCAATGACTGAATATGTTTTGAGTGTTAACTCTCACCCTGATGCCTATATGTACCACACACACACGCACATGGATAAACATAAAAAGTCGTCATCTACACTTAGAGAGATTGAAAACTTTTGGGTTGAATATTTGACAGAATGAGTGAATCTGCAGAGCTGGTTTATGTTGAGAAGCTTTTTCCAGGAGATTTAGAAACACACACACACACACACACTTCAACACAGACGTTCAGATTTTCAGATCAGTGACTATAACTTAATTCCAAACTTTGCCCGTACCAAATAGGTTACTGTTTACTTTAGTTCATGTTTATGTGTAATATTTATTATCTCTGCTATGTTTTATATAAGATATTGTTTATATTGTTTGCTTCCATGTGTTTTTTTCTTTTGGATATAGTCTTAATCTTTGTTTTTCTTTGCCAGGCATGAATGTGCTATGAACCAAAATCATGTGTTTCCTTTTTTTAGGAATGACTTTAAGGTGTCTTACAAAATAATAATAAAAAAAAAAAAACAACAACTTTACAATTCCCGTTTTAATGGTTTATTCCATTGTAGTAGAGTGATGTGGGGAGAGAATCTGAAAGGTATCCATCGCATTAAACCGACATAAACTGGTCGTGAAGCTCTTGTCTCCTGATTTTTTTCCAGACAGCAGCAGGTGGCGATATAATGAGTTATGGAGGAGACAAAGAATTACACCCAAGAGGCCACGACTGTCTGTGAACTGGGGTAAATCATTACAGCATCTTTTATAATATATATCACAAAGCACAAACCTGTTTTTAAAGTCATTTGGACAAAGCAGCTAAGTGTAAATCAGGAGGAGTTGGACACGTCTGTACATGTAGAGACACAAGTGTTGCATTCATAATTTTTAAGAAGTAGTAAGAAGTTCTATTTTACAGTTTTTATTCAAGGGGCTGCACATCATTTAAATGATTTGGCTTTGCAAGAGCTAAGTTTACAGTTTGTAAGATTGTAAGATTGTAATTTTATAGATTGGCTGATCGGTGCGTGGATGAAATGTTAGTTATAGTTGTAAATGCATCATTATTTTAGTGGCTGACCATATGTTTTGTTTTGTTTGTATAATCTGGATCTTGCCTTTCGCCCCATGTCAGCTGGGATTGGCATCGGCATCCACCGTGACCCTCATGTGGAGGATAAAGTGGTAGAAGGTGAGTGAGTGAGTGAGTGAATCTGGATCTGCAAAATAACAAATAATATTCAAAGTAAAAGTATCTCAAAAACGAACATATGTCGTACTTGAGTAAATAAATACTTAACTTAAAATACCCTCATAAGCATGTGTACATTTGAGAAACAAACTTGACACTGAGAATGTACAAAATATATAGGGAACCTCTTCATATTTCTTAAACAATTGATAAAATGCTAATTTTACATGTGTGTTGTGTTATAAACCATGTATTAAATATTGATGCACCACTTATAAAAAAGCTAAACCTGGCCTTCAACATAATTTGGACTCAGTTGAGTTCACTTTCTGTCTGAGTCAGATGCTCGTGTCGAGCGCAGCTGTCCTCCTGGTCCGACTGTCTGTTTCTGATTCTCAGGAAGTTCATATGAGTCTCGGCAACAAATGTAGGTCAGGATCACATGTGGGACGTGAAAAGCAGAAAGAGGCGGGACCTGATGAAGGTGTGTTTACAGGTGATTACATCAGCTAATCGATGGATTACAGCATGTTGCATCCACACGAGCCCACGGAATACAGAGAAAAGATGGTAGTGTGGCCCTGTGGGATTTTCTGTTTAATCTGGTCCCACGATGCAGCAGCCCTTCCATCCTCACATCTGGCCTGCTGGGATTGACTGTTGTAATCCCTGATTTTAAAAACTACTTTATCATGCTTTACCGCTGATACCCTGGACATTAATTATTAAAATGCAGCTCTCTATTTTAGCAACGAAGTAATTACACATCCCCGTTCTATTAGCCTCTGTTAAGTCTGTGTCCTCGGTGAGTTGTAGCCACATGATGGCTGCAGGTGAGCTGCACCATACAGATTATTTAACAAAGAGGAATTAGTATGATCAGACAAAAAAAGGGCTGTCACCTGGCACCAATAATGGTTTAAATTAATAATAAAATGTTAACATACATTCAAACTATTGTCAAATGAGTTGGAACAATGCTGATTAATCATTGTGTGCTACATCATGAACCCTGTCATGTGTCCTCTGCACTGCTCTCAACTGCACCGCTGCATGCAACTGGAGCAGTGGAGGGGTAAACACCACTTGCTGTGGCAGATGTCAAAAACCATGCTGTAAAAAATGTCAGATTAACACAAAGGGGCACTTTGGCAAATCCTGATTATAGGAGCACTTTCATTTATTAAACCCTGCCAATCCCCCCTGTACTCTTTCTGAGCAGGGATTAAAACCAGGTAGACACCATTGTCTATCTTTTCTAAACAATCCCTCACTAAGCTCTGGCCATTTCCTGGTTGCCCTCGCCAGACCTGCCTGGCTGGCTGTTTGCCTGCCTGTAATCTCAGTAGGTCACCACTACCACTACAGATTTCCATTCATCAACATCATCCCCCTTAGAGGGACGAGGTGATTGGATTTAGGACATGTTTTACAGGCGCAGAAAAAAACAGAGAACAGCAAACTGAAGCATGTTTACAAGCGCTGTGCTGTGAAAAGGCCTGTGGACGAGTGGCCGCCATATGGACTGGATAACCATGTGAACATCTGCCCTCCATCAGGACAGTGGACTGCCATTAGGCTGGTGCCTGTGACCTTCACATGGTGCACTGCAACATCTGGCCCCATTTCTACTCTACGCCGACGTGCAGCTGCAGACGTGTCCATATGCATTTATGTGACAGTTTTCATGTTCATGATAATCCTGCAGCAAGTGTTAAAGGACAGAACACTCCGACTGATCGGAGCAGAATTACCACCATGTGAAAAGTGAATTTGGGATTGAAAGCACCTCTGATGATTCAGCTACATTTGAAATTCAAGATAAATACAACACTGTTTGTTTGTCTTCAGTTACAAGCCCAATTCCTTCCCTCTTGCCCACGGGTTGCCAACTGTAAGGTTTTATTGGCAGAAATCGAATACATCTATAAGTATGTTTGGATAAGTGTATAAAAATGGTTTGCTTTTCTTTCAGGGCTCTACAGATGCCCTCCATCTTGCAGCGCCATGTGTCCACAGCAGCTCGAAACAGCCAAAGCCTGCGTTTCAAGTTTTGATGTTGACGTTTACTAATGCAAACAAGAGCCACATCCTTTCTGGTCTGTGAAGAACGGCTCTGCCCACATAAACCCGATCTATAAATGAACACAGAAGAGAGAAGACACAGCAGACAGAGTGAGAGAGTGAAAGCATTTTTACGGTACATCCTTTCTGGTACGTAAAGGACACCGCAGGTCGTTTTCACACCTAATAGTTTGCCAGACTCGGTACGATTGGGGGTTGCAACATTCAGCCGGTCGGAGTTTGCTTTCACGCTGCTGCACTTAAGTGAGGCGGCGCTGCATCAAGAATTACTGAAGGAGGAGACAAGATACACAATGAACATCTGTTGGTTAATGCAGGGCAACTTCTGTTTCCGCCACATAATCGCAAAACATGGAGCTGCACCAAATCCTATCGGTCTTGGGTTTTGATTGTGTTTACCCACAATGCCCTGCATTGTACCCACAGTGCCCAGTTCCCGCATTTGGTTAATTTGAAGGGAACTGTGACCTATATTTTTAGGTGGACCAGAGTTGGCTTTTTTGGTGCACATCAGAGTTTGGTTGCATGTTCACACCTCCCCAAACCAACCGGACTTTCTGAGCAAACGGTTCGATTAAGAAGGGCTGGTGTGAGTGCACCAGTGTAGTTTCCTGACCTTCCCTTGTTACAATGTGCAGTCTCACCAATAGGTGTCACTAATTCTTACACACCGGACCTTTAAGGGAATATGGTCGCATTCTTTCTATCTGCTGTTGAGTTGGTGGTTAAAGGAAGAAATGACTACACTCACAGTCACAGTAAGGTTGCCATTGTGGACATAGAATGTCATCTTGTCATCCTTGTGTCCCATGAGACATATTTAGCATTTGTTTGGCCCAGATTGTGATTGATGAGGTCACTATATGACCTTTGAATAATTCATTTCAGAGGGAATATCTGTGCCGTATCATATCATATTCACAAGAATGGGACAGACAGAAAACTCAGAAAACCACAACAGGCTTTAAGTATTTAATTCATATATAAATATGATTTTTTGATCAAATTTAGATTACAGTGGCATTTGTTTCCCGAAAAACAAGCTTCCACTTTTAAATACTTAATAAATTATACTTATGTTTTTATATTTTTACTTTGACAAATCATCCATGCTTTTTATATATATATTATATATAAATATATATATATATATTATATATGTATATGTAAAAAAGAATCACAACTCCTACTCCTTTTCTGCCATACAATCCCCCAATAAGGTGATAAATGTATTGCCAGCTGCTCTCTGGCATAAATTCATTCCACAAAGACCTGGCATATGCTGGGGGATCAAATGTCTCCATCCTCGTAAAACTTGTATTGTTTTCTAAATTGAAAGAGCATAAGGTCCCACTTTCACTCAACAATATAAATTCCTCACCTCAATAATTGTATCAGCTTATAAGAAGCTTACTGTAATTCCAATATTGTCTTCTGAGGGCTGCAGCCTGAAACACCAAATACAAATCACTCATTTCTAAATTAAATGCAAAACCCCATTCAAAGAGAAGCAACACTGGAGGAGGACAGAGGGATTAACATGTAAGTCCAGCACATTTAATATTTACGACACAATCACACAATTAATCTGACAATGTGTTTTAATACCTGAACTGACGGGCCCTCATTGTTATCAGTGAGGTGCACACAGGAGTGAGTGTGTGTGTGACTGTGTGTGTGTGTGTGCGTGCGTGTGTGTGAGGACGACATGAAATACATGCTTTTCAACCAGATCAGATTTTTATATAGTTCACAACCTGCCCCAAATGTTCCAAATATACTCAACTAACTGCATACAAAAAGAGGAAAATATAATATTTTGGCCCCTTTGTTCATATCCAGGAGTCCTACTTTCAGCAACTCGGATCAACGGTGCCCAATCATCTGAGAAAACTTAAATCTGGAGACACACTACTTTCACAGCCGTTACAGATTTTGAAAAGACTTGAGTTCACACTAATGGTGTTTTTCCACTACGACTCGACCATACTCTGTGTTTTTCTCTTTTCCATAAGCAATAGTACTTCTTTAGTACGTTGAGGAAAACGATACCAAACCGAGTAGAGCTGAGCCGCGCCACGCCAAGTCGTGCTGGAACTGTATAGTGGAAAATATTTTTTTTATGACAGACGCAGATCATCAAACTCTCGCAAGAGCGACCGTTTCTACAGGAGCAACAGTTACTTTCGTCTTCTGGTGCTATTTACCTGTGTCCCACCTACTCTTTTTCATTGGCTGTTGGCAACGTGTGTTTGCAGTTGGGTCGGTAATCTCTAAGAAATGTATGTACAACTCAGGACATACTGTATTTGATGACGATGATTGGACAAATGCAGCAAAAATGTCACTTCCATAGAAGCTCAGCTTCTCTGGGAGTCAACGTAGAAGTGGACGCGGTGATTTTATATCACAAGTGACAATGTACAAAGTATGTATCTGTAAGTATATATGTAACCTCTTTAGGGCCATATTTGTTCACAAATTGATACAATCCAATCCAATCCAACTTTATTTGTTAAGCACTTTAAACAAACCACAATGGACCAAAGTGCTGTACAGAATAAATAAAAGGCATTATACATTAAAGGTTCAAAATGAGATAAAACATCTTAAAATAAATTAGAATCATAAAACACAATAAGAATTAGCAGCCATACAATAAAAAACAAACAAAAAAGAAAAAAACAATAAATTCTATTCAAATTAAAATATGTAAAATAAATAAAAAACCAAACGTCTCATGAGGTTTCAAAGGCCAAAGAGAAAAGGTGGGTTTTAAGGAGGGATTTAAAAACAGACAAGGACGAGGCCTGTCTTATACGCAGTGGCAGATCGTTCCAAAGTTTTGGAGCTGCGACAGTGAAGGCACGATCCCCTCTGAGCTTCCGCTTAGTTTTAGGCACAGTCAGGAGCAGCTGATCAGCTGACCTGAGAGAGCGAGCGGGTGAGTATGGATGTAGAAGCTCAGAGAGGTAGGGCGGGGCAAGACCATTCAGGGATTTAAAAACAAATAAAATCATTTTAAAATCGATCCTGAAATGTATGGGCAGCCAGTGGAGTGAAGCTAAAATGGGGGAAATGTGCTCAAATTTACGTGTGCCAGTTAAAAGACGTGCGGCAGCGTTCTGTACCATCTGAAGACGGGCAACGGAGGACGCACTAACCCCCACATAAAGCGAATTGCAGTAATCCAGCCGAGTGGTGACAAAGGCGTGAATTACCATTTCAAAATGTTGCCTCGAGAGAATTGGCTTTATTTTGGCCAGCTGCCTCAATTGAAAAAAGCTGGATTTAACAACAGACCTGATCTGGTTGTCAAACTTCAGATCAGAGTCGATTTTAACCCCCAGATTTGTGGTAGTGTGTTTTAAAAGCAGTGCCAGGCAGCCCAGATCTACTTGGGGGGTCCCAGTGGTGCCACCAAACACCATCACTTCAGTCTTTTTGTCATTAAAACTTAAAAAGTTCAGAGTCATCCAGGCCTTTATGTCATCAAGACACTGAAGTAAAATTTTAAAGGAGTTAACTTCGTTCTTTTTAATAGGCATGTAGATTTGACTGTCATCTGCATAGCAATGGAACGAGATGCCATACTTTCTAAGAATGGAGCCAAGTGGGAGCAGATATAGAGAGAAAAGAAGGGGGCCCAGAACTGAGCCCTGTGGGACCCCGCAGGTGAGAGGAGCCGAGGAGGATGTCGAGTCACCGAGGCTGACACAGAAAGTTCGATCAGCCAAGTATGACCTGAACCACTCCAAAGCTGTGCCCCTGATGCCCACCTGCTCCTCCAGACGTGAGATCAGGATCTCGTGATCCACTGTATCAAATGCAGCAGTTAAGTCTAAAAGCACAAGAACTACACAGTCACCAGAGTCAGTAGCTAAAAAGATATCATTAAAAACTCTTAAAAGTGCTGATTCGGTGCTGTGCAGTGATTTAAAACCGGACTGGAAAACCTCAAGGATATTATTTTCCTCTAAAAAGGCCATTACTTGACCATGGACTAGCTTCTCAAGGATTTTTGAGATAAAAGGCAGTTTGGAGATGGGCCTGAAATTTGCAGGAACTGCAGGGTCTAGACCAGGTTTCTTGATAAGAGGTTGCACTACTGTGATTAGAGCTACAATTGCAGAAACATACACAACAGCGGAGCCTTTTTTTCTGATTTTGCAAGAGAAGTCTAACCCTAACCCCGCTATGATCAGGCTATAACTAGGACTATAATAGCTGGTTGTTGTGTGTTATTGTGATATGTAAATAAAAACACTATAGCCTTTCAGTTTTTTATAATTATTGCATTTCCTTGTTCTAGATGTACGTTTGCACAATTAATGTAAAAATAAACTGAAATGAGCTTTTATGGAATTAGATATGTGTCAATATTTTCAACACTTTAGAAGCAAAAACAATGGATTTAATCATTCAAAAATGATGTATTTTATTGTTTGAAAATACACTTGTTCTTTGCGCTCCCTCACTATCCGCTGGAGTTTGAGCGACAGAAGTCGCCACAGGCTTGGAGTTGCTGTCCGTCTGGAAGTCGTTCCCCGTCCGATTGTAAGTATCCAATGTTTATAATCTGACAAACATTAGATATTTACAATTATTTTGTCAGATGTTGACGGGGAAAACTAAAACGAGTTCCAGACGGATAGCGACTCCAAGCCCATGACAACTTCCACTCTATTGAGCTGTCGCTCCAAAACTCCAGCCAATCAGCAGGCAGCTTCATAAGCCCCGCCCACAACAAAAAACTCAGCACAAAGAACAAACCAAGGCGCACAATGAACAAGTGAGGGAGTGCAAAGAAGAAAAAGTGTAATTTCAAACAATAAAATACAATATCTTTGAATGATTAAATCGATATATTTTTTTGCTTCTTAAAAACGTGTTGTTTGATTCCTGAAAAGTGTAAAATCTAATTCCATAAACTTCCCCTGTTTCACAGCCCAGCAGCTGTCACTGTGGTGCCTGTCCCACTCGTGTGCAGTAGGTGCCCTTTTAATTTTCACCCCTGGCCTTCCAAATGTCTGTGCACGCCTCTGTGAAGTGTTGAAGAAAACATCCTTCTCGTCCTTTAGTGACGGATGCTGGAGCTGAGCGTTGTCACTTAAAGGGTTAACAACCGCAGGCGGAGGAGGCGGAGGAGGCGGAGGCGCAGCTCAGTCTGGGTGGAGTGAAGTTCAGACTCCTCTATAACAAATTAGCCAAGAATGATTACACCAAGAATCCGTTCAAACAAACACACACACACACACACACATACACACAGTTGAGGAGAAAGACGGTAGAAACTGACTGAGCTGAGATGATGAGTGATGTGAGCGAGCACGCGCTGCTGGATTATTTCTATTCCGCCGGTGGGGATTCAGGCAGAGTGAGAAACGCAGACATACTGAAGACATTTAAGCCTTTTATTGGCCACACTGACCTGCAGTTACGTGGTAAGTAGCGAGTCATTGTCATAGATTCCGCGGGACGGGAGTGTATCAGAGTGAGTGTGTGTGTGAGTGTGTTGGGGTTGTGCAGTGGGATGGCGCTAAAATATCAAGTGACCTCGTGTTTACAAGACTGTCCTCACAGTTTTACTCATAACTGGATTATAATATTTACACAAACCGTTTGACAGTGTTGCTTCACAACAACGCTCTTCGTGTGTGTGTGTGTGTGTCTGCGCTCAGTCGTGCCGCAGACATCTGGTTTGTATTAAATGCTCCCCTCTTTCCTGTGAACAACAGTTTAGTTTCAGCAGGGAATTGTGTCATTTCCTGCCTCAGGCCTGTTGTAGCTGAAGCAGCCCAGTCACACAATCTGTCACATCATATGAATCACATTCACACCAGAGCTGCTCCAAGCCTTTGTGGGGCCCCGAGCACAAGGGCCCCCCCCTTTTACACCCGGTATTAACATGAGTCTCCGGTGTCGACGTCTAGATCCGATTGCTATCCGAGCAACGTCATCCCTCCCCTTACGTCACCTCCCCATCTGTGCGCGGCCATATCAACAACACCAGTGTTCGTCGTAAGTGAAGTCGCACTAAGCGGAAAATTGCCAAAAGCGGGGGAGACTTTATAGTTTTGTTGCCGTTTTTGGAGCCTCCAATGTATTTCCGCTCACTTAGTTGTTGCGGGTGGAGCAGAAACGCATCAGAGACTCGTTGCATTTACACTTCGGTTAATGTGGTCACTATGCTTCTCCTATGACCTCCTGACGTGGTCTCGCAGATCAGATAATGATCCGTCCTCAGGTGTATTTACACCTGAACTGACAAGTGGTCAGGCGCTATCTGATTACAATCCACCAGCAGTAATCAAATCTGGCCTTGGAAGTAGGCATGGTGCCATTACTGCAGTGGCATCTCCCTGCAGTTTGAGTGCAAGCTCCCTGAAAAATATACAGTTTTCTACTTTGAAGGTCCAGTTTAAGTCTAGTTTAATCTAGCAGTGAGACCATAGATTATTACACCTTTCCAAGGTGTGACCTTGAAATACAGTGGCCTTTGGGTTCCAGGAAGAAAGTCATTATTGTACATTTGTGTAGTAAGCTCTGGCTGGTTTGTCCATTCAGGCTGCTGTAGCAACATGGCACAAGATGGCCTCTGTAAAGAAAGGCCCTTTCAGGTACAGTACATTTCAAAGTCTTATTCCTTATTCCTTATAAGGCTAGGAAAACCAAACTGTTTTTTTTAAGTGAATATACACCAATACAAAGATACTCTTAGGTAGTTTATTACATTTTTGCCAGTAAAATGTCTGTTACAAATGTTACACACTGAGTTGTTCTGTAACTCTCACTGTGGTCGCTCAGGATCTGTGTTTACTGTGTGACTCTCTCTGCTCTTCTTCTCCACCCACTATCTGCACGGATGATTATGTAATCCTGCCCGAATCTTCTCATATTTCCTATGACAGGTGGTTATAAGAGTGAGGTCATGAGTGTGCCCTTTAAAGCCACACAGCAACAAGACTTGGGTTGTTTTGCATTTCGTTGTGACAAAATCTGACTTTGACTGTGTTAGCAAGAAGCATTTTCAGGTGAAGACTAATCCTTTACTTACAGTTTTCACAGATTATAGTACACATCAAACTTTGGTGTATCTGGCTCTCTGATTAATCTGGCTTTTTTATTATTCTAGAGGCCAATAATGATGGATTCACATGTATTTATGCTAAAGCTAATAACAACAAATACTACTACTATTACTAATAATGATAATATCGGACAGAGAAAAATTTAAAATCCGATACAATCCAAACATCCTATGCTGTGTGTCTCATGCTTCACTATGCACAGATTTCGCATTTTTAGAGTCATGTTTGCGCAATTTGTTTCTTCTTCTTTTTGGTTGAGCAATATTTGTTACACAGTTGGAGAATTCAGTCTTTGAAATGACTCGGCACAAATGTGTAGTTCATAAATGGTCTAAAATGACTGTATCGGACTAATATCGGTATCAGTAGTGATATCAGTATCGGACACAAAAATCGGTAAAGTCTCATTCCCTAATTATGATATGAAATTTGTTTTTGTGGCCCAGAAAAGAAATAATGAACTGCACTCAGCAGTCTGCACCTTAACCTTTGACACTCAAACATATTTCGACCTCTTGATTCGATGTTCCAAAGTGACCTTGGACACAGTGCATACAGTGTCCGGCGTGTGACAACAGAGGTTTAGAGAGCAACAGCCCGCACAATTAGAAAAGTGCTTCAAGTCTGTCATTGCGCCGCAGCTTTTTGTGTCATAATTGTGATGATCGAGTTTTAATCATAATTAAGTCCACATGACTGGACGTAGACCTCCTAATGGGCTCACTTTTTCATCGGACAGGCAGGAGAACTGGGGCATGATGAGTATACATGATGTGTGTGTGTGTGAGTGTGTGTGTGTGTGTGTGTGTGTGTGTGTGTGTGGGGGGGGGGGTTGACAGTTGTTACACATGTTTTTGTGCAAGCTGCTTGTTTTTGCAGATCGCTGGCTAATAAATAACAAGCACATATTGAATGTTCCTTGCTGCGCTAAGCAAGGAATTCTTTTGTTGAGACAGATGTAAGTGGCGGCTTCCTTTGGGTTTCCTGTTGTTGTCAACGCGAGCAGTTTAACTGTTTGACTACAGATGTGCTTTCCGTCCACATCAGGAAAGGGAAACACTTCCAATTGTCCGTAGCTGCACGTTGGCATGAATGGAATGCCATCACCTGGAAAATATTTGTGCTTGTGTAGATGACCCGGCTGCTCGAGCCCCCCCCCCCCCCCCCCCCCCCCCCGCGGAAACTAAAACGTCTGAATATCTGCTCCCTGGTGTAAACAAACACAGATAACTTTATCTGACGACTGAGCTCGTCAGCTGACGTCTGTTTGATTCCCACAGGAAAGAGTTACTGTGTGAATCGTGACTGAGGTTTTTGATTTCAGGGATTTGCTGTGATCTGTTTGTATCTGCTGGGCCAATAATGGAGGAGAACCTCATTCCTCTCACTTTAGCTCATAACTGAGGATCAACTATTTTATTTAGATGTGAGCTGCGTTTAGCTCAGGCTGCCAAGTTTGTGATATAAGATACTGTTACCAACCTACTGCCGCATTGTAATCCACAACTGAGTTAATAAACATGTCAGATATGATCCTTTCTTAGAAGTATTAGTATCAATTTTAATATTTGTCCATATATGTACAGCACATCAGAAAACGTTTACAGGAAGAATAAACACTGGGAAACAGATTATACATGCTGAGTCATTCACAAACCACACTGCATTTACAATACAGCCAGTAATACAATACTGTCAAATCTATATTCATTCAAGGTTAGGATGACTTCTTTCTATTCTTGTATTCTGGGAGTTATTAAACATTTTACTTATCAAATGTTTTTTCCACTTGCAGCTAAATACAGAGAGGAATTCAAGCTCGTCATTGACCGGATCGCTGTGGTGAAGTCAGAGAATGTAAGTATCGGAATAGTTTTACCTTTTGAGGAAGAAGCTTTGCTCCCATGTGAATTGATATTTATTTATACCCTAAAGGAAACACAACAGTAAACCGTTAGACTATCATGACCTGAGTTCAACAATGTCTTACTTCTTTTTTTGCACTGGTTTTCTCTGGAAGAACGGCAACTGTACTTTATATTATAAATTTCTCATTTTCACGAGCAGGGACCACAACCATGAAATGACGGCACGTAAAATGTTTTATTTATATTAATTTGAGAAAAGATAATAACGAACTGGTCTTGATCAGTTGTGGTGTGGGTAACCCCAAAGGTTACCCTAAGGATGAAGAGAATCCTGCGCATAGCAGATCTTGTGAATTGGGCGAAAGTTTATAATACTGTGGCAGAAAATAGTGGAATTGTGCTCTGGTTCAGTTCTGCATGAGGAGCCAAGTTTCTGACGACCACCTGGGACGTGTTGGGCACAGATGGGTGACTGACAGCCACGTGAGAGGAAGCATGAAGGGCATAAGTGTCGGGGGAATTGTGTCAACCTTTGTTGATAATGTGACGATGGGAAGATTATCAGGGTGGATTTTCTTGACCGTTCATGACCCCACAACAAGTTCCACAAAGTCTGGGTTCGGGTGATTTCAGAGTTCATATTTCAGGGCTGGGATATTGATCGATGTACCTTAGTGCAGTTGTTGTTTACTTGGGTTATGCAGAACTCCAATGCACAAGTGGGGAGAGAGAGCAAGAGAAGGATGCTGGGGAGAACAACTGGCAACCCGGTGCCATTAGAGGAGACGAAGGGTTGTTGAGGAGGAGGGATAGAGAGGAGAGAGACCGGGATCCTTGTGCCAATGGAGAAAGGATGCTGGGAAGGGGGGATAAGCAAAAGGGAAACTGGCAACTCGGTGTCAGCGAAGAGAGGATGCTGGGAAGCAGAGATAAATGTGAGGCTTTTCTAGCAACCTGCACGTTGAATGAATTTATAGTCTATATATATGTAGACAGAAGGGAGATGATTGAGGTGTGGTTCTGCTCTTGAACTTCAGATAAAAAGATTCTCCCTCTTTTGACACGAACACAACATGTGATTGTAATGCTTTTGGCATTTCGAGAAATTCTGCACGTATAAAGCTTCTACCAAACAGCTCCTCACATTTGATGTGTTTAAACAGGCACTAAAATGTAGTACAACAAACCGAGGTTTAATGGGGCCTTAAGTACAATTTGTTATTTTTCCATTTCTCTTTGTATAAATGTAAGCAGACGTGGGCCCTGGAAAAGTCAGACTTCCAATCTGATATTACTCTTCATACTAAACCAAGCTCATTGTCTCCTGATGTGACACAAGGATACTTTATTATCCGTACAACAAGAAACACATGGGTTGCCTGTCTCATACATGCACTCACAGGACACACAGGACTGCTCTCAAAAGTATGAACCAACACATTCAGTCCTAACTGTGACATGACTTGTTTCCTGCTTGTGACTCAGGGTGAGAAGTACCTCGTTCTGAAGAAGAAGTACCGGCAGCTGCTCCATGAACGCGACACCAAAAATCACGGCACAGATGAGAATGGACAGAAACACGCGAATTCGGCCAGAGCGGCAGCCACTGCACAGTGGGAAGCAACGAACGTCACGGCCTCTTCTTCCCCTCAGAAGGAACAACAGGACGAGCTCATGTTGTGTGGAGACACTGAGAGCAATGCCGAGGTGAATATATAAAACCAGTTTATTCGTGTTTTTTTTCTAGAATACATAAACCCACAGCACACCATGTTGACACACATTTATCTCTGAACAAGTCGGTCTTTGTTGGCGTACTGTGGTGCCTCTTCTCTCATAGCATGACTCAGCGATCAATGATGGCACTGTGGCACAGACATTTACACTGAGGGAAAAAAAAAGCTTTTTTATTTCAAGTTTGCTGCTCTGAGAAGAAAGGGAAGGTCAAAGGGCTTAAGAATTTGTATAACGGGAACTAATGCACACTGCAGGAGCACTCAACTGCTGTGAAAATCAACACTATCTACACGACTATATGCTTAATGCACAGTAATCTGCTGGAAGTACTTTTTAAAAGATTAATATGTTTGATTCTGCTGGACATGATGCTGTGTCCACACTCAGTTGGTGGTCGGAAGAAAAGAGCAGATAAGGCGCCGCCGCTGGTTGTTGACCCACAGACAAATGTTCAGGATGCAAACATTCAGATGAGATAAGGTTTTTAAGCACGTTGTGTCTGTACATCTAGGTTTCTTCAGCACCAACTTCTGGAACGATGAGTTAGACAAGGATTTGGAAGTGTTTAAATACTGGTTTTGTGCAGATAGTGACAACACTGTTTCTGTTTATACAGTTAATGCTGCTTACAACCACTTACAACCAAATGTGTGTTCATATAATATATGCACATTTGACTCAATGGAACTTTTTTAAATCTTAAAATAGAGGTAGACCGATTTGACCATTTTTTTATGATTGGCGTCGACCAATTATATTTAATTCCTGTCACAAAAACTGGACTCTCTCATCCAAAAGACAGCCTGTAATATGTGTTAAATATTCGGTATTTTGAATTTATTATTTTTTTATTATTATTTTAAATGCATTAGTTCACTGCAGTGCAGATTGGGGAGAGACCATAAGTGTTATTCAGTACATGTCTATTTAATATTAAAATAAAAGCTTGGTCCACTGATTTACTTTATAATAGGGAGACTGGAGTGTCTTTAATTACCAATTTATTTGATCATGATTTGATCCCATCAGTAATTGTTCAAGCAAAATAAGTAAAAAAGACAAAGTAGTAATTCATTAATCAGTTTATTAATTAGCGGTTGACCAAAATAGATTTTCTATGGCTGATAGCAGTACCAATCACTTTTAGGAATCAGGGAAGTGAGTTTTTTGTGATATATTTAGATGATTTTCTTTTCCCCCCTTCATCTGATAAAATCCACTCTTTAATGATAACAAATAATTAAAAAAAATGCTTAAAATAGTTACTGAACAACATAAATGGTCTGACTGTTGTTTACTTATGTACAGTATGTTTTGTTTTGGGACCACAATCATTTTTTTATGTATATAAATTAAATTTATTCACTCTCTGATATTTTGAATTTGGTCATATTTGCAGACCACACAATGTATACTGTTCTGGGGAGGACATACATTCATTATTACAAACCATAGAAAGTGAGTTGATAAAGTAAAAAAAATGGTTTGACATAAATAAGTAAAATAAAAGTAGTATTGGACCAAATTGGGAAATAAAACATTGTACATTGAAATAGACCCTACAAGTAAACTTCAGAGAATAGCTGTTAGAATCATCATTAAGACTTGGTACCTTGAAATTACAAATAAGGTCCTCTCTTCTAAAGAGAGAGGAAAACGTAAGAGAACATAATTATGTGTGTTGGGAGTTTATGGAAATTTTCAGCCACAGGAAAATTCTTGAGGAATTAAGTGTCATTGTGTACTGTTCTTGTTTTGTTTGTTGCTTTTTGGTTAATAATTTAGAGAAACTTTTTTTCATGAAAAAAACCACCCGAAATAATATGTATTCATTCATATTTTCAATCAAAATAAAGCATGAAGTAAATATTAAATGCATGAAACAGGTAATCAAAAAAAATTGTTTTAGTGACTTAGCAACATGTATGAAGTTTCTGATAACAAAAAATGCATTATTTGTAATAAGTGTCCAATTATTAAATATATTAACAAATGTCAAATATCATCCAGATTAATCTAATTGAATAATCTCTTCTCACATTAATGCAACTGATGATCAGTTCAGTACATAGGCTCCAGTGGCTCCCTCTGTTAGCCACCAGGTGGTGCTAAGCAAATTACCTGGATTTGTTACAGTTCTTTGGATTTGAGTGGGAGGGGGAAGGACCAGTTGGGGGAGAAGGGGAGGTATTTAAATTGGGGTCTGTGTTATTATGTTAAGCAGTAACATGTTGGAACACATTATAAAGATAATAATCACTGTAGAGGAAGATATGTGAATCTTCACAACAGGCAGATGAAATGTGAGACTATAGCGCAACAATGACATCAAGTGTGTTTGTTTAGAGAATTAGTTTCACCATCAAACTTTGTAGTCGGTGTTGACATTTAGTTTCAAATCACAGAAGCTACTTAGCTGATTTATATCAGTGTTACACTATTAATCACCAGGCTGTAGAATATTTCCCTGTTAAATAAAGGATAATTATTTTGGGGAAGATACATTTAACTATTAAATGTAAACTTGATTTAACTCTACCACTTACAGTACCCAATGAAGGTGTAGACCGAGTGGAAAGTACTTATTTTAATAATTAATTTATCATTTTCAAGCCTGGCATTTGTTAATAGAAAGTCTTTGTCTTTTTTTTAGAGCTGAATCGATTAATCGATGAATCGATAATTAATCGATTACTAAATTACTCGACAACTATTTTGTAATCGATTAATTGGTTTGAAGCTTTTTTCATGATTAAAAAAAGATTTCTGATTGTTTAAGCTTCTTAAATATGAATATTTTCTTCATTTCTTTGCTCTGGATAACAAATTAATCATTAAAAGTGAATAATTTTGGTTTGTGGACAAAACAAGACATTAGAGAACATCATCATTTCCAGGTTTGACGAAACACCGCTCAACATTTTTTATGGTTTTCTGATATTTTATTCATCAATTAATTCATCGATTAAATGAGAAAATAATCGACCGATTAATCGATTATGAAAATTATCGTTAGTTGCAGCTCTACTTTTTTTGTACATCTGGGTATTTGGAGATTGCTTGACTTTTAGCTGTGGAAAACTGTAATATGAGAAGGGATCACTCAAATATAGAAATAACAGCTACAGCCCTCAACGCAGTCACAATGACTGTGATGCTAGTTGCAGGAGTTATTTTTCCTTCTCAGTCTTTTTGCCCGACTTTGTTTTACTTGGTCTCCACCAGAGGTAAAAAAAAAATGGACATGTGTCAGCGTGCAATAGTCTGGATTATAATATCCCTGTAGTTTTCATGTTCCGCCCGCTGATGTGTGACAGTTTGTGAGAGAGACATGAAAAGGCTGGAGTGTTTTCACATCATGTCTCATGTGTGATCTGAGAACACTTTTCTGTTCTCCTCACAAGAGGCGAGAGAAGAACTAACACCTTCCCTCTAACATAAATCAGCCTAAGTGACACTGCTGGACGGCTGTGCTCATTATTTTTGGAGTTTCCCTCTTGACCCTGTCAGACTAAAATGCTTAGGAGAGCACCAAGCCCGACTGTAGGCATGTTGTTTTTTGGTTAATTGTTAATTGGATTGTTATTCATTACCTCTTATGTGTGAAATTGTCACCTCAGCCTTGCTGTCTCATTACCTCCCTATCTGTCTGACACCCTTTGGTCGTGTCCCGTCAGCTGGAAAACATCACAGCAGTGTGGCCATTGTGTGAGAGTGAGTGTGTGTGATGTCGTATCCTGCTGTGTGAGCGTTATGACGGATACAGTTAACGCTGTGTGTTTTTGTCCCCGCTGAGTAATCGTCTGTCTTCTGTCCTCCAGTTCGAGTCGGAGCAGGACGAGGAGGGCACGGGCAGCATGGGCTCCGCTGTAGTCGCTGTGAGTCGTGTTTTCGTGTCTTTTCCAGAAGACAAATATTTAAAGAAATATGTAAAAATACATGAAGAAATACCAAAAGCAGTGCAATCTCCCACAGTGTGTCAACTGTTGTCCTTAGAAAATAGAGTAGAGATTTGCAGAATCAGCACTATCAACTTTTCTGGCATAAACACTGACCCTGTCAGGACCATTAGTCCTCATGGAGACTAGGCATGGGTATCGGTATCGGACCTACACTGGTCAAAATAACTGGATCGTATATTGGACAGATAAAAATACAATCCAAAAGTCCTATATATCGCATACTTTACTATGCAAAGACTGTAAAAATGTAAATAAAAATCAGCAAAAGCATTTTAGCTGAGTCATGTTTGGGCTGTTTAGAATTAGCTGAGAATAATTATTATGAAATGACTCAGCACAAATAGTTCATAGATGGTCTAAAATGACTGTATCGGACTAATATATAATATATAACTAATATCGGTAACGGTATTGGTCGATACTCAAGTTTTTGGTACCGTATCGGACACAAAAGAGTGTCCCCAATTGGAGATCACAACCTGGTCCTAATGAGGCTGGGTAAGATTTTAACTGGCATTAGGTTCAGGTTATGCTTAGGCATTAACTGGTAATGGTTAAGTTTAAGGATAATGCTTTCTTTAGGCTGTCCAGATGAATGGTAGTCAGTTCAGTGTCCTTAAAATAATAGATGTGTGAACCTCTCTGTGTGTGTGTGTGTAGTCTGAGCCCCTCTCCTCTCTGTGTATAGCTGGATCCTATAGAAAAAGAGTGGATCTACTCTGCTGCGGGCGCTCGAGTCCCTGACCTCTCTCAGCTGCTCAGACAGGACCCATCGCTGGCGAACAAGAAGGTAACGTTGCCCTTTGATCTGCCCTTCTGAAAACATGTGAGAATGTGGAAAAACGGCAGCAGAAAACCACAGCTTGGCTTTACTAAAGATGCTGAATGGTTAAGTTATTCTAGAAACTGTGTGAGGGACAGCTGTGACCTGCAAAACAAAGGTCACGCTTGTACTGAGGCTTATTCTTGGTAGCGTGACCTTTTAATCAAAGTAGTAAGGATCAACATTTTAATAACACACAGTTAAATCCACATTTTTTGTTTTATTTAAAACACCAATCATCATTATTCGTTCATTTCAGCCACAGTAAGTATGAAGAACACCAGGACTTTGTGGTGATGTTACTTAATGTTGGAAAACTGTGCCATGTGTCGTTTTCCTGACCACCGCTGTTCCTCAGCTGTGGTTGAAACCAAACAGACTTTTAAGTTGAATTCCTCTTCTAGTAAAGTTCTTGGGAACAATTCAGTCAACTAAACTGTCATCTCACTGCGCAGTTTCCATCCTCGTCAGTCTCTGTTGTCGCAATGTTGTGCATGGTTACAGACTTCAGCTATAACTACTTTGATTAGCAGAATGTGACCTGACATTGTAAAAGGTCATTAGCTATATTTTTCTGGTCTAGATGACCAGTCCAAGCTGTACGCTACCTACTCACGGCCAGGCACATTTTTACAGTGCTACTTCAAAGCACGCTGGCACAGTGACATCATTGGTCCAAAAACACCTTAGCATGCAGGCTAAAGGAGCTGGGAATCAAACTGCCCATGCTCTGGTTAGAAGACGCCCCGCTCTCTGTCTGTGAGCCACAGCCACATGTCAGAGCTTATGCAACCATTGCTGTGGGTTATTTCAACACTGATATGTTTTATTTTTTATGCCTGTAGTCACGTCCGCACTACGTTAGACTCGTCAAGATTCTGAGGCTTCGTCCACGCTGCTGTGTTTTCTTTTAAAATTTGAAAATGCAACAGTTGTGCCTTGAATGGCATGGTCAGTGTACTGGAATGTTCATGTGATCTATGTTTTCAGGTGTGTTAATCAGATTACTTCTGACTCATTCTGCTCTTTCGGACACATTTTTTTTTTTTTTTCAAATCTAAAATCTTTTTCAAACGAAATCTCAGGTTGTGTGTGTTTTTTTTTTTTAATGACTTACTAAGAAATGATGACGCACATGGACACTCACTTCCTGACTAGGTCCTTTCAGTCATGACTCAAGTTACACTTACATCTCCCCACACATATGCAAAATAAGTGATTGAATTCATTATGAAATAGTTGTCCTGTTAATTTATCGCTCTTGTTCTTGTCTTTTCTGCGGCGGTGTTTGTCAAACCAGGACTTCACCTCAGTAAGTAGTGAAAAAATTTACAGTATTTGTACATATCTTATTTGGAAGGATGACGTTCATACCATTATTTCCTCTGTCTTTCATGCCGACCTCTCTGGCTGTGATCGTGAACGTCCATTCTTTCAGGGGGTAAGTTCCGTCACTTGTGTGTGAAGACACTTTACAGATTCATAAGAGTTCCGTTCATTTACTGTTGAAGTAGAGGTCACCTCTGTCGCGACAAAAAGCGACGTGCAGCTCTTTGATTCCCGATTCATCAGCTGATGCCTCCGCTCTCAGACTCTCCGCTTGCTTGTGTAACTTTCACAAGCTCACTCTGAGATTTTTTTTTCCCCTTTAATAGTATTCTGAGAACCCAGTGTTAAAACATCCAGATCATGCATTTCAAAAGGTCCACTATCAAAAGGATTATGAAAGATAGCTTTTTAGCTCCTGTGCCCCCCCTGACAACCCAAATCCTTTTATTTGTCTCCCTGTGCGCTTAAGAGATTTGAGCTCATGTTTGTTGTCCCTCCCCTGTGTCACAGTTCTCACACTGTCCTGTGGCCGTGGTGGACCACCTTCTAAGAGTAGCCCTAAGCCTCTGCCATCCCCACCCGGACAAGATAGCACGGCCCCCATTGAAGTTTAGGGAGATGGAGGGTGGTGGTGGGGATTAAGAAGAGTCTTAATGCTCCACAAAGACTTCACCCACTTAAAGATAATCTGAAAGTAATAGAGCAGGCTGGGATTAATTGTAGAACAATGCTGGTTGTGTCCATGGGAAGGTGCTAAGTCCCCTTCAGGCCTCTTTGATGTTCCCTTCGGCCCTCAACCTTTCCCTGTGCAGCAGAGGTGGATGCCACTGCACAGATCATGTACACTGATAACTTACAATCAAGAAAGTTACGAGACTCCTGGGAAACACAGGCAGTCAAGTGCTTTTATATCTGATCTGCATTTTCATGCACAGAAGAAGGAAGCAAAGTGAACCACATACTGTACCTGGCTCTCAGGTCTTTTGGTGTTTGGCCAGGACTGAAGGGATTACTCTTCATTCTGGGAAGGACTTAAGTGTTTCCTGTTCTCGCCAAATGTTTGTTGGGATCAGGTGTTTTTTTTTATACTTCAAACACTGGTTTAAATGTGAAGTTGCCTAAAAGTGACACATGTACGCCAGAAGATGTGTCAGTTTCAGTCTCTTTTTTTTTTTTTCTTTCTCATCCTGCTCGTGACGTCTACCTCTATCCCTGCTGTGACGGACTTCCTCTGCCACACAGTTTGTAAGTACATCATTACCCCATCACTCCTCTCTGTCTTCCTCCATATCCAGGACAGTGTCGGGCTCACGGGTCATTGTGTCTCCTGTCGAAGGGAGCCCTCTTTAACCACCACTTCCCTCACTGGGGAGAAGCATGGCGGGGACACAGTCACCCCTGAGTGATCAGACAGGTGGGGGGTCACCCCCGGTAGGTAGGAACAGAAACGAGAGGCGCAGAGAGGGGAAGACGGTGCATCCTGTTCAGCCTCGTCCATCACTCCTGCCCACAGGGAGACCCGCCAGCCCGTCTGTCAAAGACCTTTTTGGCCAATCTGTCTTGAGGTGTGACATGGGACAGACAAAGGAGATGGAGATACTCCAGCCAGACAGCATCGATCACAATCAGTCCTCCAGATGCCTGACATGGAGATGCAGCACTGTATCGCATCCTTATTCCCCTGCGTCCAGCCTTTACAAATGGTTAAAAAAAAACTTCAACTTCATAGTGGCCCAGCCTGTGATTCCACCAGAAACACTGAGAAAAAAAAAAACAGAGAGACACTTTTCACTGTCACCTCAAACATTCCTACGTACATTCCTACAGTAGTCTGATAGATCTGATAGCATTGACAGTTCTTTTGTATTCCGTTAAAGGCACTTTGAGATGTCCGCGGTTCGTATATGACATATGTTTTTGTCTCATTTCAAAGAGAAACCAATGCTAATATTGCTCCTGTATGATTTCATGCACTTTGAGCTGCACCTGAGATGACAAAAACACGTTTATTTTTTATTTGAAATAGTCACAGCTAATACTGTGCACTTTTTTTTTTACACACTTTGAGTGTGGGAAGGACAGGTATGACCAAACTAAACAAATTTTTAATGTACTTTTAAAATGTGTCCTCACCTGCTGCTTACTGGCTGCAGGAACAAAATGTGGCCCAACTGAGTTTGTAATTGAATAGTCCTGCCCTACATGAATACAAGAGATCTTTTTTTCCAACCAGCTGTTAGACAAGCTTGTTGTTCTTTTCGATTAGCGTCATAGCTTCAAAACAAAAAAGTACCGAAAAATTATGTAAAAAAAAAACAAAACAACCTGATGAAATTCCCCAAACTTACTGTACATGTGTGAAAAAAGTACTGCTGTGTGTGAAGCATGAGCCTCTGAGTGGATGTATGTAGTTACTTAGACAACATCTGCACTTACGCTCCGCTTCCACCTGTAGATAACACACATAATTATGCAGCTTAGAGTGTGAAGGGAAAAAAAGATCACAGCTGTAGTCCGACAGGTGGATGTGGTTTGCATGTGACTCCGCTTCATACATGTGTCTATTATTATAACGTCAGCGTACACTTTGAGTATAATAGCACGTGTGCGTGTATCTCTAAAGTGGTGTGTGTGTGTGTGTTGGGGGGGGGGGGTTGTTTCCCTCCTTGACGTGTGCTGACAGTTGTGCGGTGATGTCTGGGTGGGTCTCCCCTCTGCGGGTCACACTAACATCATCAATCTTCCCTGCGGTGACAGGCGGCCAGGGCCCCCAACTGTGGGCACAGTGCTGTGTTGTTTTGTAATTAGGCTCCGTTAGATGGCAGGAAACCATCTCTCCATCCCTCCTTCTCACATCCCTCCATCCATTCACTCCCCTCCGTGCGCAGCTGGATCTCTGACTTTGCGCAGCCAATGAGAAGTTGCCCTCAGCGCGGCTTAGACGACTTGTAATGATGCTCCAGAAATTAACTTGTCTGATAATAGTACAGAAGTCTGTAGCGGACTCTTTTTTTTTTATGAATAACTCTTTCTTTGTTTCACACAGACCGCTCTGCACTGGGCTGCCAAACATGGCAGTGAGGACATGGCCACTCTGGTGGTTAAGGCCGGTGCTGATGTCAACACCAAATCAGTGAGTTTTTCATCATAACACAGACGTTTCAAAGGGGCACACAACCTATGTAAAAAATAATCTGATTGGTTAGATGTGAGGATACTTAACACATGTCACTGACTTATGCGGTTTTATGGCAATAAATTAAACTTGTGCAATGCAGATAAAAAGTCATATTGTTAAGTGCCAGAGTCCAACTTTCATTGAGAGCCTACAGATTCTAAAATAAATGGTCACATTCAAGTGGAGCAAGAAAACATGTATTGCCATTTTTTAATTATATTCTGCATTTTAATTTTTTTTGTAGCTGCTTTATATTTCCTGTGTTAACTGAAACCTGTCAGATGCAGAGGAGATCAGGGACAACTTAATATTAAACAAATCACTTGATATAAGGGAAACAAACCATTATGATTAAGATTTATTATTATTTGTTATAACTGGGTCTCTTAGAAGTTAATTTTTAGTTTGGTTTTCCTACAGCAAAAGTGGGATCTTGTCTGCCTGGTAAATATCTTTATCCTCAACTCGGCTCGTCTTGTAAACCAGAGCTAAATCACTATATTAATTATCTTCACATCATAATGTAAAGAGCCATTAGATAATAATAATAATAATAATAATAAGGCCAAGATAGAAACTAATATAGTTTTCTGAATTCTGAAACCGAAATTAAAATAATCCCGATGACATACTCAGGGTTTGATCTATATGATTATGACAAATCTTGAAGGACAGTGTCCACTAATTAACATTATGTTGTTCTGCTCTCTTGCAGCATGTGAGTATCCAGGCTTTTATGGAGTGGTGGTGATGGGTGTGCAACAGAGCGCGGCTCTCTACAGTCGTGTCCCCCTGTAGGTGATGTAATGCTCCTTAAACGATCTCTGTGAAGATCCAGCTGTGCAAATGTATCACAGCAGCACGTGTTGTGGGACGACGGGGGCTCCGCTAATAAATCATGTCATGTCACGTTAATTGTTTCCCCAAAACAGTGTGTCTATGTGTCAGCATGCACAACTCCAAAACTATGCAATTTTCAGTGAATTACCAAGCAATTATGTTTTTATCATTATCTGGTGTTTCCATAACCTCTGCTAATTTGTCTATTTTTTTCCCCCGATGCTGTTTTCATTGGCTGCTTTTGGTCGTGGGAAACTCAAGGGGGTAGGTACTAAAGCCTTTCAGAACTTCAGCCACAGTAACGCCCCTGAACGCAACATAAAATAAAACTGTCAGCTTTAAACTCTGCGGTTCTTTATGTGTCAGTAAAGTAAACATTGAAGGTTTTTTACTAAATACTTCAAACAATAAGGAGTAACTGTATTTTATTGTCATTACAGACATTTCTTTTTGTCTTACTGTTGTTTTTGCTCCTCAGGGTTATACGCCTCTTCACATCGCAGCGTTACATGGTCACCGCCATATTCTTGACCTGCTCATAGGGTCATACGGTACAAAGTGCTTTGTTTTTTTTAATCTGACTGTTGGTTACAGGGTAATTACCAGCAGCAAATCCCATGAAAGACCTAATAAGTAATCAAAACAAGTCTCATGCTGATTTCATGGTTGTTGATGTAAAATTATTTTACTTTTACTTTTTTCCTATCAGGTGCTAAAGAGAATTTGAGGGATTACAGCGGCCACCTTGCCAACCATTATCTCAATATCAAAGAACCAGAGGCTCCAGAGGAAGAGTGTGAGCTGCGTGAGTGCCTCATTTGAATTTTTTATTTTTATTTTATTTCTTTACTTTTGCATTATTCTTTCATTTTATTCCTCAGTGTTAAGACATCCTCTGCAATGGTTGTGTTTTCTGCACACCTTAAAAGCTGTAGTGCATAACGTTTGGGGATTTCTTTTATGGTTTTTGGCCTTCGTGAACAGAAACAACGTAACATTATAATATAATATAATATAATATTTTAACTTATATATTTAAACGTGGGCTCTTTTAAGCAATGCTATAAAACCTGGCGGAAGGAGCGTTTATGTGTAAACACTGGCAGTGCAGGGGCTAGAAGCATTATTCCTTAGAAATAAGTAATATTATAAGAGAGAGTTAAATTAGGTGAGAAAACAAGAAAGTGTATCATCGCTCTTCATAGAATGTCAGACTATTCCAAAAGATTTTCTGCCATGTCTGAAAGTTTGTCTCTCACCCTTTCTATCTAAACTGAAAACAATAAAAAAACAGCTTCCCTAAAAGAGTTCATGTTCACAGGCAAAATCTTCCTAATCCAATAGATTAAGGTGGTAATCATGAGATTTCCCTAATTAATTCATACCCGTTTGTTGTGGCAGCGGAGCTTCAAGTCACTCAGGCCAGGGAGCGGAACAGGAACAGGAAGTTGGCGTCCCTGTTCCAGCCAAAGAAGAAGTGGGGCTCGGCAGAGGATCTGGCTCCCATTGAGGAGGAGAGGACGACGTCTCATCAGCTCGTCCTTCCTCCGTTCAGACCCCGGAAATTCTCCCGCTGAGGGAAAATGGACAATTTCTGACTCTCTAAAGGTTTAATTTCACATTAACACACATCATATAAACCCTCAACATCACCACCATGAAAGTATAACATTGTTCCAGTTGACTTGTCGAGGCGTTCCTTCAACAAGAACGACCTCCTGAGTCGGATTTCCAACACAGAAAGTTGGAGAAAACTCACCAACCCTGACAGAGGATGCCATGATGGCTGCCACCCATACAAACACTACTACTTATACTGTTAATAAGAATTTCTCTTATTTGTTTCACAGTAGGCCACACGGCTGGTGTAGTGGTTAGCGCTCTTGCCTTTGCAGCAAGAAGACCAAGAAGCAAGAAGTCTTGTTCTCCCTGTATGTAAGTGGGTTTCCCCCGGGCTCTCCGGCTTCCTCCCACAGTCCAAAAACATGCAATGTGTGGATTAGGTAAATTGGACACTCTAAATTGGCCGTAGGTGTGAGAGTGAGGGTCAATGGTTGTTTGTCTCTATGTGACCCTGGCGAGCTGTCCAGGGTGTGACCCCGCCTATCGCTCCCTATGTCAGCTGAGATTGGCACAGCTCCCCCCGCGACCCTCCGGTGAAGGATAGAGCGGTAGATGATGGATGGATGGATGTTTCACAAGTAAATCAGTCATACTGTTCAATTTTTATTCATGGTATTTTACGCAAAGAGGTTCACCTGCACCTTTCATAACTAAGCCCATACCTTAAAAAAAGCCTACCCTAAAGTTCATCCAAAAAATGACCACAGGAGCTTTAACTGAGTAGAAAGTGCTATGTTCTTAAATGTATTAATGGTATTAATATATAAGTATTTCTTGAAGCCTTTAAAGTTAAATTCAAATCCGCATGTTTGCCTTCACAGTTTCTAGTGAGCGCAGGTCACAGGAAGTCTTTAAACTCACCTTTTAAAGTAACTGACAGTAAATCTGGTGTTACTGTAGATTTTGTTATGATCTATAGATCCAGTAAAATCACTGCAGGGAACTGTATTTTTTTTTCTTTTTTTAGCAAACATTACTGAAGCAGGAGTTAAAAGTTTATTTGCTTAAGCCTGTTTCAGCCTAAGGTGTAATCCTGGTACAGTGTTGCTCTAAAAAAAACCTCAGTTCAACTAAGGAACAAAATAAACCTAACGTTTCTGGCGACATGCGTTAGAAGAATTAATTAAATGCTTTTTTTTTTCTTTTTTTATTTACATGTATAATATACATACTAGTATGGAATGGCCGGTTTAAACAACCATTTTATGAAAATGATGCCACTAAAAGACAGATTTACATTCATCTCCAGAGACACACAGTCTTATGCAGTGCTAAGTAAGGACTTGTTAAGACATTCAGCTTTGGATTCATTATCATTTCACAGAAAGCATTTGTTCTTTTTTTTCCCAATTGTCAGTTCGTCTATTTGTCTGAGTGCGAATGACACCAAATTTAAATACAAGACGTTAACGTTGACAGACAAATAAATCAACAACAAATATTAACTCTTTGTAGTGTAGTGTAGATTTTGCGCTTGTGCAAGTCTTCCACGAGTAAATATTTAAGTTTTAAGTCACATGACTCTTTGTGCAGTGTTAGTGATTTGTAGTGAACAATTAAATGACGGGTATTTCTTTATATCTGAGCCAAAAAGATATTTTAGATTCAGGAAAATTCAAAGCAATGCTGCATGAACATTTTTCATCTTTTTGTTTTTATGACTGTTGCAAATGTTACTACACGCACGTGTTTGTGTTGTGCTTTAGGCCAATTTGTCTTATTTGTCAACCCTGTATAGATTTAGCACATGGTTGTTGTGAAGTTGTGACAGCTGCAGTGATTTGTACCATTAGCTGTCATGATTTATGACTAGTTATACAGAGTAAGCTGAGGTTTAAGTAGAATATCTTTGTTTATCTTTATCTTTATTCTCTGTTACAACCCGACACATTTGAGTGTTATTTTCACCCCTGCAGTCAGTGTTGATGCTGCTACAGTGTGAATAACTACTTTCTGGTGGATTCTGCCAGTTAGATGAAAGGGCTTTTTTTTTGTATAGCTCAGCATTTTTCATTTGATGTGAAGGAAGATAACTGTGTAATTGTAAATCTAAAGAAACCAGCCTTCGTTACATTATTTGCACAATATTTACACAGCAAAGGTATTTTCAGTATTAAATTGTATTTTATATGAAGTTCACTTGTAATTTCTGCACTTGATGATCATTTTCTTTACAGTCATGAGCTTTTGCACGTCCACGGAATCAGACCCCAGTTTCTCCGTCCTCCAAACAGCGCTTTTTCTTTTTCATTCTTTCTCTGGAATAACCAGAGTTTCTTAAGCCGCCTTTGATCTTTCTTTAACTACCTGACTTTGTGGGCTCCAGATGGAGTAAATATGGGCCCTGCTAGCTCTCAATGCGGCTTTAAACCTTAATTCCTGATTAGCAGAAAAGGGCAGCACTTGCTTTTGGGTCCTGGATATCACACAACACAGAGGGGAACAGGGGCAAGTGTTTTTGTGCTTCGTTTTTGAAGCGGGGATGTTTGGGTGGGGGATAAGAGGGAGTTTCTGTAATAGATACTTATCTTACTGCCCTCAAGCCCCTCAAACAAAGTCCCCCTCTGAAGAGATTATAACCCAGGGAGGGCACATTAGCTCTAATCCAATGCTTTGAGGCCTTGCACCCCCATACCACCCTCTGCCCCACTTATTTCAACCCCTCTGTTGTTGGGGGGCTACCTTGTATCTAGTGCATGTATGAGTAAGGCCTGTGGCTACACATGAGGGTTTTGTGTGTGTGTGCCCACTCATGTATGTGTGTGTGTTTGTGTGTGAGTCATAGTGGGTGGAGCGAGTGTTTCAATAGCACGCTGACTCTAATGAAAAGCATTGAGGGGTGCATACTGCTGTGTAACTGATTCCTCTCTCTGAAGAGATTAGGCGCTACATTGTTGGTTTGGTTGCTCATTTCCATGAGAGCACAGCCTCCCACCAGCGGCTGCTTGGCTTTGTTATTTTGAGTTGGAAAACACAGAGCCCAATGTCCCCGGCTTCCTTGTTACCATTGTTTCACAAATAGGCCAAAATGTAGATGTCACGTCACAGATGCCCAATAACCTCATTAGCTGCTCTCTGTGAGGTTATAAAGGGAAAATAATACATGCATGAACTTCAGTTTGTCCAGTTTAATGCATTTAATTAAGATAGCGCTACCTTCCTTTCAAAAAACAGTACACGTTCTCAGACTACAAGCAAACTTTTTTTTGCACAAAATATAAACACAGATTCTACATCTAATATAAACATGCTTAATAAATCCCAGCCTCCCAGCCTCCTTGCCTTTTTATACTTTTACACTTCAAAATGAAAATGTCTAGGATAAACTTGTTAAGTGGAGAAATGGGTGACTGAGCCAACAGAGGCGACTGCTACACTTATTTTGACTCAACATATTCAGTACACTTCTGACGCATCGGGGGGGGAAAGTAAATGCTTTATGTCGCTATAATGTGCTTGCAAACAGAAATATAACCTGATTAATATACTTGTCATCAACAACAACAAAATAGAAAAATGTTGTTGTAATAAAGTCAAAAATGAATCCACGGGAGACGTTATAACGTCATACTTGAAAATGTCCTTATTGCTCCTTATAGCTATAATAAGTCAGTTTTAAAACCTAAATAGAGTGACTTAAAAAGTTACTAATAAGAAGCTGAATTGCATTTAATAAATTCATTACATTATATGTCACTCTTTAATCCATGTTGCAAAATCTTGGTCAGAAAAAAAAGTGTCTTTCCCGAGATGAAGAGCCTTAGAAATAAACCTATGCACCAGAATCCTCAGCAGAAAAAAACATGTAACCGAGATGAGGAAAGAGATAAGCGAGCAGTGAGATAACAATGCTAAACAGGTTCCTGCAATCAGATAAAAAAAGAGCTTGAATATCATTAGGAAGATACATGTTAAGCAAAGCCTGTGTTTCTCAAATGGCCCGAGTATCTCACAACTCACACATTTGCCCCATAGGGATTAAGTATCTCTGCAGTTTTGTCTTAATCCCTTTTCCAGGGGTCATGGACATGCAATAAATGCCATGTGTCTGGAGAATAAACCTGAATAAGTTAAACGTCGAAAATGGTTAAAGCAGCAGTATGTAACTTTTGTTGTAGCTGGTGTTATTACTCTGCATTTGTTTGGTGTGAACAAAAACTTACCTGGGGTTGTTGCTTGATTATTTTTTTTAGCAATACATTTCACTTCTTTGTGTTTTCAGTCATACTCCAATCTGTTTGCCGCGGGCGGGGAATGTTGCAATATGACACAAGATCTAAACACATGGAAACAGGTCCTTGTTCTTTTTTGTTCTTTAAAAGTTTTCAGTAAACACAGTAGTTGTTTCAACCACACCAAACCCCCCAAAACAACTCTGAATGTTGTAGTACATATGCCAGACCTGTATGTGGCACCGTACCACTGCTACAGAAATACACCCAAAAAAATGGAGAAGAAGATGTGGAGCATGTGCATAAAGCATGTGTGCTGTGTATAAAAGAAGATGATGACAACGATAAAAGATTGCAAACGCAAGAGAGAGGTGGCGCTGACATCATTGTTTTCCTTACATCGTGTTTTAAAGACATGAAATCATAAGTGTGGCATTTTGAGAAAAATAAAGCTAGCATTGACCAAACAATCTCCAAACACATAAATGAGCAGATGATGACAACAATACAAGAGTGCAAATACAGGGGAGTGGTGATGCTGAGGGAGGGTGGCATTTTGAGAAATTTTTTTGACAAAAATAACATTTTCGGGCACACTTTTGTGGAATCTCCCCGATTCTCCACAGTTATGCACTACAGTTTTGACTCAGTTCTTGATTCAAAAAGAAAACAAACACACTGTAGCCGTAGAAATGATGTATCTGGCACTGTGTGGCGCAAGGGAACAGTGGCATATCTGCCTTTTATGGTGCAAGGTCCTGCACAAGTGAAGGAGAAACCTGCAGCTGAGTGACGACCTAACAAGCTCATCTGCAAAAACGAGCACACCGGGGGAGCTGCAGCAGACCGGGCTCAGCAAACTGGGCTGGTGGCCTCTAGCTGAGGGATCCTGGGGTTCCAGCACCCACCCACTGGGTCCTGACACAGGAACACACCAGCAGCACCAGCAGCAGCTGTCACACCGGCCATCATGGCCTAACCAACGCCACCTGTCACTCATCCAGCGGAGGGCTGTCAATCAGGCTGCACCCAGGGGGGGAGCAGGGAGGCGGGCCGTCGCCCCGGCCCTAAACAAAGACATACTTTCATTTGCAAGCAGTTCCACTGCCACTGCTATTTTGAAAGAATGATAGAGTGGTCCTGATAAGAGTAATGACAAAGGACAAAGAGTGGAAGGGGGTCTGGCAAGAGGGGGGTCTGATAGTAGAGAGGTGGGAGAGCTTGATAACATTCACATTTTGCTTGCATCTCTCCATTTGTGCCAGTGCCCAAGGAAAATCCCATTAGAGAGGAAAATCAAAGTTCTGCTTGGAAACCATTATATATTGGATATCAACAGTGATTCTCAACTTATTTATTTATTTATTTTTTTTAACATATTTCTGCTTTGTGTTATCTTTATAAAACATTTTATAGTATTTCAAATGCTGGGAAACAAATCCTTTAAAAAGTTGATCTACCTGAATATAATTATCTCCCTCTCCTGCTCGTGAGTTTCTGTCAGCTTTCTCCTCTTTCGGTGTTGATTGCTGTAAAAAATAAACTAACAAGTAAAAGGTGTTAAAGCTTTTGTGGATTCTCTTCAGGCTTTTGTTGTCTTGTTCACACCTGTGTATGAACTTTTCTAATTGCATATTAAGTCCCTTTGTCAACTTGCAGGTAGGGGACGGCCTGCAGTTGAGGTCACACCTAAACCTATTGTCCCGACTTGTTCATTCCCCCCCTCCCATACTCTGTCATTCTTCATTTTATCCTAAAACCAAACCAGGGCTTTGCTTTAACCTACTGTTTGGTGAGTTTATATAATGTGGGACATTCAGAGGATTTGTAGCAGGAGATATGAAGTGCAGTGGTTTCAGGTGTTATCAGAGAGATAAAGATAGTGTCATCCTCCTTTGCTATCTTGGTGTGGTTATCTCTGCTCGGGACAATCTTCTTCCATTTGGTCACTTTTTTCCTCTCCCCTGTAAACGACTGACATCCTAATAGCAAACAGCGCAAACTCGACCTGTTGTAGCAAGACCAACACCTGCATTGTGTCGGAGCTGCCGAAAGAGGAAGGGAATAAAATGAAGTTCTACAAGGTGGACAAAAGCTGCTGCCCTGAGCTGTTTGTGTTGTGAGATGTAGACGACTGATGCCATAAGCTCTTTGCACTCTCCTTTGCCCATTGTTGCTCTTGTACAAATTTGCTTGAGGCTCTGTGGACCCCACCCACATAAATTCCTCCTCTCCCCCTACCTTACCATGTTTTTTTTTTCTGTGGCCTCCCCCAGCATGTCCCTCTCTTTGCATCTGATCTGATAATAATTCACCATCTGCAGTGAAATCACAGGGATAAATCATCAGGCAACATGAAGAGGAACATAACAATTTAATGAATCGATATCTTAATCTCAGCCACAACTTCACAATGTCATCTTCAAATGTTGGTTATTAGATCAAAAAGAGGAAAACACAAATATTAGATTAGAATGTTGTGTTGTGAGATGTAGACGTTATTAGAATATTATAAAGAAGCATGCCACAGAATCTAAAAGCATCATTTTCATCACGTATTTCCCTGTAAAACGGCTGAAAACATCGTCTGGAGTTTATTACTCTCAAACAATCAACAAAAATGACAAATCCTTTCATCTGCAGCCATTTCCTCCAGAGACACTAATGACGCTGCTGCATTTAAAATACATGACAGAATTCACACCAACAAAAACCACTTATGGCTGTAACTGATGGTAATCCGTTATATAAATGACAATCATCAAACAAAGGAGATCAGCTCCTAAAGTTTCTGCTCACTGAATCCACAAAAAAGGAAAAATGGTTTTGGTGCAATTAAGATATTTGAGGGGAAAAAAACACTTTAAATCATATCAGGAATACTTATATTCTTTACTTCCAGTATCAATACAACATTGTAAATAGTGTATCATAGCAAACTAAATTATTACTAAACATTTTACTTTTCATCACTAGAGTTTCATGAAGTTGTTCCAGAATTATAAATTAACTATATAAATAAAGATCTAAGTCATACTGGGATTGTAAAAACCCTTTAAAATGCAGTTAAAAGGCCACTATTTTTTTACAATCATTTCTCAGTGATTTGATCAGACAGTGGATCTGAGATGCATGTCTCATTCCCACAACAACAACAGAGGAATGAAAAAAATAAAATTTAAAATTGACAAAAATCAATATCAAAGTCACTTTGCTCAAAGAAAATAAAAGCCCTCTGCTCTTAACTGTGTTTCTAAGTTTTTTTAGTAAAAGATCTGAGTAAAGTAAACAAAAAACTGATAAAATGTAATCAGACTGATCTGTAAATTAAACAAACACAGCAGCACCATAATGAGTTTAAGTGTATTCTTCATTTGATCAAGTGGGGAAAAAATGGGTGAAACTGCCCTTTAACTGTACATCACTTCAGTGAAGCAAATGTACTTTGTAATGTAGCTTGATTTTTAAAATCTGTACACTTTTTGTATAAATTGACCAAATTCATTTTATTCAATTATTACTTCTTCAACTATTTCCATTTGAATCTGTTAAGCTGTTTATATACAGTATCTGGGTGTCACACATGCATGAGGTTGATTCAACACAATTCAAACATATGTTGTTCTTCCTATTATATCTGCACGTTCATATCTGCAAATTCAAAAAAATGGAAAATACAGTATACGTACAAAAAGTAAAACAGTCATCAGGGCTGAACACACTGAAGCAGAAAGGTGCTCTACTGTATCATTTTAAATTAAGATTGTATGCTTGTATGCCACTTCTAATTGCACCACTTCATGCTGTGGATATAATCATGAAAAATGTTGTGAGATAAGAATGTTGTGCTCCTTTGAACACAAACACTGCGCTTAACAGTGGCTCTTTTGAAGGATATGAAGGGGGGGACGGGACACTGGAATAAGAAGTGTAATCTTCCTCTCTTATCTCGTACACCCCCCGGCACACTCTCTCACACACACATACATTAGCATCTGTTATCTGACAATTATCATATACATTAGTCAACACCTGTTTCACTTAACCTCATTTAATTAGAGCCATTGAAACGCTGCCCTTCACTCAAAACAATGCCATCCGACGCGTAAAAGAACAGTTTGTTATGGTTCGGTCAATAAATTAGCAAATAAAAAGGTTTGGTTTTTGAGGCCTTTGGGCCCAATGACAACTCATACTTTATTCATTTTTATGAGGCAATTATTTCATGAAAGAACTAATGAGAATGGAGCTGGTCGTATAACTTTTACGCGCGCAGCGTAGATACATGTTTTTGTTAGGGTAATGCCACTAAAACTGTTAATTCGATTCACAAAAGTGAGATCTGTAGGTGACGAATGATCCGATGAGTCTGACAGGATCGCGTTAACTGAATTTGTCTCGTTCGGAAATATTTTCGTCTCATTAGTGCAAGACGCGAGGATTGTACGAGAGAGAACAGAGAAAAGGAAAGAAAGAAAATCTCAAATGAAGATGTTTTAAGAGTCGTTGCAGTGACACCAAATAAACAATTTAAAAGTCATATGACAGAAACGATAGTTGGCATTATGAGTTTCACTCATGGCATTTGAGATGCAGTGCGTTCTATTCAGCGCTGCTTTTTAAATGAACAACATTTACTTTAATGAAACAATCAAACATGGACAAACATGTAAAAATGTGAACGCTAATGAAACTTCTGCGAGTATTTTCCTAATTGTTACATTTGAACTGAAAATTCGGCTCTCATCAGAAATCACTGGGATAAGCAGCGCATGTTAAGGTTCCACGAAAAGCGCTAAAAGGAACAGCAGAGGGCTCCTTTGATGGGATTTGTTGCCAGTGAAAGCTGTGGGTCTTTTGAACGTAGCTGTCAGTCAATACCAGCCTCTCCCCCACTCTCCCCCCATCCTCCTCCCCCCGCACACGCTGGCAGCTGCTTGTATATAAATAGATCCAGGAGGTTGGTCTGCCACTCAAATCAAACGTTGGGACGCAAGGAAAGATGCCCGCATCGCAAACTGGATTTGGCAACTTCTTCTTGGAGCGGAACATCAACATGCCCACTGGATATCAGATCCCGATGCTGGGGAGCGCACATGGTGGACAACAGCAGCAGCAAGCTCAGCATTTAGCGGCGATGGCAGCTGGGATTCCCATAACATACTCAGGACTACAGGCATATAACTTCATCCCGTACCCGCAGCACAGGCACCTCGCACACATGGTGAGTAACTGGGAAAAGCATCTTTTAATTAAGATTTCACTCCCTGCGTTAAACCGATGTTATGTTGACATGCCATAGCACAAACAAACTTTATTTAAAGTCATGAAATATCAGTGAACAATCCACACTCAAGAGACGTCAACTCCGTGCGTAATTACGCACAAACCAACTTCCTTCGCATGTTCTTACATTTGTCTTTTTTTAATTTTCCAGACCAATGGTTTCGACCTGAAGGCCGCCTCACACTATCATCACGCGCTCCTGGCTCGTGGGACAACTTTCTACCCGCCATATCGTTCAGGAGTAGCAGAGGATGCCGGCAGGGTCTCCAAAGTCGCCACACGAGAGAGCACCGGGGCGCTGAAGGCCTGGCTGAACGAGCACCTGAAGAACCCGTATCCGACCAAGGGAGAGAAAATCATGCTCGCAATCATCACCAAAATGAGTCTCACGCAAGTTTCCACGTGGTTCGCCAACGCACGGCGGCGACTGAAGAAGGAGAACAGGGTCAGCTGGGCGTCCAAGGGGAAATCAGATGAGGAGGATGAAGAGCATGAGTGTGAGAGCGAGGATGAAGACAGTCCTCTGCAGAAATGTCATTTGGATGAGCGGGAGGATGACGATGATGATGCAGAGCCTCAAATGGAGCGTCCAGATACCGATGAGCACGTGTCCTCGAGTCCAGCACCTGTGGACGCGCGTCTGGAGATGCCGGAGCAGCCGAAACGCAAGCTCGAAGACGCAGATCTTACACTCGTCAAAAAGGTCGACAAGAGCGGTTCGGATCCGAACCCATCCGGGTTGGGGAGTAAAGAGAACATTTCCAGTCAAAAACCCAAAATTTGGTCGTTGGCGGAGACCGCAACCTCAGACACTGTGAAGAAACCTGTGGACAGTATTTATCACTCAGCAGGGAAACTGTGGGCAGACTGGGCTTCGAGAAACGGACTGTTTGTTCCCTCGTGTTACAACACGCATGAGATTGTCTAAGTTGTGAATTTAGACAGAAACTAGAGACATTTTCCCACATCAGTTGCACTTTAATCTTTCAGACCTCAGGGATTTTCCTGAAGTTATCAATGAAAGTAAAATAATGTTCTTTCTGAGACCAAAGACGTTGAGTACTGTAAATAAATGTAAATGTTGTTGTTTTTTCCACTAGAACGACCTGTAAATTATGTTTCTACCCATTTTTTTGTTGAATCATGAAGAAATATTTTTGCTTAAATAAAGTCAAGCTTCTGCTGATAATCTGAATCTGTTTTTGAATCTGTTTTGCTTTGCATAGGTCAACTTTCCTTTAGTTTCAATTAGTTTTAGCGACTACCCTCTTGTCCTTTGCAGACTTTGCAAGAAAAAGGCAAATTCACATGGGAGTACAAGCTACCACTGTAGCAGCACACAAAAAAAGTTAGTGAGAAATTTCAAATTAAAAGTCTAACATTGACCTACAACTAGTACTAACTTAAAATCAGACCAAAAAATAATTAGTGTAAGACTTCGGCAGTGTAACAATTAGTATTCACATTTTACTTAACTTAGATTAAAATTCAATGTCTTCCTGGATTTCATTAACAAATAAATAAAAAGAAAACAATGCATAGTAGTCATTTTTTAGTAGTAGTTTTTTTTTTCTACAAAAAATGTCTGATTTCCAGTATTCTAGTAGTCATAGATGTCCTGAACACAACCCAGGCAATCTAGTCCAGAATTTATGGAAAAAAATGGCTTTATTTCAGGTCAAAGTTGAACATTTCCTAGATAAAATATGTCAATGTTAGACTTTGAATTTGAATTTTCTCAAAAAACGGTGCACTTTGCAAGTCTGTTTATCTCTTCATTCCTTAGCTCAAACTCCAGTTAGAAGGTCTCTGAAACTTGTAGCTGTATTTCCTTACAAATCAGCTGGACAGAAATGCACAGATTCCATTTAAGCAGATACAGGAAAAGGCTACGAAAGAAAGTCTAGATTAAAAAAAAAAAATATTTATGTTGCTGAAAAATCTGTGTCTCCTTCTGATGTGGACTTAACTTTACAGTTCCAAGTCCAGCCCAAATTTACAGTGAACCTGCAGCGCCCTCTTGAGGATGAATAGCACAACTCCTATCAGTCAAGAGGGTTTTCTATGAAAAATGAAGAAGAGAGAAGCACAGGTACACATAGATACACACAGGTTCCAGAATAAAGAGGTGCAGCGTCAGAAATGTGGGATTAATCAGTCAATTAATCAATGTTTATTGATATAGCACTTTACAATATCTGCAATGTACTCAAAGTGCTTGACATAAAAAGAAAGAATAAAAAAAATACACGTAAAGTTAAAATTAAGAACAGAAGCAAAGTGTCACTGTGCTACTGAATTTTAAAAGCCATTCTAAATAAATATGTTTTGCGTTTCCTTTTCAGTGATAGAATACAAATCAGGGCGTAACCTGTTCCAGAGGTTAGGAGCAGCAACATCGGTCACCTCACAGTCTGTGTCTTGACCCGAGGACAGCCATTAACCTTTGACCTGATGAGTGTAGAACCCTGTCATTTGCACACATCGTTACAATCTCTGTTAAAAGCAAAGAGTAAAATCTTAAAATCAATTCTAAAATGAACCAGCAGCCAATGAAGCTTATATAAAACGATTCAATTAAAGGAGTCACGTTGCAGCTGGGCAGCATTGGCTTTATTACTTCCTGCAGTCTACATAGTGACCAACAGGAGTGCAATACAATTCTATGGACAATATTTTAAATTAGTGCAACACAAACAGTTTAGTACCATGTATGAACATGCAAATATAGTGTAGAGAACACACACACACACACACAAATGCTGAAAACGGCCCACAGTTTGTAATACTAAATTTAAAATGAGTACTTTAATATGTCGTATTTTAACACTGCACACACAGCACAATTTAAAATAACATTACATTAAAGGAAACATGCACAGGTTTAGGTCAGGAGAACTTGTAAATCATTTTTTATTTTTATATAAATTCATAACTAAAGACAACTTTCAGGTTGTATCGTCAGTGTCAGTGTCTCTTCTTGGGACTGGATTTCTTCTTTTCCCGATTCCTGAGTCACACAATTTCCATTTTCAGTGGTAACAACACCTGACAACGTGTCCTCCTTTGACTCCTCTTCGATGTTTTCCTCCGGTGCCCTCGGGCTACACTCCTCGTGTGAGAATGGATGTTCAATATCCAGTGGGCCTTTTTCAGAATCATCGACCGGGGTGAAAATCAGTAGGTGATTGTCTCTCTGTAGCTCCTGTTGGTCTCCATTGCATGAGTTAGGACAGGCCTACAGGTGCAAAGAAATACTGAATAAATGAGGGTTGTTATGGTTAAATAAGTACATTTATATTTAACTGACACACAAAACCTGCTTTTGTTTTTCATCTGTGCATGAAAATTCTAAATTATTCTTAGTTTAATGTCATTAGTCTTGTATAAAGTACCTAAAAGGGATACTTGAGTAAAAGTACAAGTATCTTACCAGAAAATGACTTTGGTAGAAGTTGAATTCAATTAAAGTGTATGACATTTAAGTATCAAGTAAGTAATTTTCTGATATAAGATATACTTAAGTTTTAGAAGTAAAAGCATTAAAAAGGTGAGGAGTAAAGCTCTGGTTGTGGGTTCAATTCCTGTCTCTGCTGGTCTATATGTGTCCTTGAGCAAGACACTTAATCCAATGTTGCAGTAAGTATTGATACATGAATTTTATACTCAATTACAAAGTATTTGTACTTGGTTACATTACAACATTGAACCTCATATATAGTTCAATATTTAAAGAACATAAGAAGTTTAATGCCAAATATGAACGGCCACTAGATTAGAAATAGGTGAAAACAGTCACACAGGCCAACTGCTTCCAGCCATTATGCCAATCTGATCATCCACAAAATGATCATATTCAGTTTAGCTAAAGTGGTAAAAAGTTGTTTTTTCCTCAAAATGCTGAATAACCTCTAAAGGTTTGCAAAACAACATGAATCCCAGTCAGTAAATTGGCTTTTTATGAAAATATAACCATAATATGTGTGCATGAGTCAACTAGGATTATATAAATATATATTTACCTTTTTCCTCCACTTTGCATCTCCTGGTGTAAACAGCACAAAAAGTAAAGGTACAGGATGAGTACACTGAGTAGATGAGAATGAAACTTGAATTCACTAAAAGATACAATAAAATTCAGCACAGCATACCTCTGCATAAACAATATGCGACGCCAAGTATTATCACTAAACACACGATGACAGAAACACATATGATTGTAACCACATGCAGACGGGACGTTTTATCTGCAAAAAAAGAGAGAGAAAAAGAAATGAACCAAATATCCAGTCATATCTAATATACAGTTAGTTTGTATAATGTTTTGCTTCACACAGGAAATAGGTTAAACGACTATATATTTGCATTTTAGCGAAAAGAAGCACAAGAAGGTGGAAAGAAAAAGAAAAGAGGAAGATGTTTTACTGTCTACACTCTTTAATCCTCAAGATGTAAATCTAAGTTCTGTGTAGGTGTAACAATACCGCGCTCGAAAACCACAGACCAAAAATACCTTTTTGATCTGCACTGAGCTGTCGACGTGATAGTTTCGTTTTGAGAAAGTCACCACCTCTAACCACACAGCTGCACAGGGCTTTACAGCAACAAGGGAGAAACATTCACAATATACAGTAACGTTCAACACAACACTCACCACAGACACTGTCAGAGACATCTGTTCCACTTAGTTGAATATGGTAGCCACTCTCACACCTGCAATACAGAAACACACAAGTGTTAAAGAAGAATTCCTGGTTTCTGAATGAAAGAAAAAAAAAAACCCAACTCAGACATAAATTAGTAAGAATATAACATAAATGAGCACATATTAATAATGTTAGTAAGGACAGTTGGCACCTGTGTGAACCTTATACTCTTAAACATAAATAAGGCAAAACTGAAATCTAGAATGTCACACTCTTGAGTACATCCATCCACTTATCTAAAAGAAGTAAAAATGTCTTCATAAGATCTTGAAATACTTCCTTTAGCAATGACTTGCAATCCTGTTCTTTTTAGGCATACAATGTCAGTTAACAGAATTGGAGTAAAAACTGTGAAAATAATATTTCATGTACATGTTTAGCTCTCTGAAAGCTTGGGAGGGAAAAAGTAGAAAGATACTGTAAATCAGAGGTGACAAACAGGTGGCTCACAGGCCACATGCCGGAGGGGCTTGTGAGAAAATGTGATGAAAATGTCATAGTTTAGTATGTTGTCCAAAATGTGGCAAAAATGGCATAGTTTAGTATGTCGTCCAAAAAGTCATAGTTTAGTATGTTGTCCAAAATGTGGCAAAAATGTCAAAGTTTAGTATGTCGTCCAAAAAGTCACCAAAAAGTCATAGTTTAGTATGTTGTCCAAAATTTGACAAAAATGTCTTAGTATAGTATGCTATGACTTTTTTTTACTGATTTTGGATGACATACTATACTACGACTTTTTTGACCAATTTTGGACAACATACTATACTACGACTTTTTTGACCGATTTTGAACGACATACTATACTACGACTTTTTTGACCGATTCTGGAAGACGTACTATACTATGACTTTTTTTGACCGATTTTGGACGACATACTATACTATGACTTTTTTGGGTGATTTTGGACAACAAACTATACTATGACTTTTTTGGGTGATTTTGGACAACATTCTATACTATGACTTTTTTAGGTGATTTTGGACGACACACTACAGTATGACATTATTGATTGATTTTGGACGACATACTACACTATGACTTTTTTGACTGATTTTGAACGTCATACTATACTATGACTTTTTTGTTTGATTTTGGACGACATACTATACTATGACTTTTTTGACCGATTTTGAACGTCATACTATACTATGACTTTTTTGTTTGATTTTGGACGACATACTATACTATGACTTTTTTGACCGATTTTGAACGTCATACTATACTATGACTTTTTGGACGATTTTGGACGACATACTATACTATGACTTTTTTGACCGATTTCGGACGTCATACTATACTATGACTTTTTTGCGTGATTTTGGACGACATACTATACTATGACTTTTTTGTTTGATTTTGGACGTCATACTTTACGATGACTTTTTTGACCGATTTCGGATGACATACTATACTATGACGTTTTGGTGTCATTTAGGAGGACATCTGATGAAATGGATCTATGTGGTTAGTGTAGTGGTTCGCACTCCTGCCTTCTAAGCAAGAGGTATGAAGTTCAATCCTCGGTTGAAACATGTCGTTTTCTGGATAACTGTCATACTATGACTTTTTTGACCGATTTTGCACCTTGTAGTATACTATGACTTTTTTGACCGATTTTGAACGTCATACTATACTTTGACTTTTTTGGCCAATTTTGGACGACATACTATACTATGACTTTTTTGACCGATTTTGCACCTCATACTATACTATGACTTTTTTGACCGATTTTGCACCTCATACTATACTATGACTTTTTTGATCGATTTTGAACGTCAAACTATACTATGACTTTTTTGGCTGATTTTGGACGACATACTATACTATGACTTTTTTGACCGATTTTGAACGTCATACTATACTATGACTTTTTTGTTTGATTTTGGACGACATACTATACTATGACTTTTTTGACCGATTTTGAACGTCATACTATACTATGACTTTTTTGTTTGATTTTGGACGACATACTATACTATGACTTTTTTGACCGATTTTGAACGTCATACTATACTATGACTTTTTTGGCCGATTTTGGACGACATACTATACTATGACTTTTTTGACCGATTTTGAACGTCATTCTATACTATGACGTTTTTGCGTGATTTTGGACGACATACTATACTATGACTTTTATGACCGATTTTGAAAATCATACTATACGATGACTTTTTTGACCAATTTCGGATGACATACTATACTATGACGTTTTGGTGTCATTTAGGAGGACATCTGATGAAATGGATCTATGTGGTTAGTGTAGTGGTTAGCACTCCTGCCTTCTAATCAAGAGGTTTAAAGTTCAATCCTCGGTTGAAACATGTGGTTTTCTGGATAACTTTCGGACGACATACTATACTATGACTTTTTTTGACCGATTTTGCACCTCATACTATACTATGACTTTTTTGACCGATTTTGGACGTCATACTATACTATGACTTTATTGACCGATTTTGCACCTTGTACTATACTATGACTTTTTTGACCGATTTTGAACGTCATACTATACTATGACTTTTTTGGCCAATTTTGGACGACATACTATACTATGACTTTTTTGACCGATTTTGCACCTCATACTATACTATGACTTTTTTGACCGATTTTGCACCTTGTACTATACTATGACTTTTTTGACCGATTTTGAACGTCATACTATACTATGACTTTTTTGGCCAATTTTGGACGACATACTATACTATGACTTTTTTGACCGATTTTGCACCTCATACTATACTATGACTTTTTTGACCGATTTTGCACCTCATACTATACTATGACTTTTTTGACCGATTTTGAACGTCAAACTATACTATGACTTTTTTGGCCGATTTTGGACGACATACTATACTATGACTTTTTTGACCGATTTTGAACGTCTACTATATACTATGACTTTTTTGTTTGATTTTGGACGACATACTATACTATGACTTTTTTGACCGATTTTGAACGTCATACTATACTATGACTTTTTTGGCCGATTTTGAACGTCATACTATACTATGACTTTTTTGGCAGATTTTGGATGACATACTATACTATGACTTTTTTGACCGATTTTGAGCGTCATAATATACTATGACTTTTTTGGCCGATTTTGGACGACATACTATACTATGACTTTTTTGACCGATTTTGAACGTCATACTATACTATGACTTTTTTGTTTGATTTTGGACGACATACTATAATATGACTTTTTTGACCGATTTTGAACGTCATACTATACTATGACTTTTTTGGCCGATTTTGGACGACATACTATACTATGACTTTTTTGACGGATTTTGAACGTCATTCTATACTATGACGTTTTTGCGTGATTTTGGACGACATACTATACTATGACTTTTATGACCGATTTTGAACGTCATACTATACGATGACTTTTTTGACCAATTTCGGATGACATACTATACTATGACGTTTTGGTGTCATTTAGGAGGACATCTGATGAAATGGATCTATGTGGTTAGTGTAGTGGTTAGCACTCCTGCCTTCTAATCAAGAGGTTTAAAGTTCAATTCTCGGTTGAAACATGTGGTTTTCTGGATAACTTTCGGACGACATACTATACTATGACTTTTTTTGACCGATTTTGCACCTCATACTATACTATGACTTTTTTGACCGATTTTGGACGTCATACTATACTATGACTTTTTTGACCGATTTTGCACCTTGTACTATACTATGACTTTTTTGACCGATTTTGAACATCATACTATACTATGACTTTTTTGGCCAATTTTGGACGACATACTATACTATGACTTTTTTGACCGATTTTGCACCTCATACTATACTATGACTTTTTTGACCGATTTTGAACGTCATACTATACTATGACTTTTTTGACCGATTTTGAACGTCATACTATACTATGACTTTTTTGGCCAATTTTGGACGACATACTATACTATGACATTTTTGACTGATTTTGGACGACATACTATACTATGACTTTTTTGGCCAATTTTGGTTGACATACTATATACTATGACTTTTTTGACCGATTTTGCACCTCATACTATACTATGACTTTTTTGACCGATTTTGCACCTCATACTATACTATGACTTTTTTGGCAGATTTTGAACGTCATACTATACTATGACTTTTTTGGCAGATTTTGGACGACATACTATACTATGACTTTTTTGACGGATTTTGAACGTCATACTATACTATGACTTTTTTGGCCGGTTTTGGACGACATACTATACTATGACTTTTTTGGGCAATTTTGAACGTCATACTATACTATGACTTTTTTGACAGATTTTGGACGACATACTATACTATGACTTCTTTGGCAGATTTTGGACGACATACTATACTATGACTTTTTAAACTGATTTTGAACGTCATACTATACTATGACTTTTTTGGCAGATTTTGGACGACATACTATATTATGACGTTTTTGCGTGATTTTGGACGACATACTACTATACTATGACTTTTTTGGCCGATTTTGGACGACATACTATACTATGACTTTTTTGTTTGATTTTGGACGACATACTATACTATGACTTTTTTGACCGATTTTGAACGTCATACTATACTATGACTTTTTTGGCCGATTTTGAACGTCATACTATACTATGACTTTTTTGGCCGATTTTGAACGTCATACTATACTATGACTTTTTTGACCGATTTTGAACGTCATACTATACTATGACTTTTTTGGCCTATTTTGGACGACATACTATACTATGACTTTTTTGACCGGTTTTGAACGTCATACTATACTATGACTTTTTTGTTTGATTTTGGACGACATACTATACTATGACTTTTTTGACCGATTTTGAACGTCATACTATACTATGACTTTTTTGGCCGATTTTGGACCACATACTATACTATGACTTTTCTGACCTATTTTGAACGTCATACTATACTATGACTTTTTGGCCGATTTTGGACGACATACTATACTATGACTTTTTTGACTGATTTGGGACGACATACTATACTATGACTTTTTTGACCGATTTTGAACGTCATTCTATACTATGACGTTTTTGCGTGATTTTGGACGACATACTATACTATGACTTTTATGACTGATTTTGAACGTCATACTATACGATGACTTTTTTGACCAATTTCGGATGACATACTATACTATGACGTTTTGGTGTCATTTAGGAGGACATCTGATGAAATGGATCTATGTGGTTAGTGTAGTGGTTAGCACTCCTGCCTTCTAATCAAGAGGTTTAAAGTTCAATCCTCGGTTGAAACATGTGGTTTTCTGGATAACTTTCAGACGACATACTATATTATGACTTTTTTTGACCGATTTTGGACGTCATACTATACTATGACTTTTTTGACCGATTTTGGACGTCATACTATACTATGACTTTTTTGACCTATTTTGGACGTCATACTATACTATGACTTTTTTGACCGATTTTGCACCTCATACTATACTATGACTTTTTTGACCGATTTTGAACGTCATACTATACTATGACTTTTTTGGTCAATTTTGGACGACATACTATACTATGACTTTTTTGACCGATTTTGCACCTCATACTATACTATGACTTTTTTGACCGATTTTGAACCTCATACTATACTATGACTTTTTTGACCGATTTTGAACGTCAAACTATACTATGACTTTTTTGGCCGATTTTGGACGACATACTATACTATGACTTTTTTGACCGATTTTGAACGTCTACTATATACTATGACTTTTTTGTTTGATTTTGGACGACATACTATACTATGACTTTTTTGACCGATTTTGAACGTCATACTATACTATGACTTTTTTGGCCGATTTTGAACGTCATACTATACTATGACTTTTTTGGCAGATTTTGGATGACATACTATACTATGACTTTTTTGACCGATTTTGAGCGTCATAATATACTATGACTTTTTTGGCCGATTTTGGACGACATACTATACTATGACTTTTTTGACCGATTTTGAACGTCATACTATACTATGACTTTTTTGTTTGATTTTGGACGACATACTATAATATGACTTTTTTGACCGATTTTGAACGTCATACTATACTATGACTTTTTTGGCCGATTTTGGACGACATACTATACTATGACTTTTTTGACGGATTTTGAACGTCATTCTATACTATGACGTTTTTGCGTGATTTTGGACGACATACTATACTATGACTTTTATGACCGATTTTGAACGTCATACTATACGATGACTTTTTTGACCAATTTCGGATGACATACTATACTATGACGTTTTGGTGTCATTTAGGAGGACATCTGATGAAATGGATCTATGTGGTTAGTGTAGTGGTTAGCACTCCTGCCTTCTAATCAAGAGGTTTAAAGTTCAATTCTCGGTTGAAACATGTGGTTTTCTGGATAACTTTCGGACGACATACTATACTATGACTTTTTTTGACCGATTTTGCACCTCATACTATACTATGACTTTTTTGACCGATTTTGGACGTCATACTATACTATGACTTTTTTGACCGATTTTGCACCTTGTACTATACTATGACTTTTTTGACCGATTTTGAACATCATACTATACTATGACTTTTTTGGCCAATTTTGGACGACATACTATACTATGACTTTTTTGACCGATTTTGCACCTCATACTATACTATGACTTTTTTGACCGATTTTGAACGTCATACTATACTATGACTTTTTTGACCGATTTTGAACGTCATACTATACTATGACTTTTTTGGCCAATTTTGGACGACATACTATACTATGACATTTTTGACTGATTTTGGACGACATACTATACTATGACTTTTTTGGCCAATTTTGGTTGACATACTATATACTATGACTTTTTTGACCGATTTTGCACCTCATACTATACTATGACTTTTTTGACCGATTTTGCACCTCATACTATACTATGACTTTTTTGGCAGATTTTGGATGACATACTATACTTTGACTTTTTTGGCCAATTTTGAACGTCATACTATACTATGACTTTTTTGGCAGATTTTGGACGACATACTATACTATGACTTTTTTGACGGATTTTGAACGTCATACTATACTATGACTTTTTTGGCCGGTTTTGGACGACATACTATACTATGACTTTTTTGGGCAATTTTGAACGTCATACTATACTATGACTTTTTTGACAGATTTTGGACGACATACTATACTATGACTTCTTTGGCAGATTTTGGACGACATACTATACTATGACTTTTTAAACTGATTTTGAACGTCATACTATACTATGACTTTTTTGGCAGATTTTGGACGACATACTATATTATGACGTTTTTGCGTGATTTTGGACGACATACTACTATACTATGACTTTTTTGGCCGATTTTGGACGACATACTATACTATGACTTTTTTGTTTGATTTTGGACGACATACTATACTATGACTTTTTTGACCGATTTTGAACGTCATACTATACTATGACTTTTTTGGCCGATTTTGAACGTCATACTATACTATGACTTTTTTGGCCGATTTTGAACGTCATACTATACTATGACTTTTTTGACCGATTTTGAACGTCATACTATACTATGACTTTTTTGGCCTATTTTGGACGACATACTATACTATGACTTTTTTGACCGGTTTTGAACGTCATACTATACTATGACTTTTTTGTTTGATTTTGGACGACATACTATACTATGACTTTTTTGACCGATTTTGAACGTCATACTATACTATGACTTTTTTGGCCGATTTTGGACGACATACTATACTATGACTTTTCTGACCTATTTTGAACGTCATACTATACTATGACTTTTTGGCCGATTTTGGACGACATACTATACTATGACTTTTTTGACTGATTTGGGACGACATACTATACTATGACTTTTTTGACCGATTTTGAACGTCATTCTATACTATGACGTTTTTGCGTGATTTTGGACGACATACTATACTATGACTTTTATGACTGATTTTGAACGTCATACTATACGATGACTTTTTTGACCAATTTCGGATGACATACTATACTATGACGTTTTGGTGTCATTTAGGAGGACATCTGATGAAATGGATCTATGTGGTTAGTGTAGTGGTTAGCACTCCTGCCTTCTAATCAAGAGGTTTAAAGTTCAATCCTCGGTTGAAACATGTGGTTTTCTGGATAACTTTCGGACGACATACTATATTATGACTTTTTTTGACCGATTTTGGACGTCATACTATACTATGACTTTTTTGACCGATTTTGGACGTCATACTATACTATGACTTTTTTGACCTATTTTGGACGTCATACTATACTATGACTTTTTTGACCGATTTTGCACCTCATACTATACTATGACTTTTTTGACCGATTTTGAACGTCATACTATACTATGACTTTTTTGGTCAATTTTGGACGACATACTATACTATGACTTTTTTGACCGATTTTGTACCTCATACTTTACTATGACTTTTTTGACCAATTTTGCACCTCATACTATACTATGACTTTTTTGACCGATTTTGAACGTCATACTATACTATGACTTTTTTGGCAGATTTTGGACGACATACTATACTATGACTTTTTTGACCGATTTTGAACGTCATACTATACTATGACTTTTTTGACCGATTTTGAACGTCATACTATACTATGACTTTTTTGGCCGATTTTGGAGGACATACTATACTATGACATTTTTGACTGATTTTGGACGA